>NC_138374.1:134929087-134973185 GCF_054177405.1 Leptonychotes weddellii
GTTTGTAGGTGTTCAGAATGGTTTGATCCCTATCCAGCTGAATTCCTGAGAGGAGACGAAATCCAGGTCTCCTACTCCTCCGCCATCTTGCTCCGCCCCAAAAACAGTTCCTCACCCCTTTTAAACAGTGGCTTTTCCCCCTGTGTTCTAGTGCATCTAGGCCTAGTGTGGGCTTGTGGATCCTGGGGCCACTGAAGTGCAAACTGGACTCACCCATTAGGTGTCCAGACCCTGCTCTGGTCTGGGTTTCCAAGGTGGAGTGGGAACATAAGCCATGTTGTTCTCCAGTCCCTCAGACCTGGAGAACGTTCCCGCAGCTCCTTCACTGCTTGGCAGAGTTCTAGAGTTGTCTCTCTTATATGCTAGCTGTTCTTTTAAACCATGGCTTTTCCCCTGGGCCCTCTAGTACTGTCCTTCCCACTACCGTTCACATTGTGGGGGTGGAGGTTCACCTTGCTACCATTGTCTTCCTCTCTTGTTCTTCTCTTATCCTTCTGTCTTCAGTAGCTGTTCAGTCAGCCCTCAGATCTTCAGGAGGAGTTGTTTTGTTAATAGGTACAATTTGGTGTATTCTGTGGATTGTGAGTTCAGAGTCCTCCTACCCTGCCATCTTGAACTGGAACCAAAAAAGGTATAGGCCTATTTAGATCTATTTCTTCTTGTGTCAGTTTTGGAAGATGGTGTTTTTCAAGGAATTTGTCTATTTCTTCGAAGTGACTATTGGTAGTACAGAGTTGTTTATGATTTTTCTTTTTATCCTCTTCGTGTTCATGAAATCAGTAGTGACATTACCTCTTTGATTTCTATCAGTAATTTTTGACTTTTTTGTTAGCCTGGATAGAAGTTTATCAATTTAATTGATCTTTTCAAAGAACCAGTTTTGGGTTTCACAGACTTTCTCTATTTCACTGTTTGCAATTTTATTGATCTCTGCTGTAACTTTTATTCTATTTGCTATAGGTTTATATTGCTCTTCTTACTCTAGTTTCCTAAGGTGGAAGCTTGGATTACAGATTCTGGATCATCTTTTCTAATCTATGCATTCAATGCTACAAATTTCCCTTGAAGTACTGCTTTTACTCTGTCCTACAAATTTGGTAAGTTGAATTTTCATCATTTAAAAAATTCTCTTTGAGCGTTCTTTGACTCTTTTTTTTTTTTTTTTTTTTTTAGAAGTGCATATTTGTGGATTTTTCAGCTATCTTACTGATTTCTAGTTTAATTCTGTTGTGGTCTGAGAGCATACTATGTATGACTTGTATTTTAAATTTGCTTTTTATGGCCAACTATGTATTCTTCTCATTTTGTTTTTTATGGCACAACATGTATTCTATCTTGGTGGATGTTCCGTGTGAGTTTGAAAAGACTATATTCTGCTCTTGGATGAAGTAGTCTATAAATGTCTGTTAGATCTAATTGATTGATGGTGCTATTCAGTTCAACTATGTCCTTACTGATTTTTTGCCTGCTTGATCTATGGATTACTAATGGAGGGGGCTTAATACTATATTTGTCTTTTTACCCCTTCAGTTGTAACAGGTTTTGCCTCAGTTATTTTGATGCTCTGTTGTTTAGGTATATACACATTAAGGGTTGTTATATCTTCTTGGAGAATCTGCCCCTTTATCATTATGTAATGCCTCTCTTCATCCTAGTTAATTTTCCTTGCTTTGGAGTCTGCATATCTCAAGTTAATGAAGCTATTCTAGCTTTCTTTTGATTATTGTTAACCTGGTATATCTTTCTCTATCCCTTTACTTTTAACCTATGTATAGTTGGTTTCTGGTAGACAACTTATGGTTGATCTTATTTTTTTAATTCACTCTGAGTGTCTCTTTGGTATATATATAGACCATTCACGTTTAAAATGGTTATTGATCTAGCTGGATTAACGTCTACCATACTGGTAGCCATTTTTTGTTCATTGCATTCTTTTTAAATTTTCCTCTTTTTCTCAAATTTTTTTGTTTGAAGTTTTTATTTAAATTCTAGTTAACATACAGTGTGATATTAGTTTCATGTATACAATTTGGTGATTCAGCACTTCCATACAACACCTGGTGTTCATCATAAGTGTACTCTTCATCTCCTTCACTTAGTTCACCCATCTCTCTACACCTTCTCTCTGGTAACCATCCTTTATTCGTTTTGATTGAGCATTTTATATGATGACATTTCTGTTCTCTTAGCATATTAGTTGTACTTATAAAAAGGTTTTTGTTTTTGTGTGTTCTTTTTTTTAGTGGTTATCCTACAGTGTGTACTTATCCTACAGTGTGTACTATCTGTTTACAAATAATCTAAGTCCACTTTCTTTTTAAGATTTTTATTTGAGAGACAAAGCATGAGCAGGGGGAGGGACAGGGGAAGAGGGAGAAGCAGATTCCCTGCTGAGCAGGGAGGCCAATGTGGGGCTCAATCCCAGGACCAACCCCAGGAGATCATGACCCAAGCCAAAATCAGATGCTTAACCAACTGAGCCACCCAGGCCCTTAAGTCCACTTTCAAATAATGCTATACTACTACATGGACAGTGCAGGTACTTTTATAACTGTATTCTCGGTTCCTTCCTCAAGTCCCTTGTAACATTGCTGCCATTCATTTCTCCCATCCATAAGCTGTGGTCACCCAATGCATGGTTATTATTATATTGAAGAAAGTTATGTTAAAAAGCCAGAAAAATATTTTATTCTACCTTCATTTATTCTTTCTCCTCTATTCATGTAGATAGGAGTTTCTGACCTCTATCATTTTCTTTTCTGAAGAAATTTGACATTTTTTGCAAGATAGGTCTGATGACAAATTCAGTTTTTATCTTCTTGACAAAGTCTTTTCCTCTTCACTTTTGTAGGATAATTTCACTGGGTAAAGAATTCTAGGTTGGTGATGTTCCCCCTGACCCAACACTTTAAATCTATTACTTTAGGCTCTTGCAATGGTTTCTGAAGTCTAGTCTAATGTAAGTCTTATCCTTGTTTCTCTATAGGAAGGGAATTTTTCTCCCCTTTGGCTTCTTTGAAAATTTTCCTATTGGCCCTTGATATTCTGCAGTCTAATATGTTATGCCTAGGTGTAGAATTTTTGGTATTTATTCAATGTTCTCCTGCATCTTGTGGGTTGGGTTTGGTATCATAAATTTTATTTATTTATTTATTTTTATTTATTTTTTAAAGATTTTATTTATTTGAGAGAGAGAGAATGAGAGACAGAGAGCATGAGAGGGAGGAGGGTCAGAGGGAGAAGCAGACTCCCCGCTGAGCAGGGAGCCCGATGCGGGACTCGATCCTGGGACTCCAGGGTCATGACCTGAGCCGAAGGCAGTCGCTTAACCAACTGAGCCACCCAGGCGCCCCTGTCATAAATTTTAGAAAACTGTCCTTGTTCAAATATTTCTCCTTTTACTTGTTTCCTTCTGGTATCTCCTTTATATGTGTGTTATGCCCTTTGTAATTATCTTACAGTTCTTGGACATTCTTTTACTTTTTTTAATTTCAGTTTTGGAAGTTTCTGTGATGGCTCTTCAAGCTCACCAATTCATTCCTTGACCATGTCCAGTCTACTGGTGAGTCTATCAAAGGCAGTCTTCATTTCTGTTAAAGTGCTTTAATTTTTAACATTTCCCTTTGGTTTTTTATTCATTTCCATCTCTTGGCATATATTACTTGCCTGTTCTTGCATGTTGTCCATTTTTTCATTAGGACCAATAGCATATTAGTTATTTCAGATTCCCCATCTGATAATTGCAAAATCTCTGCTATATCAGTCTGGTTCTGAGGTTTACAGTGTCTCTTCGGACTTCGTCCCCTTTTATCACACCTTGTACTTTTTTTTTTTCTTGTAAACTGGACATGATGTATTAGGTAATAGAAACTGAAATAAATAGGCCTTCAGTGTGTGGTTCCAGATGTGTTTATCTGGCTAACATTAGGCTGTGTTGACTGTGGTAGCTGTAGCTGCCCATTTCCTCTAGTGTCCTTGTTTTTGTCCCTGTTTTCTTTGGATTTCTCTAGCAGCTCCTTCCTAAACAGGCATGGCTTGCAGCTCTCTTACTTGCAGTCCGTGGTTATGCGGGATCTCTGATGTGGTGGTAACATTTTGGAGAGGACAGTTTTATAATCGTATGATTAAACTTCTGTTCCATTTTGTGGGCTGTGACCTTGAGAAAAATTTGTCTCTCTTCTCTCTGCTTATGTGAGGCAGGATCACTAGAGGGGGTAGAGTTGTGCAGTTGCCTTCCCTTCTCATTTTTGAATGCTTTCTTTCACAAGCTGGGGAGCATTCTACAAGGAGTTGTCATATTTTCGTGTAGGGGAAAGTTGAGGCACATTTGCAAAGGGAGGAGGAGGGCAAACTCCTTCCAGTCCTCTTGAGCATTTCACCCTTGGCCCTAAAATTGCATGCTGAATTTAGGAGACACCCTGTAGCTAACCAGATCTGCCTGCCTTACACGGCAGTTGTTCAAAAATGTCCACAAATTCTTTGTTAAATGCCTCCCTTCAGGGGGTGGGGCTTACTCCCCTTTGAGTGTGGACAAGACTAGCTTCAAATGAATAGGAAAAGCAGAAGTTTGAGGATGTGACTTCAGGGATGGGGGTCATAGAAGCACTGTAGCTTCCTGCTTGTTCTCACCTGCTCGTGAATCTCTGACGTTGTGAGGACACTGAGGAGCTGCTGAGGAACCGAAGCCTTCTGCCAAGAGCCAGCAAGGAATGTAGGTGTCTGCTAACAGCTGTGTGAGGGAGCCATCTTGGAAGCAGATCCACCAGTGCCAACCAGACCTCCAGGTGCTGCAGTTCTGGGTGACCTCTTGTTGGAAACCTCCACGAGAGACCCTGGACCAGAACCACCCAGCTAAGCTGCTCTTGGATTCTTGACTTCAGAAACTGTGTGAGATAATAAATGTTTGTGTGTGAACCTGGTAACTAACACAGCTATTTAGAGAACATCTATTATTACTTAAGCATATTCCTTGGCAGCCTTGCCCTCCCACACAGCACGCACACACAGGCAGGCGCACGCAGACTCCTCAGCTGACTTCCAGACTATTTCTTCATAGCTGATTTCTTAAGTAGTATAGTTCTGCCCACCTCATCACACGTTAGTGCTCTAGAAGTGCCATTTAGAGCTGGCCTTCTGGAAAATGGCCTAGGTAATCTGTGCGTTGATCTGCCTCTCAGGGTAGGAAAGCAATCCCATGCAGTTCTTAGCAGTGAGGTTTGGGGCTTTGTTCACTGAGGTTAGGGAGGGACTCTGGGAAGCAGTAGATGCAAGAGGCCCCTGTGGGTCCTGGGATAAGCCATAACCTTTGCTTTCTTTACACACTGATAATCTGTATCCAGAGCAAAGCAGGTACACCATGTAAGCGGAGGAAGTGTAGTGTGGAGACACAGTGAGGATGGCAATTCCAGTGACTTCGCCCTGGTGACGGACGTTGGAGGCTGGATGGGGAGTGCCTCCTGAGCTGTCAGGACACATTCAGTAATTCAGCATTCATTGAGTGCCCTGTATTTGCGACTCTGTTCCAGGTGCCAAACAGAGTAGTAAACACAGGCTCTCTTACCTCAGGGAGCTTATGATCTGGCGGCTTTGAGTTCAGGTCGGTCTTTGTGTCCTGGTCTGAGTCAATACACACTTGCAGCACAGAATTTTATGCATCTTTCTCTGCAGTTTCTATTCAAAGTTAACTGAAAGGAGAAATCTGTTAAGTCCCAGTAAATTGTCTTTTATAGAGAAGGAGCTTCCAAAAATTATTATAAATTAGAGGCTGAGTACTCTGTGTTGGATCCATGCTTCAGAGTGTTAGTCCTGAAGTCATTTCATAAAAGACAAAAATAGAGCAACCCAAAACCAAAGGATGCGAACGAAGTATCATTTGTCTGGGGGATGGGGGTGGGAAACAACAACCACATGGACACTTAGAAAGACTCAGATGTTTGTGATGAAAGCTGGGCCTACAGAATCCACGTGTTCTTGGAGAAGCTTGGGGTAGCTGAGAGGAGTGGGTTCTTATGGGTCCTCTGGCTAGGCTGGGGCCCAGGCTGAGGCCCCACAGAGCTGACGTGCCACCTCACTGCCTGTGGCAAGAGTAGTAGGCTCGTGTGTCACTTAGGGCCCTGTTGTAGGAAGCAGAAACCAAAACCCTACTTACAAGAGGTAATTGTCGATGAAGTGGTGGGTACTGCAGGAGCAGGCTCTGGACTGTGCCTCTAGGAACAAGTCCCAGAACAAGATGTTGAACTAGCCTGCCTCTGTCTCGGCAGGAGGGAGGCTGAGGGATCAGGAGGCCACTCTGAGAATGGCGAGGACTTGGAAGCCATGATGCTGCTGGGGCCAAGGCTCTTGAGTGGCAGCGTAGCTAGTGACCAGACACGGGGGCACCGGTTTCTCCCCGCCACGGCTACCACGGCCACCTCTTGAAACCCAGGAAGCTGGTCACTAGAGACCAGAGTGCTGCTTTGGGACACTCGGCGTTGCCGCAACTTGGCTCGCCACGAAACACATGCTATTCCAGCATCGTTTTCAAGTAGGTGTCCACCTAGCACAGTTAGGGCCCATGAGATGTAGTGGACTTCTGCCTGGCTGGGGTGGTGTGGGGGGCTTCTAGGGAAACTCGCGTTTCTGAAAAATGGGATAGAGCTTTCTGGTGCTGTTTCCCTTTCTCCCCACCTTGAGCGTGAACATGACGGTTAGACCCGCAGAAGCCATTGTTGACCTGTGAAGTTACAGCCAACATGTTTGGGAGGAATCATTAAACCTGCTTCTTGCTGGACCATCTACTCTGAACTTTTTGGTATGAGAGACAGATATAAGATCTGTTAGCTTAAGCCATTGTTAGTCCAGAAGGCGCTTGGATCCCGGCAGCTAAAAGTGCTCTAAAGTTGTAGGACTTCCTTCTCCTCCCTCCCGTGTTCTTCCCCTCCCTCCTCCTTTCCTCTTTCTTTAGGAATCCCTTCTGTCCAAGCTTTGTGGGATGAGGGAGACAGTACCCAAGAGGTCCTACTGACAGGAGACCTTGCTGCAGTATATCGGAGGGCATTAGTCTAGTGCAGATGTAGCTGAATGGGCCTTTTTTGGGTCTCCTTTTTCATTAAATTTTTTAACATGAAAAATTTGAAGTATATCCTATAACATTGATTTCAGGTATACAACACAATGATTCAATATTTGAGCCTATTAGAAAGTGCTCACTATAATAAATCCAGTTCCCTCTATTCTTATGGAGAGTTAACTTTCAGGATTTAGTCTAAACCATTTTCACGCATACACTACAGTGTTAGCGTAGTCTGCATGCTATAGATCACATCTGCATGATTTATAACTGGAAGTTTGTATCTCCTGCCCCCCATCACCTGCTTTGTGCCCCTGCAACCACCATTCTATTGACTGCGTCTGTGAGTTTTGTTGGTTTGTTTTTTAATTCCACATGTAAGTGGAACCATAGAGTGGCTTTTCTTTCTTTCTTTTTTTTGGCTGACTTATTTCACTTAGAGTAATTGCCTCAAGGTCTATTCATGTTGTTGCAAATGGCAGGATCTCATTCTTTATGGCTGAGGAATATTCCATGGTGTATACAGACCACATCTTTATCCATTCATCCATTGATGGACATTTCAGTTGTTGCCATATCTTGGCTATGGTGAATAATGCAGCAAACTTAGGGATGCATATACCGTTTCAGATTAGTGTTTTCATTTTCTTCTGAGATAAACACTTAGAATTGCTGCATCATATGGTGGTAGTTTTTTTTTTAAAGTGGTTTTTGTAAATTGTAAATACACATAAGCTTACTATTTTAACCTTTTTATGTGTACAAGTCAGTGACATTAAGTGCATTTAGTGTTGTGCAACCATGACCACTGTCCCTTTCCAGGACTTTTTCATCATCCCAAACAAACTCTGTCCCCATTAAACATGAGCTCTTTCACTCTACTCTCTTCTCAGCCCCTGGACATCTCCATTGTAATTTCTTTGTGAATATGCCTATTCTAGCTACTTTATATACATGGAATCACAACATTGGGCTTTCACACTTAGCCCCTTTCATGTAGGGTTGTGTTTTCAAGGTTCATCTATGTTGTAGCGTGTATCAGAATTTCATCTTAAAATTTTTAACTGAAGTGTAGTTGACACACAAGTTACATTAGTTTCAGGTGTAAGAATTTCATTTCTTAAGGTTTAATTCCATTCATTTTATGTATATAACACATCTTATTTGTTCACATGGTAGTTCAGTTTTTAATTTGACGACCCAATGTACTGTTTTCTATGGTGGCTGTACCAACATGTGTGTATGCCTGGCATTGCACGATGGTCTCCTTTTCTTCACATCCTTGACAAAACTTGTTATTTCTTACCTGATAAATCAGTCTGGCAGGTGTAAGGCAGTGTCTCATTGTGGTTTTGGTTTGCATTTCCCTGATGAGTGATGTTGAGCATCTTTTCATGTACCTGTTGGCAGTTTGTAGGTTGTCTTTGGAGAAATGTCTATCCAACTCCTCCACCCATTTTTTTTTTTTTTTTTTTGGCAGATTGTTTCTGTGCTATTGAGTAATGGGAGTTCTTCATATATCTTGAATATTAAATCCTTATTGATTATGTGACTTGCAAATATTTTCTCCCTTTTGGAAGGTTGCCTTTTCATGTTTTTGGTGGTTACCTTTGCTGTGCAGGAACTTTTTAGTTTAATGTTAACAGTACCACTTGTTTTTGTTTCTGTTGCTTTTGATTTTGGAGTTGGACCCATGTCATGTGGCTCACCATCTATGTTTTCTAGCAGTTTTATGGCTTCAGGTATTCATGTCTTTAATCTGTTTTGAGTTAATCTGTGTACGGTGTAAGATAGCGGTCTAGTTGCATTCTTTGGCATGTGGCTGTCCAGTTTTCCCAGCACCATTTGTTGAAGAGACCAATCCTTTCTACTTGTATATTTTTGCCTCCTTTGTCATAAATTGACTATGCTTGGTTTGTTTTGGGGCTTTTTATTCTGTTATGCCAGTACCAAATTGTTTTGATTACTACAGCTTTGTAACAGTTTGAAATCCAGGAGCATGATGCCTGCAGATTTGTTCTTTAGATGGCTTTTGCCATTTGGGGTCTTTTGTGTTTCCATACCAATTTTAGGATGTCTGTTCTATTGCCATGAAAAATGCCATTAGAATTTTGATAGGGATTTCACTGAATTTATATATTGATTTGGTAATAGGGATATTTTAACAATATTCTTGTAATCCATGAACATGGACTATCTTTTCATTTGTGTCTTCACTTTGTTTTATTAGTGTCTTAGAGTTTTCAGTGTATAGGTCTTTTAACTCCTTGGTTAAATTTATTAAGTATGTTATTTTTTCTTTTTGATAGTTACAAATGGCATTTCAAAAATTTTCTTAGTTTGTCAATGTATAGAAAAAGCAATTTTTGTATATCGATTTTATACTCTGCAACTTGATTGGATTTGTTTATTCTAATGGTGTTTTGGCAGAGTCTTTAGGGTTTTCTGTAGATAAAATCATGTCCTTAAAGGCTTGGTTCTTCTTTTCATAGTTTCTCTAGGTATAAAGTTTTTTTTTTTTTTTTAATATTTATTTGACAGAGTAAGAGAGGACAGGCAGGGGGAGTGGGAGAAACAGGCCCCCCACTGAGCAGGGAGCCCTACATGGGGCCCTATCCCAGGACCCTGGGATCACGACCCAAGTCGAAGGCAGCTGCCTAACCAACTGAGCCACCCAGGCGCCCCAGTATAAAGTTTCTTGAGGTAGGCCTAGATCACTGTGAACTTCCCTATTAGAACCACTTTCCTGCATCCCATAGATTTTTGGAATTTTGTATATCCTTTTTTACTTAAGGTTTTTAAATTTCTCTGATTTGTTGACCCAATAGTTGTTCAATAGCATGTTTAATTTCTACATATTTGTGATTTTTACAGTTTTCTTTTAATTGATTGCTGGTTTTATGCCAAAGTGGTTGGAAAAGATGTTTGATAGGATTTCAATCTTAGATTTACTGAGACTTGTTTTATGGCCTAACAGGCAATCTTTCCCGGAGAATAGTCCATGTACACTTGAATGTGTATTCCACTTTTGGATGGAACATTCTATATACATCTATTAAGTCCATCTGGTCTAACATGCTATTTGAGGCTGATGTTTCCCTATTGATTTGATGTCTGGATGATCTATCCATTGATGTAAAGGGGGGTATTAAAATCCCTACTATCACTGTATTGCTGTCAATTTCCCTCTTTAGGTCTGTTAATACTTTATGTATTTTGGTGCTCCTGTTAGATGCATATATATTTACAAATGTCATGTCATCTTGTTTGACCCCTTTACCATTATGTAACGCTGGATGGGCATTTTGTAGCCCACAGGCTTTATGCAATCTCAGTCAATCCTAATGCTACAGTCATATTTTTCCATATATAAATACTGTATCACTCCAGCTGTGACGTTGTTTCTCTGGGCATCTGTTAGGTAGAACCACATGAAGTTGTTGATATTTGAACATTTTAATGACCAACAGGAAGTTCATGTGGTGCCACTTAGGATGCACAGCCTTGGAGGTTATTAGAATACTCTGAAGCTCAAATGAAGACAATTTATAACCCAGTGAGCCATTATCTTTACCAAGTTAATGGTTAAAAGTGATCCAGGTGTGTTTTCTCTTTCGAAGACAGCATTGGGTATCCCTTTGGGCCATGTGAAATGTTCAGGCTGACATTCCAAAGGAACTAACAATTAGCACTTCCAGGCCACATCTTTCCCTTTTTTTCATCCCAGTTCAATCTGAAACTAAATTTTACTGTAGGCTGAAGTAAACTACTTCAAGCTCAGGGATTTGTACTGAATATACCTAAGTAAATTGTGGATAGAGTGGTAGGGGGCAGAGTAGTATTGCATGTGTTTTTATCCTGGAAAATTCCTTAGCAGGTTGCACAGGAGGAGATTTTTTCTGGAGCCGGGTTGGCCCTTATATAGGAAGTAGATCCCTCTGCAAATGCAGCAGATGACCCCCTACCCCCCCCCCAAAAAACTTTAATGTTAGTGATTGCAGCTCTGCTCACTGGACATTTATCATATGACATGAGTCTATCTGTTGTTCTCTAGGTCTTTACTGGCCCTAGGACAACCAGAAGAGTGAGAAATTATGATCATTAACTCCAGTCATGTTTCTGGGCCTTTGTGCTATCCAGATCCTTCCATCTTTCTGGTGGATTTGTAATGGCACAGTGTTTTCTCCAGTTAGGATTTTCTTCCTTTGCTTCTCCTGTGCCAGTGTATCTGACAGTTATAAAATGCTCCCAGGGAAGATTACCAGATGTTTCATTTCAGTTAACACCACTAGGTTTGCTAAGAAAAAATATGTTGTCACTTATAGACATTCCCAATGGGAATTAACACTTTTTTTTTTTAAGATTTTATTTAGTGAGAGAGTGTGTGAGTAGGGGAGGGGTGCAGAGAGCGAGAGCATCTCAAGTAGGCTCCTTGCCGAGCATGGAGCCCAATGTGGGGCTGAATCCCATGATCCTGAGATCATGACCTTAGCTGAAATCGAGTCAGATGCTCAGCTGACTGAGCCACCAGAAAAAGGTTAATCTCTTCTCCAGCTAGAGTGCTTGGGAGAAAAGGTACAGCATCAGTTGGAAGTTGGAGAGAAGCCAAAATTCAGAAGCCATTTGGTTTGTTGTTTACTTGGATGTATTCGTTCCAGTGACAAAACTGTTGGGGTAGGTATTTCATCCGTGCTGCTCAGTTTCATATCTCCTATGCCTAGCATAGGACCTGCTACATTATAGACAGGAAATAAATCCAAGTTGATTAGATACATGAATGAATGAAATGATGATGTGATAGCAAAATTCTGTGACCAGCCCTGAGAATGGCCCCATGCTTTGCAGAAATAGGGGGTCTGTAAAAACAAAAACAGCTTTTACTATTATAAAAAATCCTTGTCAACACACATTTCTGTAAGTCCCCAATAGGACGATCTGTGTAGTGGAGCTGAGTATTTTACTCCTACTGTAACTCTCTGGTATTCTTCATGAGCTATGAATCAGTAGGTAATGAGGACAAAATGTTTGGTTTAGTTTAAAACTTAGTCTGAACTAAGTCATCTCTTTAGAGGATAGTCTTTTGGAACAATGGGTCAATGTCTCCTATTTCCATCCTCTTCCCTGTACTTCCCAGGGATAATGACCAGGTGTGAAAAAAGGGAATGTAAGTAGTCCTCAGTTCCTCTGGGTGTCCTTATTCCTTTCTCCTTCCTCCTCCAGGTGGGTCCCATAGAAGTTTAGAGATGAGTGCACCTGCCTTCTGAACTCCTCTCACGGTCCAGGGTGACAAAGATTCTCCTTAACCAAACTTTAGTCCTGTCCCCCACCCTCCCCCAGTAGGCTTTGACTTTGGGCTTCAGTGTCTGTCCTTGTCAGACCTGCATCACCCAATTTTAGCAAGAATCCTACCAAGTCCATCAGAAAAGAATTCCCCACCCTTTATATCTGATCGCCCTGGCATGCCTTCATCAAGTCAGTCTAACCAGAATCTCCCCCTGGTGTTTCCTGAATTTTCCACCCCCCACCCCGCTCTTTGGTTATAAATCACCCTACTTTGTCCATGCTGTATTAGGAACTGAGCCCTATTCTGTACTGAGATCTCTTTCCCCTATTCCAATAGTTCTGAGTAAGATCTGTTTTTACTGCTTTGACAACTGTTGGGCACTGTTTTTTTTTTTTTTTTTGTTGACCATCATGGTGCTGTGACTTGGATAAGATCGGATTCGTCATTGGACCCCAGGACCTCTCATGCACGTCCCTACCTGTGTACCTTTGAAGCCTTGTCTTTATTCCTGTCTGATCAGGGGTCCATTGGCGAGTCAAGCTTCTGAGCCAGTGCTCTGGATGACAGGCCATTGACAGATTGTGATTCTTAAGATTCTGAGTGTAGTCTGGAAGCTGTGTTAAAGGCCCAATCTTCTTTGTCTGCAGGGTACCTACTGGGATATCTTTCTTACTGACCCTTTGTTTTGAATAGAGATTCACTCCCTGACTCCTGGGCTTTGTTCTTTGTTTTGAATGGGAATTCACTTTCTGACTCCGTGGGCCAGAGAATTCTTCCTGGCTCTTTGTTTTGAGTGGGAACTTACTTTCTGACTTCCTGGGTTAGAACATTCTTCCTGGCTCTTTCTCAAGTGAGAATTTGTTTTGACTCCTACGGACATTTTTTTTTTTTTTCTTGGATCTTTGTGAGCTCTGTTTGCTCTTTTTGGTCCAGCTTCTCCTGTGAGAGTTTCTCAATTGACTGAAGCTCCCTTCTTGAACCTGCTGACTATATGTTCTGCTAACTCTGATTTCTTTCTTGTGGGCATGTTTGCTAAGGATAGTATGGCACTTCAGTGGCTTCTTTGAGAAACTAAAGATCTCCCCAAGCTGGTTCTTTCCCTTCCCATTGCTTCCGTTCCTTTTACCACCTTCATTTCCTTCAGCTCCTTTGAATCCTTTGATCTGTTCCCCTTTAACCCCTACATCCTGCATCCTCTTTCCAACTCTGCTTGGACCTTTCCTCTTGTTACTCAGCTCCTCGGGTACTTGAACTTTGTGCTCCCTGTCCCCATTAGGACTCTCAAGGGACTCAGGGACCCCTAAAAGCAATTGCATGAGGTTGAAAAGAAAAGGCAATTGGAAACAGATTGGATATTTTCTCCACTCAGACTTTGGAGACATCCAGACAGTTGCTTGGGGTACCCTCAGTCTCTTACCTAAAATGTAGTTCAGAGCCTCCATAAGAGGACTTATCAGGGCAAAAGAAAACTTTAATCTCCTCCACAAATGTGGGCAAAAATATTTAACCCTCACATTGAGTAGGTAACCTTAACTTATTCCATCTGTCAAACAATTGGGATAAAAATACAGAGTGGAGATAAACCAGTGAGGTTTTTCTATTACTATATTTGTTTACCTGACTCATGGCTAAAATTTTAGAAGGAAAGGTATAAGATGTATATTACCCCTGGATGGTATTACCAATTAGTTTATAAAATCCTATAAAGGAGCTCTATTCAAATTAGCTTAGAGATAAATGAGTGCTTATATAAATTAAATGAGTGCTTATATAAATTAAATATTCCCCAAACTTCCAGAAATATAGAAGCTAACCCAAATGCTTTTCAGGTTCATATGATTTAAGTTTAATATCATTGATTTAATAAAAACAGCTATGTCTGAATTAGCAGTAAGTATCATATGGGCATATTTTTATTCTACATGTATTTACTAGTCAAGGTGATATTTACTGGATGTACAAGATTACAAAAAATAAAAATCCAACCTAAAACCAAATGTACAGGTAAAGATGCAGTAAAAATGAATTGCTTGATATCCATTACTTTATCAAACACAGCAATAGAACAAGTATCTGGCTTTTCTCAGTGTTTTGTTTTGCTTTTGTGATACTTCCCTAACATGCATGAAGTGGAAAAAATAGTTAAGGGGGAGATAACTTGAGATGATGGCTATCTTTGTTTACCGGTATAATAGGTCTTCTAAAAATCATTTCTAAAATCTTTTTGGTAACTTACAACCTTAGAAATACGCTAAGTTAAGAAGTAATACTCACAGGGGTGCCTGGGTGGCTCAGTCGTTAAGCATCTCCCTTCGGCTCACGTCATGATCCCAGGGTCCTAGGATCAAGCCCTGCGTCGGGCTCCTTGCTCAGCGGGAAGCCTGCTTCTCCCTCTCCCACTCCCCCTGCTTGTGTTCCCTCTCTCGCTGTGTCTCTTTGTCAAATAAATAAAATCTTAAAAAAAAAAAAAAACTCATTAAATGTCTGAATCATTTCTAAGATAAACTGATGAAATATTTACTACTGAACACAAATTTAAGTTTATATACTATGGGCTCCTTAATTTTATGTGGCTTAGGGAAATGAAACATGGGAAACCATTAAGTGTGGTTTTTTGTTTGTTTGTTTTTGGTCACATTGAAAAATGAGGAAGCATGTACCTATAAAATTGAGGTGGTATAGCCATAAAATGTGCTGTAATGCTGGTGACAATTCATGATTGTCCACTTCCTAGTTTTCTCTGTAAAAAGTTAGTAATGATTAAAGTACTGTAATCAGTATATGAAAATCTACCAAAAATAAGGGAAATTACTTTTTAGGCAAAGTATACAAGAAAAATAGGGTAGGTCCTTAATAAGGGAAATAGGCAAGGTACAAAGGATGTCTTTTCATTAAAGGAATGATTTTGTGCCAAGGTAAAGCAACTGGTTCAGAATGAGAAAAAGGAAAAATATAGGAGAGAACTCCTGAATATAGCAAAGTGTAGAAGGTTTTGAGGAAAAGTAATTTTACGTGGAGTTAAGCTGGGGAAGATTGGATGGATTTATCTATAGGGTTATAAAGAGTTCAAAAGTATACCTATCCAAAACTAGAATTTGGTTTTCTCTCTGTTAAAATGACAAAGTTTTCTTGCATTATTAGTCTGTTCTTAATAGATTGTAAGAGGTTTTTCTTACTTTTTAAGTAATCCACGTTGGAAACAAAGATTCTGTGTCTTATCAGAATAACTTCTTGTGCTTTATGTTAGCCTCATGGGGCATGTTCTTGATTATTTAAGAGAACCAAGTCTTATCACTTTTTAAACAGCTGAGGTTTTTTATACTTTTGATAATTTTGCCTTCCCCAAATCAAATCCTAAATGAAATCTTCTTGACTTCAAACTGGCTTTGAGATTTCCCAGAGGTACCTTTGAAAAAAATCTCAAAGGATTTGTTCTCTTACCTTGTAAAAAGAGATGCTAAACTAATTTGGTTTATTTGATACACTGGATGGCATGGAAAGGCTTTGTCAAATAAAGATACTAGCTTTCCATAGGTTGTATTTGTGTAAATATTAATATAAATAGTTCAGAAATTATATGAAGTTACTAGAAATTAGTCTGTATTCTCTATCCATGATATGTCCAGTATGTTATCAGCCATAATTCTAGTAATTACCTTAAAATGTCTGTTACAGAAACCAGATATTCTGATTGAGTGAACCCTTATTAGGTCTTAATCATGACTATTTTAAGTCCATGTCATTCACAGATGGCTTTTATTTTACTCTGATTTTTTTTCCCTGGAAGCATTTGCAGTTAGCTGTATGTCAGAATGCTTGGTCTTCTCAGACCCATGGAAAGGACTGTGACAGGTGCTCTGGGCTTACAGGCTTCTGATGGCATTGCTTAAATACCCTTGAGACCACACTACTGGACTGAGGATTTCCAGAACTCTAGTAGAGAAACTGATGGATTCATAAAACTGGCAGCCCAAGGAAGAGCAGAACAAGAATTATGAGGGACTGAACGGACTAGTGAAGGGATGCTGGTGGGTTTCATTTGGAACCTTGCTAGATTGTTAATGTTCCATTTTCTGGATGTAAGAACCCCTTTTCTCTCTTCTCCAAAGTTACTTGTAACAATTAGATTATGCTTTCGTAAACAAAAATGAAATCTTTATCATTTGTATCTCCCTATTCCTTCCAGAATTTGGAAAACCTTGAGCATTCTTATTTTTGTGGCAATATTATTTGCTTAAATTCAATAAGAATCTGTTCTCCTTGTAACAGGACATAATTAGAGACACTGGTTATATTTAGGCTTGGACTGGAATGTCCTATTTGAAAATGGTACATAGAATCAGATCTGGCCACACAGTGTTAAGAAACCAAGGTTGACTTTATGGAGCTAGTGCTTACAGAGTCTTCTGGGGGAAAATCAGCTTGGTATCTGGCTTATAATAGGGTTTCCAGCCTTACCAGGTGAGTTAAGGAAGGTCACTTCCCAGCAAGCTCAGCAGGCTTAGGATATTTTGAAGAGAGGAATCTATCCATATCTATAGGTACTGAAGGTGAACTTGTGTGGTAAGTTCTCAGCTTGGGTACCAAGACTTGAGGCTTTTGAAAGTCTGAGAGTCCTTATGAGAAGTTCCAGCAAAGCAAACTCAAAAAGGCTTATGTAGTCAATGTCCATTCTTGTTCCATTTACGTGAATAATCAGATCAAATCTAATGAAACCGGACTTCCTTTAAAAACAGGAAATCCAAAAGGGAGGTAACTATAGAGAAATTTTTCTGTTTCAATAGAAAACCATAACCTGCTCTTGTGGGTTATTAGATTTTAGCTCTCTTCATGCTCTTTGAGACTTCATCTGTGAAATGGATTGGATCCTGCCATTTTGCCCATTTTCCCAGCCCTCACCAAATTCTCAGTTCTTCTAGTTTTCTCCAATGTCTGCCTCCAATTCTCCAAACTAATGTTTCCATTTTTTTCTTCGACTCTCCTGGCTTGGCTCCTCTGAGAACCAGAGCCTGACCACTGAAATCCTTCCTGGGGCTATTTAAAGAAGTCCTATGAGCTGAAGCTTGATGCTTCTGTGCTCTGCTCTGAGAGAAGACCATGCTTGTGACACTGATGTATGGGCTGTCACTAAAGATACTCAGACTGCAAACCAGCAAGTCTGTTGGATCATTGCCGCTGCCCTCGCCCTCGGCCTCGCCCTCACCGCGCCTCGCCGCGCCGCCCCCAATGCAGTCTTCTCCACTGGTTGCCTGCACTTATGAACTGGGTTTCTTCTCTTTTCATAAAAACAACCCTCATTTAGGTGTAGCACTTGTATCATTCAGCAGATGTTTTATACCACGTCCCGCAGATGGTCTAGATCGTCCTTCATGAACAAAAGGCAACTGAACAAGAATGGCCTCATGTTGTTCAATGGAAAAGAAATGTCTCTGCTCTTCTTGACGGGAGGGACTGATCGTCTCCTTGATCAGACTTGAGTTAGGCTCTTCCAAGCCCTCTTCTCCACTAGGCTTTGACCTTGGGCTTGTGTCCATCATTGTAGAGCCTGAAATTCACCCAATTTTAGAAAGAATCTTCAACGTCCACCCTTAGTATTTGACCACCTTGGTTTGCCCCCAGCAAGATTCTGGTCAAGTCTGTTGAACCAGAATCTCCCCTATCTCTGAGGTTTATGCATAGTAATTTCCTTTCCCTGACCACTACCCTGCCCCTTGTTCCTGCTGTATTCAGAATTGAGCCCAATTCTAGACTGCGATCTCTTTCCCCTCTTCCAGTAGTTTGGAGTAAGATCTGTTTTCTGCTTTGACAGTCAGGCTCTGGTTTTTCCTTGACAGAGAACTTCTGTGTCTTGTCTCACTTTGAAACAAAGATCACAAGATAAGCTAAATTTCTAGGTCCATCTTCTTAACCAAGCTGAGCCACCAAATTCATTTTGATAGGACAATTCCAGTGATGATGTAGGCATCCCAGAAAGAGTTATATGGACACATACACCCCATGTATTCTGCTTTCTTTTTAGTTCTTTGTTGTCATACAAGGAATCTCAAGCATTCTACATAATGTAGTACATATTTACTACAAACTGTTGGAACTCTGTTGTCGTCACTCGGGGGTCCAGGCTGATGGGTTATCTTGTAGGTGCACCAGAATGGATCTTACCCATGTGAGTGGGAGAGAACTCCTGGGGATCTCATACCCACTCTGAAATAAGTCAGCAGGGAAGTGTGACACAACACTTCTTATAGTCAGTAAACTAGTAACAGGGCCCTGAGTTCTGGCAAGAGGGCTTAGAAGTATGTTCTTTGAAGAAGAGTATAAGATATAGGTGAGCATCAGTATTATCCATGATAGTCTTATTAGAGGAAACTTTTTGTCGGCCTACTAAATTCATCTTACTAGAGCATACATGCCCTGGAACAATCTATCATGTGGCTTAGTCCCACATGGGGGAGACTGCTGAGGGGAGATACTTTAAAGGAGAAACTAAAATGCATAATGTTTGCAAAAATTATCGCTATTACATTTGTTAAATAGAAGAGAATCATACCTGGGTTTTTTTTAAATATTCAAAATATAAAATTATGGAGATGTATCCTAAATGGAAAATACATAGTTAGGAAATAGCCTTCCTTTCCTATCAACAAAACACCTGCCTGACTGTCTTGCTCCACTTACCCATTCTCTCAGCACTCGGTGGGGAGGCTCATGGGACCTGACTTATGAGCCATGCAGCAGCTCTTCCTTAGCACCCAGGAAATCCTCATAGGCTCCAATGCTTGATCATCTGTTTCTGGAGTCTTTTGTTTTCATTACATTGTTCTGTGCCTTTCATCTGCACTTATAAATGGTCTCTTTGCTTGGTTTCAGCAGTTTCTTGTTAAAACCCTGGATTTATCCAGATTTCTTTCTTCACTGGCTCCATTCTATGCAAACTAGGACCAATGTGTCTGTGCTGTACTTATCTGGGACTCCCCCTAAGTCTAGCATCTTTTGCTCTTTTCCATTTGGGAAAGGAGTTAACAGATGAAACCCACTCTCACTGGGCACTAACAACATGATAGTATGTCATGTGCTTTAGGTGAAAACAGAAATTACAATAATACAAGTAACACACTAATAACGTATAATATGTATTGAGTACATGGTCAGTGGCTGAACATCCTGGACACATAGACTTTGGTCAGGTAGTCACATCCTGCAAGATCTGTATTCCATGCTGAGATGTTTGGCTTCTATCATAAGGGCCTGGGGATCTTCCAAGGATTTTAAGCAAAGGTACCATGAGTCTTCTGCTTGTGATATTTTTGGATGACATAGGAACACTGGCAGGATCAACAGGTGTTTGAGAATATTCCAGGGGTCTTGGACCATGTGGCCTCAGATAGCTGCACTCCCATACTTTTCAGGCTTGTATCTTATTAGAAGAGATGTGGGGTTGTGCCCAGGAAGGAGCAGTAGTACTTAGTAGAGCAGCCCCAGACCTGTTAGACCTTTCTGTTTCTGTCAGCTGTGACCTGGAAGTCCAACTTAGCAGTTCTTCAACTAAGTTCCTTAAAAATAAATAGTTGAGTAAGAATAAACTCCTTTGAATGGATAGTAGAAAAGCTGCTCCTAGTAATCAAGCCCTTTATTTTTTTTCCTCCTACAACCAAGTTTTATTTTTGTTACATCCCAGTAGTTCCCTGTTTTTTGAATAATAGAAAAATTTAAAAATGTGACCCTTAAATAGTAGATACTGGGGCCATGAAAGATGCTGGACAAATGCTAGGAGGCATTGTCCTTCTGTTATAAATGAAGCAGTTCAATAGATAGGAAATTCAAAGAAAACAGGAATAGCCCTAGGGCATGAAGCTTCATTGTCTTCAGAGCTGGTCTTTGCTGTCGGTGACTTTCCTTCCCAGTAACTTTGTCCTGTGGGAGGAGAGCTTCAGCTCCACTTCTGGAGCTCTGTGAGCATGTTCTCCTGCATCTCCTGGCTCAGGGCCGGCCAATCTGGGATACGGACTTTGGTGTAGATACCCCAGTTTACAAACTGGATCTCTTTTGAGGATGGTGCAGAGTCCCCCCCTGTACAAATCCCAGTCTCTCTCACAAAGGAGGTCTTTCCTCCCACCTCCCACCGTGGGAATCCTGCTCCTGCCCCAGGACAGTCTTGGGGGTGAGCTCCCCCAGGGGAACCCTGCCTCAGCCACTTTCTCACCCAGACTTTCGTTGACCCAGAGCTCAGCAGTGCCCGCGGGGGACTCCCACCCAACTGGCACAGGTAGGTGCACACCAGGACGGGGAACTCCTCATCGACCTGGGAGACCATCTTGTCACCCCCCCCCCCCATAGATGACCTTGTACTCTCATCCCAGGCTTAAAAAATGATCCCCTCATTGCTCTTGCCCTGGGTGCTGTAGGAGAAGAGGCTGTGGGCACAGGAGGGGTCAGCAGAAGCAGGGGGGTGTAAGGGGAGTGCTGCAGAGGCTTCTCCACCTGTGTGATCAAGCTCAACGTGAGCATTATCTTAGGACACTCACGGTGAGCTTTAGTATCCATCTGTGGTGATGCTGCCTTAGCATTCATTCAGGCACATGCTCCGTACATGCAGTTTTTGTGAGTGTCTCCCATGCCATGCGGAATGTAGATTTCGCAGATGAGAGGGACTATTTTGATGGACTGTGTCCAGTGACCTCCCATCTCCTTGAAGTTTAACCTCACGTATTGGAGTTGTGATGACTCCATCTAGTTATTTTCTTCAGGTTTTAAACAAATTCCTTAAATTTGTCCATGTATTCTACTTCCTTAATCCTATTAAGCTGCTTTCTATCTCACTGTGATCATGGTCCCCCTGACCCATCCCCCTTTTTCATTTTGGCCAGCACTTTACCCCCTTCATCTTCCCTCCCAACCTCCTGGAATGGGTTGTCCAGATTCAGTAACCACTTTCCAGAATCTTGTCTCCTAGTCTAATCATCAGAGCCGGTCAGGCCCTAAGTGCCACTTCCTGGAAGCAGTTCCCCACACTGTCATTCCTCTGACCACCTGAGTGAGGTTTACGGTGGGAACTTAGTTACTACCGGGCTTAGTTACCTTAGGGTTCTTGAATGAAATACAGACTCATTGTCCTGGGATCTAGAGCCAGCCATGATTCTTTCCCAATCTACTGGTTTTGTCTTACTCCCTCCACAAATCCCATTGCACCCTCAGACTCTATCTGTGGGCACATGCCCGAGTCTCTCCTTTGAATCCTAATTCATTTTCTGTGACTGAAGTGGCTTTCAGATTATCTCTGCTTCTCAAACCTCCAGGGGATAAGTCTATCCCTTATGCCGTCTGCTTCATGAAGTCTCTCCTGACCTCCTATAAGAGAGGATGTTTCCATCTTCTGAAAGCCACAGTGATGAAGGGCAAAGATTTTGGAATCAGACAAATGCAGTGCTATTTTACTAAATGTGATAACTTAAGCGTTCAAGCTTCAAGCATCTATAGTTCCTCATGTGTAAAATGGTAATATAACCACTCACATTCCTGGGGCTTTAGTGGCTAGTAAACACATACTAAAGTACTTAGCACGGTGCTTTACACAGAGTATTTGAAAAATCATTGTTATTATGACATTTTATGGTATTACAGTATTCTGTCTCGTTATAGATATTTGTGTATCCAAACACCTGGACAAAACCTTATAAAAGATTCTATTTTTTCTTTCCCTGCATCCCATCCGTTGCTTAATATTTTGCTTCGTGTATACTAGTAACATGGGAGGTGTTTGTTGGATGAAACAAGCACTGATGAAAACTTGTGTAGAGTTTTTAAAAAGTGGAGAGACAAGGGAAAAGAAGGGAAAATACCTTGAGTCCAAGCACATTGCTGTACTTCCTCCCATGGATTAAAGATTCTTACCAGAGAATAACATGAATGCCTAATATTTAGATTTCCTCATCGTGAACCAAATTACCATGTAGTTTGTGAAAAAACACCCCAAAGAAATATGGTTCTTTTCATCTTTTTTCCTTTTCCTTACTGAGAGATTTAGAATTATGGCATTAGATGGGACCAAGAGAAGGAAGACACACTTGGGGGAGGGAATACTTAGGGAAGTGGGGTGACTTAGAGCGATTGAGAGGGCAAAGGTCTGGCAGGGAGTAGGAGCCAGTTCTGGAGCTGGGAGGTGGAGCAGGGGAGGAGGTGAAGGTGCTGGGCAGAAAGGGAAGTTGGTTACCTGCAAGGGAGTTGATACCCATTATCTTTAATATATTTTCTTATTGTATCTGCATTCTCACTGTTAAAAAGGAGAGATTGATATGGAAGTGGAGAATCTCAGAGTTAGCCTGTGGTGTTAGATGAGAATTTGTGGTTTTGCTATGAATTCCTTGCCTAGTAGACACTGTATATCACTAAGAGGAACCAGGGATCCTTGGAGAAGTGGCTAATTCCAGGTCTGGGGCAGGGAAAGTAGAAGATGAAACTGGATTACTGTTTTGTGCCAGGAAGGAAGGAAATGATCAAATAATAGAGACCTGTCAGAAGAACACCAGAGCCAGAGTGAAGGGGATCTCACCGACCACATTGGGAGTAATTTGAGAATCAATATAAATAATGGAGGTAATTATAGCCCATTGAATAAAAGAGTAAACAATAAATCTAAAATGATATAGATGAATAAATAAGCTTGAATAGGATATTTATATAGTTTCAAACTACATCTTTGCAAAATACTAATTTAAGAGTGACTTCAAAGTAGAGAACCATGATTTACACCACCTTAAGCAGTCCAACAGAGCATCATTTGAAATGGGATCTTTCAGAATCTGTGCCTTTTGATGGCATGTGGTGAAGGAGCATAGCATACTCCATCTTGCCAGAGACATGAACTGAGTCTAGTTGTGAGAAAAACATTAGACAAAACAAACTTTAAGGATCTTCAACAAAATAACTGGGCTGTAACCTTTGGAAGTGTCCAGGTCCTGAGAGACAAGGAGAGACTAAAGAACTGTTCTAGATAAAAGGAGGTTAACAACCCATGCTAGTGAATGTGAAGCTCAAGTCTGCAGTGGATTGCCTTTTTTTTTTTTTTTTTTTAAAGATTTTATTTATTTATTTGACAGAGAGAGACACAGGGAGAGAAGGAACCACGAGCAGGGGGAGTGGGAGAGGGAGAAGCAGGCCTCCTGCTGAGCAGGGAGCCCAATGTGGGGCTCGATCCCAGGACCCTGGGATCATGACCTGAGCCGAAGGCAGATGCTTAACAACTGAACCACCCAGGTGCCCCTGCAGTGGATTGCTTTAAAAACGTGATCAAACACATGGCAAAACATTGAATGGGATCTGAGAATTAGATGATGGTGAGTCAGTGTTCATTTCTTGATGTGGGTGCTTCTTTTGTGGTGAGTGCCATTGTTTCTGGGAAGTACTGGAGTATTTGAAGGTGGTGAGCCCTGTATCAATAGGTCGTTGTGCTGCACCTTCAACTTCTCTGTGAATTTGAGGGGGAAAAAAAGTGAAGAATTTGGAGAAAGTGGCACTTCGTCCTGCCTGGGATGATGATTGAACCATGGTCAAGGGGAAAGAAAGATGAATGAATTGGGTCATGGAAAATGGGGATGACTATTTAGATTTTTTTTTTTTAAACATTTTATTTATTTTGACAAAAAACAAGAAAGAGAGAAAGCACAAGGAGGGGGAGTGGCAGGCAGAGGGAGAAGCAGGCTCCCCACTGAGCAGGGAGCCCGATGCTGGACTCAATCCCAGGACCCTGGGAACATGACCTGAGCCGAAGGCAGACATTTAACTGACTGAGCCACCCAGGTGCCCAATTTACATATTTTCTAGATAGACCTGCATATTGGGTGATCATTCACCCTGCAGAGACCATCAGCCTCTTTGGAAAGTAATGTTCTTGATCAGGTGGATAAGGAGAGGTAAGACAAGGGAGGGGTTTTAATTCCTCTACCTTTTTCTAGAATAAATCATTCTTAGGGCCTTGGGGGAAAGCATTTACAAGATCAGGAAGACTTCAAGAAGGGGAAGTATTGGAATGGTGGAAAACTGAACTCTGTGTCTTAATTTTTTTCTGCCAGTCTGTGTTTAGGTGAGACCGCGTGGTTCCTGACTCAATGTCACTGTCATTTTATGGTTATGTAATAGGATTTCCTTTTTAAGGAAATGCTCACTTAAGTATTTAAAGAGGCCGGATGTCTCCAACTTTCAACTAATTGAGAGTTAGAAATGATGAGGAAAATGGGGGCAAAATATAAACAATTGGTGAATCTAGGGAAAGGGTATGCCGGAGTTCCTTGCATTAGATTTACAACTTTTTTTGTGAGCTTGAAAGCATGTTAAAAATGTCAAAGGAACGTTGGGGGACTGGACATCCATGATTGCATGGCCTTGTCAGGGCTGGAGGAAGGTTGGAATGGGAGAGATAAGTGAAGATTAAGGGATTTATGGAATGTGCTTCAGGTAACTTCCCAAGTCAGGGTTATGCAAGATAGCAAGGTCATTGTACAGTTGGGGAAAGACTGAATCAAGAAGTTACTGGATTTGAAACTGGTCAAACAGGGGCTACTAGTTCCTTATTGTGACTTCCACTGAGAAGCTTTGGAGGCTTAAGGACATTTAACTGCAGTAGATGGAACCAGCACTGTAATTGATAGGACTACCTGATCCTGATGTGATGTGTGTGTGTGTATTAAATGCACAATCCTAGGCTGCTGGAATGGTCTTATGGTATAAAGGAGGAGGTAAAAAGTACACTAAAATCTTACCGTTCCATAACTTCTATGCAGGTAAGACAGGAGTAAGCATAGATCAAATGGAAAAACTAAAACTTTTGCAGCAGCCTCAGAAGATTCTTGAGAGAGAGAGAGGAGGGTGGGGGAAGAGGGGCTTGCTTCTGTCGAGATGAGTGGGCACTGGGCAAAGATAGGGAACTCTGGCTGCCAGGAACGTGACCTAGCTATCGGAAAGTCTCCCACAAGGAATCCAACTACTATACTCAGGCTACTATTTACTAAGATCATCTATCCTGCTGAAATGGAATCTATTAACAAATGAGCATCGTTGGGGAGTACTAAGTTTTACTTAAGCACCCTCTGTCTTGGAAATGCCCCACAGACTAATCCCTTGTCTTCTCAAGATGACAGTTCCTACACCACACATGCCTGTCTGTGACATCCCCTCAATAAAGTCAAGGATAAGGGAAGGAAACCATTTGAGAAGATGCTCCAGAAACTACAAAACACCAACCACTTGGAAAAATGAAGATGTTGCATTTTTAATAAGATCGCTTGATATCTGTCTGGAGTCTAACTGATTCCCTTGAGATACTTAGGAAGTTCTGAGAAGAGATTCAGGAAAGCAGGGCTAGTCAACAAGGCTTTTCCTTGGAGATTCCTCTCTTGATGGCTGAGTTTATAGGCATTCCCTCTCTTACAGACAGCGTCAGAACCAGGGGTCCAGTGTGTAGGTCATGTGCTACCTGTTCTAAGCTACAGTCCTATCTGGAGAGATGTAGGTAATTGTAAGATTGCACATTCTTGAAAAGGTACCAGGTTTTTTTTTTGTTGGAGATGCTATCAGATTAGATTTGAGAGGTGTTGGGGATGCCTGTATGTCCTTCTAGAGCAGGCTCTAGTCCCACTTTGCCTGGGATCTGTTGTTCTGGGATGGGAAACCACAAAGATAGGCCAATTGGGCTCATGTCTTAAAAGCTCAGCCTTGCAGATTCTTTCCTATCATCCTATGATCGAGTGTTTTTCTTCCGCTGCCTTCAGATTTTTAAAGAGGTCACTCTATCCATCCCTGGCATCTTAGAGTATTTGTTTCAGGGTCTCTGGAGAAGAGACCATAGGGTTTTGTTTTCTGCAAGAGTAATTTATATGTAGTACCAGTTTTCAGGATATTGGCCTAAATTGCAGTTCTAAAATTCTTTCCCTTTCCCTAACGGGTTCACTGAGATTTAAATAACAGATAGATGATTTGTTGTAAGTATAAAATTCTATAGTAGTTTCTTTCCTTACAAATGCAGTTAGTTCTCTTTGCAACTTTGAACTTTTTTCTCTTTTATATGGAGTATAATCTTCATGACTAAAACATTGGTGACACTAACTCTTCATTATGTTAGCCTGTTGTGTTTTTATTTTCCCAAGAGGAGGATCTGCAAATACATTACTGTCTCTCTCGTCTTTCATTGTCTCAGTGTTTTCTTCATTGTGTTGACTTTAAAAAAAACTATTGGATGGCTGCTGCTTATCACAGAGCTGATACCAAAGATAATTTTAAGTGATTTGTCCAAAACTACATGTTTTGACATTGAAAGATTCCAGATCAGTTTCTGGATGTCCCAAGCCCCAGACAATTCCCGTGTTTCTTACATTCTAATGAGCCTCTGAAGAATTGTGGGTCTAGCAGTGACAGATTTGCAGAGTTAGTCTAATTTGTGGCTGAGAATCTTTTTAAAAATGAACTTTGAGGTATAAAACATTACAATATTACCTAATATGATATAATACCATGCTACGCAATATAAATGTAATAAAATGCACCGATTTTAAGTATACATTTTGTTGAGTTTTGATGAACTTATATATCTTACAACTACCACCATAATCAACATTTCCTTTATTCCAAAAAGTTCCCTTGTGTTCTTTCACGGTCAATTCCCTAACAATTCTGGCAACCGCTGATCTGTTTTCTTGCTCTATAGATTAAATTAGCATTTTCTAGAGTTTCATATAAATAGGATTGTACTGAATGTATGCTTTTCTGTCTGAGTTCTGTGATTCAGTATGTTAAGATTCAGCCATGTTTTTTGCATTGGTAATCTGTTCCTTTTATTGCTTGAGTATTTCATTATATCGATCTACCCTAAACATTTGAGTTTCCATTCCAAGCTTTTGGCTTCTAGGAATGAAGTTGTTAAGGACATTCCATGAACATGTCTGTACACAGATGTGGACAATTGTGTGTACTCATTTTAATTCTTGTGTAAAATACTTAGGAAAATAATTGAGTCATGAGATTAGTGTATATTTACCTTTCTAAAAACTTGCCAAACCGTTGTACAAATTGGTTATACCATTCTGCATCACCATCCCCAATGCTTAGGGGTTCCAGTTCCTTTACTTCCTTGCCAATATTAGGTGTTAAGCTTTTAATTTTAGCCATGTTGAGTGGGTGTGTAGTGGTATCTCATAGTTTTATTGTTCATTTCTCTGATGGCTGATATGATATTGAACATCTCCCATGTGCTTTTCAACCATTTGTATATCTCTTGTGAAATGTCCAAATATTTTTCCAACTTAAAAAGTCTTAGTATTGAGTTGTAAGAATTCTGTATATAGTCTGAATACAAGCTTAGACATATCTACTGTGAATATTTTCTCCCAGTCTGTGGCTTTCCTCATTTTTCTAACAATATCTTTTGAAGAAAAGAAGCTTTAGTTTTGATGAAGTTAAATTTATGACTTTTCTTACGGTTTATGCTTTTTGTTTTGTATCTAAGAACTCTTGATCCTTCCGGGTTGTGAAGACTTTATCAGTTTTGTCCAGAATTTTTAGTTTCAGCTTTTATACGTAGGTCTTTGATTCATTTTGAATGATTTTCTGTGTATGGCATGAGGTAAGGTTTGGGGATTATTTTTTTTCCCCATACAGATACCCAGTTGCAGCAACATTTGTTGAAAATACTATCATTGAGATATCTTAGAACTTTATAAAAAATCAATTGACTATATATGTGTGGATCATTTTTGGACTGTTTTTGTTCCATTGAGCTATGTCTAATATGAATACCATGCCACCTTGATTACTGTAGTCTCCAAATGAAGTAGTACAAGTCCTTTACTTTGTTCTTTCTTTGAAATTGTTTTGGCATTCTTGGTTCTTTGCATTTCCATATAATTTTGGGTTAAGAATGTTTTATTATCCTGGCTAGAGGATTTTGGCATCCTAATCTTGAATCATTATGAATCGAGAAATTGGACAGACTTGAAACCTTGTTTAAGGAAGAATTTCACCGAATGTGAATAGCTCTGGACCTAAAATGCTGATCCCAATAGACTGGAATAATGGTGTGGTCATTCCAACAATGAAGTTGGAAAAATAGAGATGGAGAGCTTTTTCTGAATATCAGAAGGGTAGATGTTTCATTTGCTTTTGAAATTACAGAATTATGTTTGCAAGACCCACAAGTAGAAAAGTCCAGGGGGAGGTTGTAGACTTGGGGGAAAAAAAAAGATTGATAGAGAGATTTGGGAGCAATCAACATGGAAATAATAGAAGAACATTGTAGGACAGTGTGGAGAGAAAAGCAGGGGCCACGTATTAAGCATAGACTAGCATTTACAATTATGATGTGGATGAAGTGAGCAGATTCATAGAGGATGATAACCACCTGAGCACTGAGAAGAGAGAGAGCTAGCATAGTGTCAAGGTCGCAGAAGGTTTTCAGGAGGCAGAGTGTTTAGAAATGTCAAAAGAGGAAAAAGCAGTCTGACAGTTTTAGCCATGGAGACTCTGGTGACATTTGAGAGAACAGTTTGATGAAAGTGAACATGATAAAGCCAAATTTCGGGGAATTGGGGAGGGTGGGAGAGGAAGTCTGTTTCAGTAAAGTATGAAAATGAAAAGAGGGAGAACAGTGGAATGGTCACTGTAGAGACCCACAGAATCAGCTGCATGCTCTCTGCATAGGATCGGTGTTTCTTTTGATAAAGGGGACTAGTGAACTTTTTCTCAATATTATATCAAATCCCGTGTGCACCCAGATTTTAAAAAACTCCTTCCTCCTCTTGTCTCAACTCTGGTGCCTACATTATCTTATCCATGCCTTGACTTACTCTAACACTTTCCTGTTGCAGTGGAGGCAAAGCAATGTCTTCTCATCACAATTCTTTCTTCCTGACTCCACCTCTTAAAAGGATGACTGGAGTTGGCAAAAGAGATCTCTTCAGTGACAGTTGAGTAAACAATGGAGTGATCATGGCAGAAGGTCTGCTTTGAGGGTCTGATCACCTGTTTGGACCATATTAGCTCTCTGAAATGAGGTTTCTAGATTCAGAACTCAACTGAATGAAATACCATATAAAAGGCCTTGGTGACTGTCACCAAATCCAGTGACCACTTCTCAAAGTTGTTCTTTCTAGACTCCTCCATTCTGCCATATCATTCCCACTGAAACACTACTCTCTGTTGTTTTCTTGACCTGCACTTCACCTTGTTAACAGAGTTTGTTCTAAGTGCTGGATGTCATTACCGGCGGGGACACAGAGCAGGACTTCCTCCTTGTGGTTTGCTTCCCCTTACATCAGTGTGATGCGGCTGAGGTAAGCACTTATTCAGAAGTCTTGTCCATGCACAGAAAATGGTTTGCTCCACGGTGATAATGTACACATGGGTGAGCCCCAAGGAAGAATTGGTAGTTCTCTCTTCACGTGCAAGGACCCCGAGCCTGGGCTCACTGGTCCTAAAGGAAGGACTTGGGCTCACTCTCTCACTTCAGCTGTCATTGTCCCTTCTCATACACTCCAGTTGCTGATGGGAATGTTCTCCTTGATGACTTCCTTTATTGCTTTCAGACACTGATCTAGCAGAATGCAGAGAAAGAACTTCACAGAAGTGACAGAATTCATCTTCCTGGGATTCTCTATCTTGGGAAAGCACCAGATAACGCTCTTTGTGGTTTTCCTTACCATCTACATTTTAACTCTAACTGGTGATGTCGTCATCATGACCATCATCTGTGTTGACCACCATCTCCACACTCCCATGTACTTCTTCCTGGGCATGCTGGCTAGTTCTGAGACTGTGTACACACTGGTCAGTGTCCCACAAATGCTTTCTGGTCTCCTTTTCCATAACCAGCCCATCTCCTTGGCAGGCTGTGCAACTCAGATGTTCTTTTTTGTCATCTTGGCCACTAATAATTGCTTCTTGCTCACAGCAATGGGCTATGACTGCTTTGTGGCCATCTGCAACCCCCTGAGGTACACAGCCCTCATGAGCAAAGGAGTGTGTGCCACGTTGATATGTGGGTCCTTTGGCACTGGCCTGGTTATGGCAGTTCTCCATGTGACAGCCATGTTCAGTTTGCCCTTCTGTGGCACAGTGGTGGAGCACTTCTTCTGTGACCTTTACCCAGTCATGAAACTCTCTTGTACTGATATCACTATCAATGAGATGATCAATTATGGTGTCAGTTCATTTGTGATCCTGGTCCCTGTGGGCTTGATCTTCATCGCCTATGTCTTCATCATCTCCACCATTCTCAAGATTGCCTCCATTGAGGGCCGGAAGAAGGCCTTCACCACCTGCGCCTCCCACCTCACGGTGGTCATCGTCCACTATGGCTGTGCCTCCATTGCCTACCTCAAGCCCAAGTCTGAGAACTCCATAGAACAAGACCTTCTTCTCTCAGTGACATATGCTATCATCACTCCCTTACTGAACCCTGTTGTCTACAGCCTGAGGAACAAGGAGGTCAAGGATGCCCTATGCAGAGCTGTGGGCAAAAACCATTACTCAACAGATTGAATCACTTTGTCAGGAGACTTTTAGCCCAGTGTAATGTGTGTCTGCTCACAGACATGCCACAATACACAAGTTCATTAAATACAGTGCTTCTTGAGAGTAAGGTCGAAGAGTAGAAACACTTCCCTTTTTCATGCGCTAGGGACAAGGTAGAAAGCAACTTTATGCTCTAGTGAATATTGTTCCTTAGATACGGGAATCCTTCCAAGCCAGATTAGGACTACTTGTTTATTTGCCTCAGGATTTTGGTTTGGGAACCTCTTGCCCCCGCTTCACCTGGCTCCTCTCAGTCAAGTCCTTGACCTAGTCTGGTAAGGAGATGTGAAGAGGAGGCTGTTGGAGCAGATGTGGACGGAGTCTTAGGAAAACAAGCAGCAGAGACAGCCCAAGGATGGCTTTCATCCTTAGGAGTTAAATCACTTGTCCTGTATCCATCATTTCAGAAAGGGTTTCCTTAATTCTGGCTGACTGAAAAACGAAAAGCTTCAGCAAACCTCAATCCTCTATTACCCAGCCATGTGAGCTCCTCCAATAGTATTCATTTCTATGTGTATCCCTCCTTCTGTGCAGTCAAGGCAAAAACCCTTGTTCCCTGGAAGCTAGGCAGGGAGAGGATGTACCGGTGGCATTTCCGTCACTGTACTTTTATCCAGATACATTTTTCGTAAAGATGGTTTTCCAACCTATGGAAGTTTTTGGTGTTTAATTGATCTGTAGCAGCTGCAGTGGATTTGAGGTTAGTAGTCAGGTATTGGCTCTACTGATTCTAAAGTCTGAAGCAATGCCATTAAACTCCCTTCTCACAGTAAACAGTTAAAATGTCATACTTCTCATGTGTTTATATCAAAATAAACCTAACCATGCTACATTCTTGTACACCCTTAATGAGGAAGTTGTTGGAATATTTTTATGGACCTTCCCATCAGAATTTCTCTCTACTGAGACTGAGCTGGAAGATACTAAGGCAGACATGGAAACACATGTTTTCATACAGTCCTGCTCCTCATAGTTATTCCATCCCCACATCAGCTCCTGTCCCTTAGTTTCCACTTGTGTTTTTCTGTTCTGTACTACAGAAATGACACCGAAGCCTCTTCTAGGGGAGTTGTAATTTTCTTCTGCTCTACAGATCCCTCTGTGAGGAGGTCACCAGCTGAAGGCTGAGGGGGTCTTTGCCCAGTGTCCCCTGTAGCAGGCTGTCACAGTCAGGTGCTGTAATAGCTGATGTCAGCTGATTACCAGCACCTGCTCTCCCTCTAGAAGAGGTGTTCTAGTCCTGTAAGGAGTGCTTGGATGGACCTCAGAGGGCTTTTGAACTTTCTGAAATTATTACATCATGAGTACAAAGGTGAATGTGCCTTTTCCTTCATATTCTTACGGAAAATTTTCTCTGGTGTAACCATTTCTTCCCTGAAATCCTGGCAGAAATGAGACAAGATCCAACTTCCCTCTTTTATAGATCATTTGCTTCCACAATTTCCTTAAACTCTCCCAAAGAAGCACTCTTTGACCCTGTCCATTTTTGCCCATGGTGGTGCTGCTACTTTTTCATTAACTTGGGGAAATGGAGGGGATCAGAGCTGCTTAGCTGGGAGGCTGAGGGACGAGGGTGGTGGGTGGCTATTACAAGGCACGTGTGGTTGTCTTTACTGAATTTTCTTGCCTTCTCCCATCCCTTCCCCCCAAATCCCTAAGTTTTTAAACATCAGTCCTGCCACTCCCCTCTTACCTCATGGACAGGTGAACAGTCCTCTCCTCCTACTTTGCATGATTTCAGGTTTGGGGGAGGAAGCCTCTCCTACAAGGGATGTGCTGCAAACAGTACAAGGGTGCGTAAGCCTGTGTGGCCATAGGGCCTCCCAGTAGGAGGAATCAAGAATAGCAACTCCTTTTATTGCAGGCTCCTAAAATTGCAACACTTAGCCCCCAAGTTAGCCAGCCATCTCTCTTCATCATCTTTATCATCATTCCGCACAATCTCTCTACTCCTTTATCTTGCATGCTGCAAATACCTCTATTCTTTCAGTAGTTTTTTTGTTCAGCTCTTTTGTTCATCAGAAAAATACCCGTAACTTATTAAATCTATATTTTTCAAACACTGTGTCAAGCCATTGACTAGTTCCAGGTTTATGACCATGAGGAATGCAGGGACTGTGTTTCATGTTACTCACAGTTCAGGGGGAAGACAAAATAGCATAAAGTGCAAAAACTTTCAGCACGTGCCCAGGATTCTTGTTTGGGGTCAGGGCAAAGAACTGATCAGATCTATTAAGGTCAGGATAGAATTCATAGATGTTTAACTTTTTGTGGCATTGGGTCAGCTGAAGTCTAGGAGGCAGTCAAGGGAAGGGGAGGAGGAGCCTGAGCAGAGAGATCCAGCCTGTGAAAACCGCAAGTGTCAGGACAGTAGGTATTTTATTCATCTCTGTATGCCCACTGCCAGGTCAGATATTAGCCTGGCAAAATAGTAGGTTCTTCATAATATCTTTGGAGAGATGACTGTGAACACCTATTAAATACAGGGTCCTATCTGGGGATTTGCAGGTTTTTTGGATAGGTCTATCATAGTCCCTCTGTCTGCCTTACAGACTACGCTCACCTAAAGTAAACCAACAGAGAAAAGAAGAGCAAAGCTACTTGAAATTATTTTTCCCCATTGTGGGATTGCCTACAAGCAGTTCTCACTTTTGACATTGATATATTTTGTTAGTCACTTAAAACTGGACTAGAGAAAAATCCTCCTTTTAAAGGAAATTGGATTAGCACTAGGTTAGTGTGTTTTAGCTATAACCATGTTAATGGTTAATGGTTAAAAGTGATAGCTTGACATATAAAACCAGGAGTTAAGGTATTTTAAACTTTTCTTTTTTTTAATTAACTTTTTTTATTCTTATGTTAATCCCCATACATTACATCATTAGTTTTAGATGTAGTGTTCCATGATTCATTGTTTGTGCATAACACCCAGTGCTCCATGCAGAATGTGCCCTCCTCAATACCCATCACCAGGCTAACCCATCCTCCCACCCCCCTCCCCTCTAGAACTCTCAGTTTGTTTTTCAGAGTCCATCGTCTCTCATGGTTCGGTATTTTAAACTTTTTAGAAAAAAAAGGAAACCAACTATTATGGGTCTTCAAATTTCAGAAATAAAATTTTCAGTGTTGACTTCATAGCTTCTCTAGAGAAAAACTAGTTTCACCTGAGATCCTTCCAGATTGCCTACTTAAAATGCATGGTGGATTAGAGGAGAAAATAGTTGCAGCTCTCCCAACAATAAGTATAACAAATACTTTCTTAATGAGTACAAATGTCTCAGGGAGGAGAGAGGGGTGGGGGTGGGGGTCAGCAGGAGAGAAAATGAAGCCAAAAGGCGACCAGGGAGTATATGGCACACTTTACTTTAACTTGAACAAAGACATATTTAAAAGGTGCAAGGTTCCAAATCAGTTTTGTACCCTTGCTGAAGTGTGTCTACGTGTGAGTGTGTATGTGAGATCATGTGTGTATGAGCATGCACATGTGTGTTTTTGCGGGCAGACAGAACATTTGGGAGTTTTAGATGTGATGAGTGCCATGATAAGCAGTAATGCCCTATTTGTATTATGTAATAACTATCCCTAATATTTATGTAGTTCTTTACAGTTCACAAAGGTCTTTCCCATTCATGACCTCATTCGAGTTTCCCAGCACGCCTGTAAGGGACAGAGTACTGCCCCATTTTTCAGATGAATACAGTGGGGGTAGATGAAGTGAATTTCCCGGAGTCGCATACACCATTAGAGAGAGGACTAACACAGAAGTGAGCCTCACAGATCTGTTAATTCTGAACGCCATGCTCTTGTTCCATGTGCACATACACATCTTATTCTTACCAGAGAATAAGATATGAGGAGTAAACCTTGTGTTTAAATGCTAAAGCTTCATTTCAATCAGTAGCAATGGACTCTTCCTGAAATATCCTATTTCTTTCTTTGCCTTTGTAAACAAATCCTATTGAAGATCATGAATATGTTTCTTTAAATGTTTACTATGAGGCACTTAAATTTATATCCTGGTTCACTGAGGTCTTCACTTGGAACAGAGCTTATAATAGAGTATTTGCTTCTGAATTAGATGACCCACATATTCTAGGATTTTGAGTTTTGTGTTAGCATCATAGGATTTCTGAATTTTTAAATGATTGTTTGTTACATCAACAAATACGCCTGTCCACTCTGAGTATCAGGCACAGAGTTAGGCACTAGGGATACAGAAATAAGACCTGAGCCTTGCTGTTGAGTGGCTAATAATTTACTTGCAACCCATTTCAATAAAGATTAATGCTATCCAAGAATACCATGGAACCACAGAGAAGAAAATGGCATAACCTAGTTGGTGACCTTCATCTGTAATGTCCTTTGTATGGTAGGAACCGGTCACAGTGAATGAATTTGGTGAGTCCAAATACTGCCCTAGGAAGATTCCCAACATTGTGTCTACTCAGATATAGCAAGTGCACCACGATTAATGAATCCAAAATTGTAATGGATCATCCACCATGTCTAATATACAATTACAAAATGCTCAACATGGGAACAAAAAGAAAAATAAGACCCATAGTCAACAGAAAAGCAAATGGATCAACAGAAATTCTAGAATATGAAGAAGACAAAAAAAAGAACAAAATGAGGTTTTAGTGATTCATGCAACAATATAAGAAGTCTAATGTCCATGTAATTGGGGCCTCAAAAAGAGGGTAGAATGTGGCAAATACTTGAAGACCTATTGGCCAACAATTTCCCAAATTAAAGAGAAATAGAAACTTTTACAGATCCAAGAATCTGCATGAATCCCAAGCAGGATAAATGAAAAGAATATCAAATCTATGTATTTCAGTGTCAAATCTTTGAAACCAAAGATATGATGAGATCGAAACCAAAGATAAAGGAAAATCTTTGAAAGTCATCACTAAAGTAAACCTATTACATATCAGGGAATAACAATAACTTCTAATTAGAAACAATGGAGACCAGTAAACAATTAAATGACATTTTTAGTGTTAAGCCAGAACTCTATATCCAGTAGAAATATCATTCAAAAACAAAGGTGAAGTAGGTATTTTCAGGTAAGTGAACATTGAGCTAATTTACATACTACCAGCATGCTAAAAGGAGTTCTTCAGGTTGAAGGAAGAGGATATTAGAGGCAAGCTATAGGAATGGATATGACTGGAAATGGCCAATAGTGAATGAATATAACATATCTTGTTTTTCTTCTCTGAATGAATTTTAAGGAATATATGTAAAGAAAAATATTATGAGGCTCATAATGTATGTACATGTCATACATATAACTGTAGTTCAAAGAAAGGTAAACTTCACTCTTGAGATGCCTTTAACAAGAAGTGGTCAATTATAACTCTAAGAAAGATTGTGATAGGTTAAGAATGCATGTGTTAAGGGGCACCTGGATGGCTCATTTGATTGTCTGCCTTCGGCTCGGGTCATGATCTTAGGGATGGAGCTCTGCATTGGGCTCCCTGCTCAGTGGGGAGTTGGCTTCTCCCTCTCCCTCTGCCCCCACCACTCGTGCTCGCACATGCACACTCTCAAATAAATGAATAAAATATTTAAAAAATAAAAGAATGCATGTGTTAATAGAACAATGAGGTATAGCTAAGAAGGCAGTAGAGAAAACAGAACACAAAATAAGAATAAAGCGAGGGACAGAGGAACAAATAACAAATGGGGCAAATTAAAAACATAGCAGAACAGTAGACTTAAACCCAACAATATTAATAATGATGTTCAACCTAAATATACTAACCATGTCAATGAAAAGGCAGACATTGTCAGAATGGATAAAAACCAGCAAGACAACTCTATGCTATTAATAAGAGAGCTACTTGAAATACGTAAATTGAAAGAAAGGGGTAAGGATACACAATATGAACTCTAATTGTACTGGAGTGGTTATACCTTCCAGAATTCCCTATAGCATTTTTGATAGTAAAGAAATTATTTCAATTTTATCTAAAAGTTTCATTATTTCATTTGTACTTTATAGTTAATATCAGATAAAGTATCAAAAATATTACTATAAAGAGGGAGATTTTATTAAAATAAAGGCCATCCACAAGACCTAACAATCTTAAATGTGCAAGCTCCTAATACTAGAGCTCCAAAATTAAACCTAAGTTAAATAGAGAAGTGAATAAATCTATAGTTCTGGTTGGAGATTTTAATATTTCTCTCTTAGCAATTGAGTAGACAGAAAATAAGCATTAAAAAAGCTGTTCCAGTTTTAATCAACTGAATCTATTGATACTTATAGAACATTCCAACTAATAGCAGAATACCATTTCAAGTGCACATGGAATCGAGCACGTGACATGTTGTAAAACAAGATTCAATAAATTTATGTTTTCTGTCCATAATGGAATTAAATTGTAAGTAAAACATCTGGAAAAAATACTTAAACATTTGGATATTAAAACAGCCTGATAAATAATGGCTTAAAGAATAATAGAAATTGGAAAATATTCTGAAATGAATAAGATATTAAAACAAATGAGATCCAGCAGTGCTTAGAAAGTATGATACACTATACTTAGTGTAGAGAAATAGGGTATCAGTTGTGGTCCATTCAAGAGACAGAAATCAGAGTAGTTTGAATATGCAAATTTAATATAACGAATTAATTGTAACAAGATTGCCTGTTGATTCAGGCAACATGGGGCCACAAATGGCCAGGCGATGGCCTCATCTTTTTATTCCCTGGTGGAAATACTTTCCCCATGGGGATGAAGACCAGTGGAGCTCAAGGATGCTGGGATAGGAAGAAAAATTCTGCAAGTGAGTTATTAGATACAATAGGTGAAAGCAGGAGTGGTTTCTTTCACTCCTTTTAACTTCTAGACCCATGAATTCTGGCTGTAGAATTGTCTGATTCAAAATGTACACTGCTTGCTTTAGAATGGAACTCTGTCATTTCAAAGTATTTCTCAACTAGTGATGTAACCCTGTCATTAGTAGGCTATTCATCCTTCCAATACATCAGCTATTTCTGGATGATGGAGTATGTGGTATGACTAGTTTCATGAACATGAGTCTAGTACTGTACTTCCTTAACTGTGAAATGAGTTTTTTGATCAGCTGTAATGCTGGGGAATGCTGTGATGGTGGTTAAGGCATTTTGAGTGTCCACAGATAGCATGCTGGCAGATGCTGGCAGAAGCATTATGGGCAGGGAAAGAAAATCCATTTTCAGAATATGTGCCTATCCCAGCAAAGACAAATCTCTGCCCCTTCCATGATGGAAGAGGTCCAATATAATTAACCTGCACTAGGCTGGTGTTTGTGTTTGCTTGCTTGTTTGCTTTTTAACAATGAATGGTGCCACACTTCAGGCTGTGGATTAGTCTGTGTTCTTGGCAGATCAGATGTTCGACAATTGTGTTAGGTCAGTCTTGGTAAGGGGGCATCCATATTGTTGAGGCCACCCCTGCCAATATGGCCACTTTGTTCGTGGACCTTTGAACAAATGCTTAGGTAGCTGGGGAAAGAGGCTGACTGACATCCTTGGAGCATGCCATTTTGTCCATGTGACCACTATGAGCCCCCATTTTGATTGGTGAACCATGGTGAGACTTTTGGGTCCCAAGATATTGGTGTCAATTCAGGGTCCACATCAAGTAGTCCTTCAAAGGTCCAGGTATTTTCTATTCCTCAGTGAGGTCACTCTAGTATATAGGCACAGGTCCCCTTTGGGGGGGAAGGTTTGGTGGAAGATTTACAGTGTGTGTTTACATTAATGATGCAGGATACTTCCTCAAGGAGACTTGCCCTCCCTTTCAATCAAGAGGCTCTGAGTCTGGATTGATGTAGGTTTGGAAACTGGTGGAGAGTCTGGGCTGGTCAACTCTACTGTGGTGACTGAAACTAGGTGACAGATGTACTGTTAGTTTAGGTCTGACCTGCAGTGGGCCATTTGGTTCCAGGTCACCCTGTGAATGAATGAAGGTAGACACCTAGCAATTGGCAGAGTCCCCACAGTGGCTCTCTGATATACCCTTTTAGTAGCAAGTGTTCTTCTTACTGAGATAGTAAATAAGGAGCAATATTGTATTACTATGGAAATTGTAGAGATTCATGGCACTGTAAAAGATTTGAAAGAAACAGGGATGGTAATACACATCCTATCTCCACTTAGGTCTTCCTGTTTGGCCTACGAAGAAGTCAGATGTATGTTAGAGAATGAGTGTGGGCTGTTGTAAACCTAATAACCTTGTGACCTCAATTGTAGTTCTTGCCCCCAGGTGTCCTATCTTTGCTGAAATGAATCGACATGTTATTTGGTATGTAATTATTGACCTGGATAAAGAATTTATCTACATACCAAGTTTAAAGATAACCGGGAGCAGTTGCTTTTATTTGGGAGGGCCAACGGTATTATTTGCATTGTCTTGCTGTAAAGCCAGGAACATCCTTCTCCCTGTTGTTACATAGACCACAGAAATCTTGCTTTTCATAACATTTCATAAAACTTCACACTTATCGGGGCGCCTGGGTGGCTCAGTCGTTAAGCGTCTGCCTTCGGCTCAGGTCATGATCCCAGGGTCCTGGGATCAAACCCCGCATCAGGCTCCTGCTCAGCAGGAAGCCTGCTTCTCCCTCTCCCACTCCCCCTGCTTGTGTTCCCTCTCTGGCTGTGTCTCTCTGTCAAATAAATAAATAAAATCTTAAAAAAAAAAAAAAAAACCTCACACTTATCAACTATACTGATGAGATTGTACAAGTTGGATCTGTTGAACAGAAAGTAGCAATTACTATAGGTGTTTAGCAAGACGTGAATGGGAGGGTAAATCCTAATTCTCCATCGGTCAGGGTCTAATTCAAAGACCTGTCACACAGTAATTAGAATAGGGCGTTTAATATAATGAATTATTAACTTCAAGGAACTGGAGCGATGAGATATTGATAGCGGTTAGTAAAGATCATCCTGAAGAACCTGCAGAGTGGTGTGATAAAAGGAACTGCCACTATCCCCAAGCCTAAGATAGGGTTGTGTGGGAAGACAAATTTTCTCAGGAATTTTAGTGTTCCTGAGCCATGGAAAAGTATATAAGAGTAGAGGGTTTGCTTTTATTTCCCCTAGAAACATTTTATTTTTTCCATACAATGAGGATTAGATGTGCAGCCATTTGTTTCTCTCATGGTGGAGCTAATTGCTTCTATGCAATAAAGCTGCTCTTATCTTCCCCAGAGCCAATGGTGGTTTTTGTTTTTGTTTTTGGTTTTGGTTAGGCACCTGAGTTAGAGTATTAGTTCCCCGCTTGTTTACATTTCAAAAGGGGTGGAGCTTGGAGCTCTGAAGAAATTTTCTAAGTAGCAAAAGCCATAGACACGGAGTTTATCTTCCTTCTGGAGAGATTTATTTACATAACAAAGGATTAAAGATCCTTTGCATCCTGTCTCCAAGGAGACACTCTGAGGAAGAATAGTCTTTCCCTGTTACAAATGGAGGACATTTCTATTTCTTCACCTCTTGAATCCAGAGTAAGTGTGCCACTTGTAAGGATATATTTTCCATCTGGCTCTTATCACACCACTCTGCAGGATTGCAAATGTGGGGAGACTAATGCTCCAATGTCCTCTGACTGTTGATTGTTCAGGGAGCATAATAAGAAATCTGTTCTGATTCAGAACCTCATGTGTGCATTCAGGGAAATTTAATAAAGATGGATATTAAAAACTCAGCAAGCACCCGGGGAAGAGGCAACCCTTCCTGTATGAGGGTTAAGATCTGGACCTTATTGGCAAGGGCCCGATACTGACTTACTGTGACTCGCTTCGGAATTTGCCAGAAATTTGCCCTCTAGCATGCTGGGGAAAGCTGTTCCAAGGATGGTGTCTCTTTGGAAGCACTTCACTATGCAAAGAGGGATGCTGAGGGAAACTGCTTATTTCTGGGTGCTCTTGATTTGCTATGAACCACAGGAGCTGGATGCTAGAGAAGCCACCTGTGTTGTAAGACCTTGGTGCTGGTGAAGCCAGCCCACGCTAAAGAAGCCTGCCAAATGGAGCACATGGGGCCCTGGGAGGGAAGTCCCTTCCTCCTGCAATATGTCTTCAGGGCCCTGTCCCAGACAGAGCTTAATGTGCCACTTGTCAGGGGTCCAGTTCAATTTCTTCAGAGTAAGCAATGAAGGGAAATTTGAAATTGAAGGGCAGTAAATTGATAAATGGCACACAAAGGTGTACAATCAATTATATATCACTGCTTCCAGTCAGGCAGGAGGTAATAACTACTACTAATCACGTAGTAGTTATTATAAAGTTATAAAGTAGAAAAAAACATGAATCTCTTTTCAGATTTTGGAGAATGGACAGTGAAAGACTGATTCTTGAGGGAAGATAAACACAAATATTAAGCTCCGTGATTACCCTGGCCTTTTGCCTAAAGGTGCTTGGCAAGAGATAGGAAAGTGAAGTCTAAGCAGAAGACAGGGTCTTACTGAGCTGAGGAGATTGAAAATAGAAATTAAGGGCTGACGGCATGGTTGGAAATTGTGGGGCAGTGTGTGGAGGGGGAAGCCACACAAAATATGAGCGCTGGAAAGGTGCATAAGCATCTCTTGGTCTTGAGCTGAATGCCAAGCTACACATATGTGGGACCAGGCTCTGTAAGGCTGGGTACAAAACAACTATAGGGGAATGGGAGCTAAATGGATGGTGAAGTTTGCACTTGGCTGTTAGACATTGGTGTCTGACCAAGTAGAGAAGCTTAGCATCCTGGGTCCTCTGCTGAGACTCCAGTAGGATTGTATCTTAGGAATAGGGCTACTCTAACCTTAAACTGAAGGCTAAGGAGACCTGCCTATCAGAACTTAATAGGGTCCACAAATAACCTATTAATATAACAGAAAAAAGTTCAAAGCTCTTTAAAGGTAAAGTAGGAAGGGAAAAATGAAGGGGGGGATGTCAGAGGGGGAGATGAACCATGAGAGACCATGGACTCTGAGAAACAAACTGAGGGTTCTAGAGGGGAGGGGGTGGGGGGATGGGTTAGCCTGGTGATGGGTATTAAAGAGGGCACGTATTGAATGGAGCACTGGGTGTTATATGCAAATAAGGAATCACGGAACACTACAGCAAAAACTAATGATGATTAACAATAAAATATAAAATTAAAAGGTAAACCAGAAAAACTGTAGCATTCCACACCTAAAATTCAAAATCTTTAGCATTAGCATAAAATGCTACTAGAAGATACACGAAGTGGAAAAATGTCAGAAAAAAATCAGAAGAAATGAAAAATAGAATGGAATGAGCAGACAAGGATGTTAAAGCTATCACAAATACTGTGGGTACATCCAAGGATTAAAATAAAACACAGATGTAATGAGAAGAAGGGAAGATCAAAAAGAAGCAGATGTACCTTCTAAATGTAAAAGGAAATACATGATCTGCAATGAATTTCACTGGATAAGGTTAATAAATGGGAAACTGTAGAAGAGAAGATCACTGAACGTGAAGAAAGAGCAGTAGAAATCAGCTAAAAGAGAGCTATAAATAAGAGATTGGAAACTAGTAACCTGTGGAAAAAGTCTAGCACCCCTCATGTAAAGGCAGTAGAATCCCAGAAGGAAAGACTAGAGAGTGAAGAGGACAGTAAAAGTATCTGGATACATAACAGCAATGCCATTTTAAAATTGGATAAAAAATTAAACCCATACAACAAGGAATTATAAGTAAGGGATACACATACACCCCACTCACCCCAGGGCACATCCAAATCACATTGCTGAGACTGGTGATGAAGGAAACATTAAAAGTTGCAATTGCTGGATCATAGGGTAGTTATATTTGTAGTACTAGGTATTTACCCAAAAGACACAAAAATACAGATTCAAAGGTGCACACGTACACCGGTTTATAACAGCATTATCAACACTAGCCAAACTATGGAGAGCGCCCAAATGTCCATCGACTGATGAATGGATAAAGAAGATGTGGTATATATATTGCAATGGAATTACTCAATCTTAAAAAAGAATGAAATCTTGCCACTTGCAACAATGTGGATGAAGCTAGAGTGTATTATGCTAAACCAAATAAGTCAGAGAAAGACAAATACCATATGATTTCACTCATGTGGAATTTAAGAAACAAAACAGATGAACATATGGAAAGGAAAAAGGGGAAACCATAAGAGACTTTTAATGATAGAGAATGAACTGAGTGTTGATGGAGGGAGGTGGAAGGGGGATGTACTAAGGGCAGACACTCATGGTGAGACTGGATGTTACATGTAAGTGATGAGTCACTAAATTCTACTCCTGAAACCAATATTACACTATGCTAACTAACTAGAATTTAAATAAAAATTTGAAAAAGGAAAGACAAATTATGTACATGGGAATATATATGAAAAAAGATTTCTGGTCAAAAATAATGAAAGTCAGAAGACAATGGAACAATATGCTTAAAGTGTTAAATGACAAAGTCTGTTAGCTTCATTTTGTATTCAGAGAAAACAGGACTAAAAAATGAGGCTAAATAATTTTTCAGACAAACCAAAGAATTTATTACCAACAGACCTGCTCCACAAGAAACATTGAATTCTTTGGACAGAAGGAAAATCATCCCTAATGGAAATGTGGATGTATACAAAAAATACATACATATATGTCAGAAGTAGTAAATTTGTGTGAATAGGATACACACCTTATTTTAAATTTTCTTTAAAAAAAAAATGTGAAGTTTAAGACCTGCAGAACTATAGAAAACACAGGACAGGAGAGGGAAGGACACTTGAGATCTTATGTTCTGTGTGATGTGGTATTATGTTTATGTAGGTGTTCTGGCAAGGGTGCATAGTATAAAGTCTGAGAAACCCCTAAAATGTGAGACAAAGTAGTATAGTTAAGAAGCCAATATTGCCTTGCACTACTAGGTATTTACCCCAAAGATACAAATGTAGGGATCCGAAGGGGTACGTGCACCCCGATGTTTATAGCAGCAATGTCCACAATAGCCAAGCTGTGGAAAGAGCCAAGATGTCCGTCGACAGATGAATGGATAAAGAAGATGTGGTCCATATATACAATGGAATATTATGCAGCCGTCAAAAGGAATGAGATCTTGCCATTTGCAATGACAGGGATGGAACTGGAGGGTGTTATGCTGAGCGAAATAAGTCAATCAGAGAAAGACATGTATCATATGACCTCACGAATATGAGGAATTCTTAATCTCAGGAAACAAAC
>NC_138374.1:134973685-134981961 GCF_054177405.1 Leptonychotes weddellii
GGTTAGCCTGGTGATGGGTATTAAAGAGGGCTCGTTCTGCATGGAGCACTGGGTGTTATACACAAACAATGAATCATGGAACACTACATCTAAAACTAATGATGTAATGTATGATGATTAACATAACAATAAAAATTAAAATTATAATGGAAAAAAAAAGCCAGTATTGCCAATAAGATGGAATCCTAAAACATACTTGATTAATTCAAATAAGTCAGAATAAGGGGGGAAAAAATGGAACAAAGAGGAGATGGGCTACCATTTTGCTTGTTCTATTTAACCCAACTGTATTGATAATTACATTAAACCTAATTGCTATGAACACTCCAGCTAAAATGGAGAGTTTGTGAGCAAAAAGACTTAACTGTGCTTTCTATAGCACTGGGCGTTATACAAACAATGAATCGTGGAGCACTACATCAAAAACTAATGATGTACTGTATGGTGACTAACATAAAAAACAAAAAGAAATATACTTCAGATAAAATATTAAAATGAAAAATAGTGTACTGTGCAAAAACTATAGTATAGTGATCATATTTATGAGATTATCAGACATAGGGATATTTCACAATAGCGAGGCAAGCCATCAGGAAGATGTAACAGTCTTATGCACACATGTAATAGCAGAGCTTCAAAACCCATGATAGAAAAGCAGACAGACTGAAAGTAGAATAGAGCCACAATTATGAGCTTTCAACAATTCTTTCAGTTAATGGAATTATATTAGAAATAAGTACCGGAAATGCATGTGAAAATACATATGAAGTGTATATTACAAAATCCACAAAGTAAACAACATGTTTTTGGCTATTTCAGAGGTCAGAGAAGAAATCACAGGGATAATTGGGACGTATTTTGAACTGAATGAAAATGAAAAATGCAAGATATAAAAGCTTGTGTGATGGAGCTAAAGCAGTTCTTGGAATTTTATAGCTTTGAATGCTTAAAGATGGTAATGCGTAAATGGTAAAGAAAAGTCCAAATTCAATGATCTAAGCCTCCACTTTAAGAAGCTAAAAAGGAAATTAGAGCCAAATTGAATAAAAGAAAATAAGATGAAAGATGAAATGGATGGAATAGGAAATCAAATCAACGAGACCAAAAGCTTTAAAAAAAAAAAAAAAAAAATTGTTGGCAAACTTGTAGTCTGACTAACCAGGAAAGGATAAAGCAGGAACATCACTACAGACTGCATAAAGAGGATTAAGGAAGGAGCGTTATGAGAAACTGTGTCAACCAATTTAACCACTTACATGAAGTTGATAAAAACCTTTGGAAGTCAGATGATCAAATCTGGCCCAAGAAAAACTGTAAAATCCGAATAGCCCTGTATCAAAAAATTTTCCCTACAAAGAATACTGCAGGGCTCTCAATGGCATCACTGGTAAATCCTATCAAATGGTTAATGAATCACTTGTATAAATTCCTCATAAGCTTCTAGATGAGAGAGGAAATGAGTATTTTCCACTTTGAGGTCAGCTTTATTCAAATCCAAAATCAGACAGTCTTTCTACATAACACACAATAAAATGAAAGAAAAATATCCCTCCAGTTTAGCTATTGCGGATATTGCTGCTATGAACATTGGGGTACATGTGACCCTTCTTTTCACTACATATGTGTCTTTGGGGGTAATTATCCAGTAGTGCAATTGCTGGGTCATAGGGTAGCTCTATTTTTAATTTTTTGAGGCACCTCCACACTTTTCCAAAGTGGCTGGACCAACTTGCATTCCCACCAACAGTGTAAGAGGGTTTCCCTTTCTCCACGACCTTTCCAACGTTTGTTGTTTCTTGCCTTGTCAATTTTTGCCATTCTAACTGGTGTAAGGTGGTATCTCAATGTGGTTTTGATTTGAATTTCCCTGATGGCTAATGATGATGAACATTTTTTCATGTGTCTGTTAGCCATTTGTATGTCGTCTTTGGAGATGTGTCCATGTCTTCTGCCTATTTTTTGACTTGATTTTTTTTTGGGTGTTGAATTTGAGAAGTTCTTTATAGATCTTGGATACCAGCCCTTTATCTGTAGTGTCATTTGCAAATATCTTCTCCCATTCATGGGTTGCCTCTTTGTTTTGTTGACTGTTTCCTGTGAAGAAGCTTTTTATCTTGATGAAGTCCCAAAAGTTCATTTTTGCTTTTGTTTCACTAGCCTTTGGAGATGAATCTTGAAAGAAGTTGCTGTGGCCAATGTCAAAGAGGTTACTGCCTATGTTCTCCTCTAGGATTATGATGGATTCCTGTCTCACATTGAGGTCTTTCATCCATTTTGAGTTTATCATTGTGTATGGTGTCAGAGAATGGTCGAGTTTCATTCTTCTGCACGTGGCTGTCCAATTTTCCCAGCACCACTTATTGAAGAGACTGTCTTTTTTCCATTGCATATTTTTTCCTGCTTTGTCAAAGATTATTTGACCATAGAGTTGAGGGTCCATAACTGGGCTGTCTATTCTGTTCCACTGGTCTATATGTCTGTTTTTGTGCCAGTACCATGCTGTCTTGGTAATCACTGCTTTGTAATATAGCTTGAAATCGGGCAACGTGATGCCCCCAGCTTTTTCTTTTTTAACATTTCCTTGGCGATTTGGGGTCTTTTCTGATCCCATACAAATTTTAGGATTATTTGTTCCAGCACTTTTAAAAATGTCATTGGAATTTTGATAAGGATGACATTGAAGATATAGATTGCTCTGGGTAGCATAGACATTTTTTTTAAATTAATTTTTTTTGATGTAGTGTTCCATGATTTATTGTTTGCATATAACACCCAGTGCTCCATTCATACGTGCCCTCTTTAATACCCATCACCAGGCTAACCCATCCCCCCACCCATTTTAACAATGTTTATTCTTCCGATCCATGAGCATGGGATGTTTTTCCATCTTTTTGTGTCGTCTTCAATTTCTTTCATGAGTGTTCTGTAGTTCCTAGAGTATAGGTCCTTTACCTCTTTGTTAGGTTTATTCTGAGGTATCTTATGGTTTTTGGTGCTATTGTCAATGGAATCGTTTCTCTAATTTCTCTTTCTACAGTTGCATTGTTATTGTATAAGAAAGTCCACAATAGCCAAACTGTGGAAAGAGCTGAGATGCCCTTCAACAGATGAATGGATAAAGAAGATGTGGTCCATATATACAATGGAATATTATTCAGCCATCAGAAGGGATGAATACCCAACTTTTACATCAACATAGATGGGACTGGAGGAGATCATGCTAAGTGAAATAAGTCAAGCAGAGAAAGTCAATTATACTATGGTTTCCCTTATTTGTGGAACATAAGGAATAGCATGGAGGACATTAAGAGAAGGAAGGGGAAATTGGAGAGGGAGACAAACCATGAGAAACTATGGACTCTGAGAAACAGGGTGTTAGAGGGGAGGGGGTGGGGGGATGGGGGGATGGGTTAGCCTGGTGATGGGTATTAAGGAGGGTACGTACTGCATGGAGCACTGGGTGTTACACGAAAACAAGCGTGGATCACTACATTAAAAACTAATGATGTATTGTCTGGTGACTGATATAACAAAATAAAATAATAAAAAAATCCCTCCAAAACATACATGCAGAACTCATTAAAAATGCTAGGAATTAAAATACACAAAATGGGGGTGCCTAGGTGGCTTAGTCAGTTAAACATCTCACTCTTAGTTTCAGCTTAGGTCTTGATCTCAGTTGTGAGTTCAAGCCCCGCGTTGGGTTCTGTGCTGGATGAGGAGCCTACTGAAAAGAACTTATGTATGTATATGTAAAATATACATATAAATTTTTCTGTATATACGTGTGTGTGTGTATGTATGTATGTATACATAAAGGGCATAAAAATGAGGATGCTATCATCACCCTAACTGGGGCTTGTTTGAGATCTAAGGAGTTCTGGAGGATGTAGGGTCAGGAAACTTTAAAAATACATATATACACAAAATGTATCCTATACAACAAACAAGTCTTTTTCAAGTAGTAAAAGGTTTATCCTTTGAAAAACAATGAAATTCACCATATATGCCATATATGTAAAAAAGAAAAGTCCTATGATTAACTCAATTAAGAAAAAGGACAAATTTTAGCCCTGATTTATGAAAAAAAACTGGCAACCTAGCATAGAAGAATTGTTTCAACTGACAGGCATAACCATAATTAATGGTGAAATACTGAATGCTTTGTCTGTCAGAATGAGGGTAAGGCAGAAGTACCTTCTTTTGTCACTTACAGTCAACGTTGTCTGCCGTTTCCAACCAGTGCAACAAGGAAAAAAAAATAAGGGCATTAAGATGGTAAAGGAATAAACATAACTTGCCTTTGTTCAGATATGATCTGCTTGTGTATGGAGAAAAGTCTGAGAAATCAATAGAAAATGTGCTAGAATTAAAAGTAAATTTAGCATGTTTTCAGAATGCAAACTTATTGTATTTAAATATTAGCAAACCATTAGAAATGGAAACAATGTATAATTTTTACCAAAATATAATTTCTAAAAGTAGGTGAAGACCTCTGCACAGAAAACTATAAAATATTGCTGAAAGGAATTAAAGGCATGAATACATGAGGTTATGTGTGATGCACACGGATTGGAGAGTAATTGTTGTCAGTTCTCCCTAAGTTAGTGCATAAATTTAAATCTCAACCAAAATTCCAGAAGGCTTTTAAAAATAGAAATTGACAAGTCAATTTAAAATTTATATGTAAATGCAAAAGATTTAGAACTAACAAAACCATATTTAAAAAGGAGACTATCAAGGTTTACCATAAATCTACATTAATCTAGATACCGTAGTTACAGGATAACAACATATACATGTAAATCATTGTAACAGAAGAGAGAACACAGCAATAGATCCCATGCACATAGAGGAAATTAACAATAAGGCTAATGTTTAGTATAAAAATACTTTCAAACTTTTTTTTAAATTTTATTTTATTAGTCACCATACATCATTAGTTTTTTGATGTGGTGATCCCTGATTCATTGTTTTCGTAAACACCCAGTGCTCCATGCAGTACGTGCCCTCCTTAATACCCATCACTGGCCTAACCCATCCTCCCACCCTCTTCCCCTCTAAAACCCTCCGTTTGTTTCTCAGACTCCATAGTCTCTCAAGGTTCATCTCTCCCTCTGATTTTCCCCCCTTCATTTTTCCCTTCCTTCTCCTAATGTCCTCCATGCTATTCCTTATGTTCCACAAATAAGGGAAACCATAGGATAATTGACTTTCTCTGCTTGACTTATTTCACTTAGCATAATCTCCTCCAGTCCCATCCATGTTGATGTGAAAGTTGGGTATTCATCTTTTCTGATGGCTGAATAATATTCCATTGTATATATGGACCACATCTTATTTTTAATTGTCTTTATTGTTGAGTTTTAAGAGTTCTTTATATATTCTGGCTACTAGACCCTTTTATGATTTGGAAATATTTTTTTCATCCTGTGGGTTGTAATTTTTTATTAAGACTATTTTTAGAAAAGTTTTAGGTTTGCAGCAAAATTGAAGGGAAGGTACCAAAATTCCCCATATATCCCCTCCCTCCACACATACCTCCCCCATTACCAACTTCCCCCAACAGAGTGTACACTTGTTACACTTGATGAACCTACTTTGGCCATCTGGGCCTGGTGCTTTCTGTTCAGAAGGTTATCAATAATTAATTAGATTTCTTTTATAGATACAGGCCTATTCAGATTGTCTATTTCATTTTGTGTGAATTTTAGCAGGTGTGTCTTTCAAGAAATTGGTCCATTTCATCGATGTTATCAAATTTGTGGGCATAGAGTTGATCATAGTATTCCTTTATTGTCCTTTTGTGTTCGTGGCATCTGATATTGTAATGTGTCCCTTTTTTCTTGGTTAACCTGGTTCTAGAGGTTATTGATTTTTTTTCCCAGAACAGGTTTTTGTTTCATTTATCACCTTTATTAACTTTTTCTTGTCATTGGTTTCTGCTCTAATTAATTTTTTCCTTCTGCTTACTTTGGATTTCTTGGCTCCTTTTCTAGTTCCCTTAGGTGGAAACTCACATTACTGATTTTAGATCTTTTTAAATTTTCTAATATAAGTATTCAATGTTATAATTTCCCCCTTAAGCACTACTTTTGCTGAATTCCACATATTCTGATGGTCATGTTTTCATTTTCATAGTTAAAAATTTTTTGCTTTCTCGATTCTTCTTTGATCCATGTGTTTAGAAGCACGTTGCTTAATCGCCACATGTTTTGGGATTTTCCAGTTATCTTTGTTACTGATTTGTCTAATTCCATTGTGATCTGTGAGCAGACACTGTGGATTTTATCCTTTTCTGGGCCATAAAACAAATATAATATGGTTTCTCTTGGTGAATACTCCATGGGAGCTTGAGAAGGATGTGGAGTTCACTGTTGGATGATATATCCAGTTGTACTAGATCCATTTGATGAAAAGATTACTCTTCCCATCAAGTTGTCTTAGCACCCTTGTTATGAATTGGTATCCCAAAAGGTGTATGGGTTTATTTTTGGATGCTCAATTCTATTCCACTGATCTATGTGTGTCTTTATTCTAGCAACACACAGTCTTGGTTACTCTAATTTTATAGTAAGTCTTTGAAATTGGGAAATGTGAGTCTTCCAACTTTGCTCTTAAGATTATTTTGGTTATTATTTTTTTTTTATAAAACAATAGCTGTAATGCTAGAACAAAACTGATGTGTTATGGGGTTTATAATATATGTGGAAATAAAATGAATTCCAAAAAGCACAAAAAAAGAGGAAGGGGCATGTGATGTTATAATAATTTTCCTGTATTATATGTAAAAATGATGTGAATTCAGGTTAGACACTGGCAACTTAAATGTCCATGTTGTGAACTCTAGGGCAACAGTGAAGAATGAGGAGGAATCAGAGGAAATAAAAGACTAATACAGCAGATACAATGGAATTGTAAAAATGTATGATTATTGCAAAGTGAAGTAGGAAAGAAGGAACAAAGGAATGACAGATTAAAAAAAATAGAAAATAGCCACATGGGAGACTTGAACTCTATAAACAACATAAACGGACTAAACATCTCAATTAAAAGATAGTTTATCAACATGGATTAAAAAAAACAGGACCTGTTACAGGTTTATATGTAATGAATTTTAAATATAAATACCAGCTTATATTAAAAGTAAACCAATGGAAAATACATGCCATACAAACAGGAGTCATGATAGGCTTTGGAGGATAAATGCTATCCAGGAAAGGAGACTTCAGGGTAAGCAATATTACCAATGATAAACAGGGACTGCTCAAAATGTGATAAAAGGGTCAATTTCTCAAGAAGACTTAAGTCTTAAATGTCTAGGCACCTACTACCAGGGTTCAAAACAGAAGTTTGAACACTTCTTTCTCAATAACTGATGGTAACAGATATAATATCAGTACAAATACAGAAAAGATCTAGAAGAAGTACAAATATAGGTGAAAAAGAGAAATATATTGAAGAATAAAGACCTATGGTTTCAGCTAATTTAGCTTAATTGCTGTTTATCGAGTATTCTACAACTAGAATACACCTTCTTTTCAGGTGTTCATAGGATGTTCACCAAGACAGCCCATTTACCCGGATTTAGAACAAGTCTGACTACGTTGTAAAAGGATTAAAATGATGCCAAATATCCTCTAATACCATAATGGACTTAAATTAGAAATAACAAATATATGTGGAAAATACCTGAGTATTTGGAAATTAAACACCAGACTCTTTTTTAAATTTTTAAAAAAAATTTTTATTTTTTAGTATTTTATTTTTTATTATGTTAGTCACCATACAGTACATCTTAGTTTTTGATGTAGTGTTCCATGATTCATTGTTTGTGTATAACACCCAGTGCTCCATGAAGTACATGCCCTCCTTAATACCAATTGCCGGGCTAACCCATCCCCCACTCCCCTCCCCTCTAAAACCCTCAGTTTGTTTCCTGGAGTCCATAGTCTCATGGTTCGTCTCCCCCTCTGATTCCCACCCCCTTCATTTTTCCCTTCCTTCTCCTAATGTCCTCCATGCTACTCCTTATGTTCCACAAATAAGTGAAACCATATGATAATTGACTTTCTCTGCTTGACTTATTTCACTTAGCCTATCTCCTCCAGTTCCATCCATGTTCATGCAAAAGTTGGGTATTCATCCTTTCTGATGGCTGGGTAATATTCCATTGTATATATGGACCACATCTTCTTTATCCATTCATCTGTTGAAGGGCGTCTTGGCTCTTTCCACAGTTTGGCTATTGCAGACATTGCTGCTATGAACATTGG
>NC_138374.1:134982061-135004648 GCF_054177405.1 Leptonychotes weddellii
TTCTAACTGGTGTAAGGTGCTATCTCAATGTGGTTTTGATTTGAATTTCCTTGATGGCTAATGATGATGAACATTTTTTCATGTGTCTGTTAGCCATTTGTATGTCTTCTTTGGAGAAGGGTCTGTTCGTGTCTAGTGCCCATTTTTTGACTTATTTATTTTTTGGGTGTTGAGTTTGAGAAGTTCTTTATAGATTTTGGATACTAGCCCTTTATCTGATATGTCATTTGCAAATATCTTCTCCCATTCTGTCAGTTGTCTTTTGGTTTTGTTGACTGTTTCTTTTGCTGTGCAGAAGCTTTTTTGTTTCCCTTGCCTTTGGAGATGTGTCTTGAAAGAAGTTGTTGTAAACACTAGACTCTTAAATAATCCATAGGTTGATGGAGAAATCATAAGGAAAATTGGGACATATTTTGAACTGAATGAAAATGAGAACGAAGTACATAACATTGGTGTGTGAAGCAGCTAAAGCTGTCCTTAGGGAGAAATCATAGTATTAAATTTTCATGTAAGATTAGAATAATGGGCTAAATCAGTGACCTATCCATTGTAGATCCAACCAAATTCAATCTATCAGTAGCTCATTCTTTAGTATTGCTAAGTAGTATTCCATGATATGGATGCATTTTTTGGTCTATTTTCAGTTGGATTGTTTTTCTTGCTGTTGAATTTTGAGTTTTAACATTTCCCAGGAATGCATTGCCATTATCTTCCAAATCTTTGCCAAAATTAGGTTATCGTGGCAGTAGTGGGTGAAACTCTAAGAGGAAGAAGTAAGTGTCTAAGAACCATTGTGAATGTAATCCTATGATTATAATCATGATTATTTTTTTAATTTTTGAATGTCAAAATTTTTATTAGAAAAGCAGCATGTGTTGGGAAATGTTTTCTTAAGAAATCTGAGCATCAACCATATGCATATTTGTAGTAGGTGCCAATAAGTCTTTATTGGTTTTGTAATAGCAAAACTTTAAACTCGAACAGAAATTTATTAAAAGTTTAAGATGATAGGGAATACTACTTGCAGAATTAGCAACTTATTGAGTGCATTTTTCTCTGACATGCTGCTGACTCCACAGCCTCATTTATGAACTCTCAGCAGTTTCCATGTGTCCTCCTCAGACTCTGAAGCAGAAATTATTTGTAGGGCTGTTTGTTCTTAGCTCTGGGTTTGGGGCAGCAGTAGGGATAGGTTTTCTCCAAAGACTAGGCCAAAGAGGGTTAAAGTATGGGGTTTTGGGTTCAATGTGGAAAGACCCCTTAAATCTTCCCTAAGAAGTCACTTGATACAGTCTGAGCATGAGGGTGCTGAATGAGGTTGGGGGCTTGAGTACAGGAGAGACTGGCAGACCCCCTCCATGGACGATGCAATGGGGCTGCTATGCAAACAAGAAACCAAATGATGACATTCAGCACACTGAGGACAGGGCTGTCCCAGTCTCCCTGGGACCAGTGACCTGGAAACAAGAGACATTAGCCATTTCTACTGAGCATCCAGGGTATCCCAAGTCCTCAGCATTGCAGTTTCCATGTGGGTAAATCAGAATTTATAGCCAGTGCTGCCCGATGAGCCTGGAAAAGAGAAAAAGGGTTCTGAATCTGATGTTTTAGCTCTGAGGAAGAGAGGGAGAGGTTCCTGCAGGTCTGTTAAGACTAATGAAAAGGGACTGAGTGCAGTGGAGGGCATGACAGGAGCTCGAACAGGGAGTTTGTGAACTCAGGGTGGCAGGGGAATTGTAAGCTTCTGGAGGCTAGAGGTTAGGTTTATGTTTCTTTGTTTGTTTCTTTGTATTTACCTCTACATGGCAATGCTGACCCCAGCTGAATGTCAACCTTTTATTGATAACAAAGCAGCAATGTTGGGGGATGTTTCCAAGACACCAAGAGCGGGTCTGTCTGTCTGTCTGTCTGTCTCTGTGTGTGTGCACGCGCGTGCGCGCGTGTGTGTGTGTGTGTGTGTGTGTGTGTAACTAGGGGAGGGATCTGTGAAGCTGGGAGGTCCAACCCTGCAGAGACAGGAAGAGAGACACAGCAGCACTTTGGAGAGGCTGGGCGCTGGAGAAGAGTTCTCACAGGCCCTGTTGAGCTCAGCTCCCAGGAACAGCAGGTGCTTTGGGCTCAGGTGGTGGCTCAGAAAGCACTGGGAAGGAAGGAAGATGGTGGGCATTGTTCTGGAGAACGACTGTTCTGAGCAGGATAGGAGAAGTAAACATGCGTGCCCTGGGAGTCTGGTCTGTAGACTGGAGTTCGGGGAGAGCTTCCCATGGCTAAAGAGAACCTGGCAGTGACCATGGGAAGAGCTGTCCTTTGAGCATGAAACAAGGACTTCCACGCTTGGGCTCCTGGGACACTGAGCGGTTAGCTGTATCCTTCCTTCCTCTGTTCTGGCAATTCCTGGACTTAAATGCCTTCAAATGATTCTGGGTCTTTTCATTCTTGGAACCTGGGCCACGGAGGTTGGGATGCATGCAGTAACTGGTGTTTTTAATAATTAACTACCATTGATTTCTCAGCCAAGGGTCATTCCTTTCTTCCCTTTCAGAGATTCACACTCTTGGCACCTGTGTGCAGAAGTGAAAAATCATTCACAGATTGATACTCTGAAGGTCCCTCTCCCTCCCATTCCGTGTATGTAAATAAACCCTGGAAGGTCTGAGCTCTGGGACCGAAGCTCCTACTGGTGAAGAGCTTCACACTTGGTGAGGTTGTTGTGTTGCATGTGTGCAGGACCTGCTGTTGGCCGTAGGTTTTGCTCAGATAGGGAGGAGAGGTAGTGGGGTGGGAGGGAGGGCATGCACTAACAGGAGGAAAGTGATTGTTTTTAAAAAAAAAAAAAGTTCCATCTGGGATTTTCCTACCTGATATTTTATTGGGTAAATATTTTTCTGCTCTTTCACGGACAGCCATAAGGAAGGGTTTTTATTCTCCAGAGAATCTACTACTTGCTATGTGAGCTTGGTTATACAGCTGGAGAGGCTTCTGCAGAATGTTGTTCTTTGTCATAGAGCCTTCACAGACTTCTCCCTTAATGGCAGGCCCCTTTTCTCTACTACTCAGAGCAAGGACACTGAACTAGTTGTTGCTAGGCCTGTAATTGGAGAATGCAGTTTGTAGAATGGGGCTACAATATTGCTTCCAAAATCGTCAGAGACTTAATCACTCAGTGCTCATCAGTGCTAGTGTTTAGGGTCGTCTGGAGACATCAGTGGGCTCTGGGTCGGTGGGAAGGCCTCAGTGAGGACAGGTCTGTGGTAGAGGTACTTATGGAGGGCTCATCCCAAGCCTGTCCTGGGACAGGAGCAGGGTTCCTATGCGCAATGGGTTCCATAAGGATTGTTCTTTGTGGAAACAATCGGATTTGTCTATCTGAGATTCTGGGTCTTGTGCATATGAGAGATACCTTTCCAGTCCTGATATTCTAGGGTAGTAGAAAAGAGTTTATCTTTGAACTCAGGGTCAAATATTTTGTGTCACCAAGCCCCATGCACAAACTGGGAAACAAATATGACTGGCATCTGAAGGGCGTTGTTACTAGAATCTCTTTCTTGTATTTCTAATACTACTTTTGCATTATTTAAGTTGCCCATTAAACTGTTAATTTCTTAAACACTTTGTCGAGATTGTGAAATGCTTTGTCTAAACAGAGGGCTTTCATGTACAGTTATTAAGCTCTTCATTAATCAGCTCTTTATTGCCCCGAGCAAAAAAGAATTAAGGAACAAACCAGAATATATTTTGAACAGTCAGAATGCCATCACATAATCTATACAATGTGTTTTCAGTATTCCCTTGTGATGTTAGTTTGCTGGGGTTCATCAAGATTGGACGCTAAATTTTGTGAAAGGCTTTTTCTGTGTCCACTGAGAGGATAGTTTTCCTCCTCCTTTCTGTAATTGTGAAATAAATGGATTATAATGTGTCAACCCCATCTTGTATTCCTGGAATAAATCCAACATGATTTTGAGGTATTATCAGTTTTAAATATTATTGCTGTCCTTTTCAGATTGTCCTATCAGGTCGCAGTTGTATAAAATTTGTTGGGGAGGGTGATGTCAGCAAAATGGCTGAATAAGACCCAACCCAGCGCCATCCAGCCTCACACAGAGTGCCTTTATGGGAGCTCTGGGATCTGGGTGGGGCACTGTGAGACCCCAGTGCAACCTAAGACGAGGGGGAGCTGTCGTGAGAAGGTAGGCTCTTTTTTTTTTTTTTTAAAGATTTTATTTATTTATTTGACAGAGAGAGAGAGTGAAAGCAGGAACACAAGCAGGGGGAGTGCGAGAGGGAGAAGCAGGCCTCCCCCCGAGCAGGGAGCCCGATGCGGGGCCCGATCCCAGGACCCCGGGATCCTGACCTGAGCCGAAGGCAGACGCTTAATGACTGAGCCACCCAGGCGCCCCGAGAAGGTAGGCTCTTACAGGGCTAACTCTGACTGTGGTCCCAGGTACACATCTGCAAACAGCTCTGTACCCCTCAGAGCTTGGCTACAGCCCTGTTTGGCTTTCTGTCACCAGCACTATATATCCCATGACCCAGGAGGAGTCAGTCCTGACCAATATGCACACGGACCTCAGTCCTGGCTCTGTACCTGGAAGTGGACTATTAACTGGCTCCAGCCCCTTTTGACTGTGATCTGGGAATTCCTGGAGGTGACCTCATCAAAATGGTGACGTAGGTCATTCCCAGCTTCAGTCACCCTCACAGGAAGACCACCTAGCAGCTCTCCATAGACAAGACACCATTGCAAAAATCCCCGAGTCTGGGGGTGAGGCTGAAGCCCCCCCGGAACACAGACCCAGAAGGGGGACTGCATGAGAAGAGTAGTAAGGTGAGAGGTTTCACTGTGACTGCATCGTCCCTCTCCTAGGCTGGTAAAGCACCACACTGAGGGGGCCTCTGGGCCTGCAGTTCCTCCGGTGGGAAAGCGCAAGATGGACCTCTAACTTCCCCAGCTTGAGGATGCCTCCCAAGAAGCCCACTCAGGTCTTGCTTCCTGGGGATCACTGGGGGAATCCATGGGGCCCAGTTTATGCATCCAGTTTAAGAAGGGTATGGGGGATAGGGCGCCTGGGTGGCTCAGTTGGTTAAGCAACTGCCTTCGGCTCAGGTCATGATCCTGGAGTCCCGGGATCGAGTCCCACATCGGGCTCCCTGCTCGGCGGGGAGTCTGCTTCTCCCTCTGACCCTCCTCCCTCTCATGCTCTCTGTCTCTCATTCTCTCTGTCTCAAATAAATAAATAAAATCTTTAAAAAAAAAAAAAAAAAAAAAAGGATATGGGGGATAATGTGTCATGCCCCAAAAGAAGGTAAGGGGATTTGGAAAACTTTCTCTCAGAAAATTAAGTCTAGTCTAACATTAAAACTTAAACCTTATAGCTTAACCTTATAGCTATACAAACCCTATAATGCATAACCCTAAAACTTCTGTCCGTTTAAGACAGTGGACATTCTCTCTCTGTTTCTGTGGGTCAAGACACTGGGAGTGGCTTCACTGGGTGTTTCTGGCTCCATCTCTCATGAGGTCAAGGTGTTGGCCTGGGTACACTGAAGACTTGACCAGTCCTGGAGAATCTGTTCCATGTTGGCTGACTCACATGGCTGGTGGGTCACAGCTGGTGCTTGGAGAAAGGCCTCAGTTTCTCCCATGTGTGCTTCTATGTAGGGCTGCTTAGGGTCCTCAGCACGTGGCAGCTGGTTTTGCCCAGAGCTGGGGATCCAAGAAGAGGGGCAAGGAGAAGGTCATGGCGCCTTTTATGACTGTGTCTGAGAATTGTTGTGCCATCACTCTTGTACATTCTACTCCATTAGAAGCAAGTCACTAAGTACAAGCCATCATCCAGAGGAGAGGAATCAGCCCCAACCCTGACCTCTGGGGAGGACTGGAGGTTGAATTACCAATGGCCTCCACCTTTTTAAGGGAGGAGTATCGAGTATCACTGGTGCACGGTTTCCTAGTTTCAGAAATTTCTAGAAATTTCAGGTCCACTAAAGGCGTTCTTTTTCTCCATAGGTTTATGGATTTTTTTTTTCTTAGCATCTTTTTAATTTTATAGGGTTTTGGTGATCCAGTGTCCTGCATTCCCTTTTACGTACTTGGTTCCTGTTTATACAAGGCCACAACTTCATATATCTTTGTATAAAGATCCCAATTCCTATCTTTTCTCCCCAAATCATAGATTCGCCAGTACAATTCTCCTAAAAGTCTGTCAGGACTAATATCATCGTGATCTACATCCTTGTTCCCATTAGTCACCATACTGTAAATAATAGCTGACATTTACACAGAAATTACTATATACTAGGCACTGTTTGAAGGGCTCCATGCATGTCAGAACACGCCAAGTTCACCAGATCCACACTCATGACTCATGTCTCCATTCACAACCTAGTTTGCTCTCCCACCCCCTCGATGCCTAAGCTTTCCCATGGGGGAACCCTGACCCATCTCTGGCAACATCCCCCAAATCTTTAATGTCTTCTCTTGAATGTTTCCTTTACCTTTTTGCTCACACTGAAACCTGACTCCTGGACAGGTGCAGCTTCTGTGGCCTTACCCTGTGGCAGGTGTTTCCTCTCCTCCTTCCTTGGTATGATTGGGTCCAGGGATGGGCTAGTTCTTTGCTCCTCACTGCTGCTTCCAGTCCATACCCCTCTTCCGTCCTTAAAGTCCTTGCAGCTTTGAAGCTCCTGATATCAGACTCCACTGTCTGGACCCCTCTTTGTTGTAGTACTTCGGAGATACCCCTGGTTATTCTTTTCCATTCCTTGAATATTTTTATCTCCTAGACTATTATCTCTACTGCTGTAATTCATGGTGATTTTGATAACCGTACATAGACTAGCTTTCCAAAACTCTGGCTCCTTACTTTTTGTCTTAGCCCCCAAAGATTTTTTCTGCTATACCTTGATCACCTACTTGTGTGATCATATACTAGATCTTTCTGTTACTAAGAACTACATCTCCTGTGTAATCACTAAAACCAGAACTGCCTCCCTTTCCGCTTCTCCCTCTGGCACTGAAGGGAACAAATCTTCAGCCCAAATAGGACTTGGATTCTGTGATATTGTGGCTATAAGAAATATGTATTTATGGGGCGAATGAGTGGCTCAGTCAGTTGTGCATCTGACTCTTGATTTTGGCTCAGGTCATGATCTCAGGGTAATGAGATTGCACCCTGCGTCAGAATCTGTGCTGGGTGTGGAACCTGCTTAAGATTCTTTCTCCCTCTCCCTCTGCCACTCCCCACCCCCCTCTCTAAGGAAAAAAAAATGTATTTGGTCTTTGTCCTGTTCCTGGCACAGAGCTCCCATAACCCTTGGAATTTCCTGTAACGAGAACCATAAAGATGTCTTTTGTTAACGAGATGACTTTTGGAAAACACCTAAAGATGGGGCTTGGCTGCTAGCAGGGCCAATCATGTGATTATAGGGTTGGAATTTTCAGTCCCAACCCTGACCTCTGGGGAGGGGAGGAGGACTGGAGGTTGAGTTTCCAGTGGCTGGCAATTTATTCAGTCATGCCTATGTAAGGAAGCTTCCATAAAAACTCAAAAGGACAGGATTCTGAGAGCTTCCAGGTTGGTGAACACATGGAGGTTTGGGGAGAGTGGCGTGTCTGGAGGGGGACCTGGAAGCTCAGTGCCCTTCCCCCACACCTGTCCTGTGTATCTCTTCCATCTGGCTATTCCCTAGTAAGTAAGCTGTCTCCTTGAGTTCTGTGATCCACTCTAGCAAATTAGTCAAGCCTGAGTTTGACGGGTGGTGGGATCTCCTATTTTAGCCAGTCTGGTCGGAGGCACAGGTGACAAGCTGGACTTGCCACTGGCATCTGAAGAGTGGTGGGTGGCAGTTGTGTGGGACTGAGCCCCTCATCTGTGGGTGGATAGTGTCAGCGTTGAGTTGTAGGATACCCAGCTGTGTCAGAAACTTGCTTGGTGGTGTGAGGAAAAACCCACACTTTGTAATTGGGAGCAGGGCTAGAGGTTCATTGATCACAACCCTCTTCCTTCCTTTCTGGTCCCAACTTCTTACCTTGCTTGGATTCCTTGGTTCCTCACTATAATCACTCTTATGCATAGTCTCAACTCTTGTTTCTTCATTGCACTCACCTGGTAAGCCTCCAAACCTAGTTAAATCCACTTTCCAGCTATTGGCATCTACTACAGGCAGCAGAACTGGTTGGAGAAAAACACCACCACTCTGACTAATCTGTTTCTGACTCCATTTATGTGGGCTGAGGGACTGCGAGGCCACCTCACTGCATTTTCATAGTGAAAACCTCCCTGCACATGAGAATCTCTTGCACCAGTGTTAAAAATATCCTGATGTCAGGCCATGCCCCCAGACCAATTAAGTCCCAGTCCCAGGGGGTGGACCCAGGCATCAGCTTGCTTGTTTCTAAACTGCCCAGGTTGCTTCCAAGGTGTGGCCATGTCCAAGAACCATTGCTCCAGTCCGTTCGCTCCAGCACTCCTTGAAGTAACGACATTTCATCCACCTTGCCGTTCCTCCAACACACCCAGTTCTGCCACAAGATCTCTGAAAGGATTCTCTTCCTTCTGGAATTCTCTTTCCCCAGAAAGTTGCCTCTTGGCTTCCTTACTCCTTCAAGTTTCTGCTGTAAATATCGATTTGTAATACCTTTCAGAGTTATCCCTTATAAAATAGGACCCTCCACCCACCTTAGCACCCTTAGCCCCCTTGACTGATTTTTCCCTTAGTATTTACCATCTCATGGATTATATATTTATTTCCTAATCATTTACCACCTACTAGAAGAAAAAAACAGCAGGGACTTTGTGCATTTTGTTCATTGCCCATAACAAAATATGCACAGTAAATTTATTTTACTAACAGATCAATAGGAGCTCAATAAATATTTCTTTAAAGACTAGGCAGCAGAAACTTCTCAGGATTTTGTTATGTTAAAGGCAGTGTCATTTTATATAATAAATGCTTTTCTAAACCTGACCAAAGTGGTTGAGCTGGAACTTGGGTTGGGGGGGGACCCTGAATCCCTTCAGAGCCTGTTCCTAGTGTTAAGAGCGAGGCTCACTGCGGTGGTGGGGAGAGCAGCAGCAAACATGAATAGGAAACAGCACCATGTGGAGTCTGCAGGGGTGTGTTTTCCGCAAGCTGGAGAGAATCAGCAGGAAAACTTTTACTTAAGTGCAAGGCCCAGAGGGACTTAGCTGGTGATCAGAGAGTGACCAGTATTGCCACCTCAACACAAATGACAAGCTGCTCTGGTCGTTTTGGAGAGGGGGAGTGTGTAGAAGTTACAAGGGTGAGGACTCCGCCTCTTAGAATTGGTTTGAGTCTCAGTGGGGCAGCTTTTCTAAGTTTGGTGACTGGGAAAAGCCGGATTCCACCTATGCTCTTAGATCCAAGATACTAAAAGAAAAGAGAACTTAGAGACTGATAGTAGATCACATTTTCTTAAGCTATGACAGATCATGTGAAGCTTAATTTTTTTCTTCTAATAAGTATACTCATTACAAGAGATGAAAGATAAGTCTTTAGTCAACATTGTTCCACTTTGCTCCAGTGATCCTATTTGAGTAACAAACACATGAGTGTCTTAAGTATAGATTCTCCGTATGCGAAGTGGTAGATTTGAATCAATTCACAAATCTTTAGGGACAATACATGTCACATTTCTTTTCTAAATCAAATGAAGTTTGTCAGAAATTCCCATCCATCAGATTCCATGAGAAGTTGCACTGGTGAATCCCTTCCTTCTACTGGACTGGACTGGACTGGGGCTCCATTTCTGAGGCAGTTCAGAGACATGTGGACAGTGAGGAAAAGCTTTTATGCCTACGTCTGGGAGTCCGTTGGAAGCTCCTCTCTTTCTGTGCCAGCTTGGCCATGGGGACCCCTATCAGTTAGGATTGTAGGTAGAGATTCTAATCTTAAAATCTTCCATTTAGCCATGATCAAAAATTTTTTAATGTGACAGTGAAAAGCCCCAGTAAGGAAGATCCCTGTTGTGTCCGGTGGTTGGTATTTTCGACATACAGAGCTTGTCCTTTCTTAAGGTCAATGAGAAGAGGTTGCAGAACTTTCATAGTCCAGCAACCTTGTGAGCACAGAACACTGAAAGAGGGAATTTACATGTATAGGGATTCTGTGTCTGGTTCTGTTAGGCTTCCTGAGGTAGTCACAGGTTCTTTTGGGGCTATTTGTCATAAACTCCTCCTAGAATATTCTTTCATTAAATACCTAACTTGTGTGAGTTATTTAAGTTCCTCTTGAGATGTAACCATCAACTGGGAAGCATATAAGACCTGTCTTCATTTTCTGTATAAAAATACATTATACATTATGTTGCAGAAAATGGAATTTTTCATTAAAATTGTAAGTGAGCTAATCAACCATATGTTAATCTAACACATGACTCTGTAAATCGTATAATTTTTTTTTTTTAATGAAAGAGAAAGTGGTGAGGGGAAGAAAACACTTCATGTCCCCTGACCTGCTTTTTCTCCTTTTGGCAAGCAACAAATAAAGAATGCCCTTAGATATTCTAATTTCAAAATATGAAACTGGTTCTTTTCATAGAGTTTCGTCTCCATGGGTATTCGTACAACTGTTTTTCCTCTGAGATCTTTCTATTTATGGGGTGCCGTATATGAGGAGCCTGCAGATTTCCATGACATCAAGCCCTGTCCGCCCACCAAATCGCCTCGGATTTTAGGGAATTCAGCCCCCCTGGATCTGTTCTACCCACTCCCCCACTTCAAGCCAGAGCATCCATCATTCTCGTTTGTGGACAAACCATCCTCATCACCCTGGTGGGCTCCATTTTTGAAACACAAAGATTTCTAGTTCTGAGAATGATGCAGAAAGCAGTGTTTACCTCTGTCCTGTATCACAGAGCTTCCAGAGTGAGAAACAATTCGCCGTTTCTGTGTTGGAGTGATGGGGGTGGTGGAGGAGCAGAGAGTATGTAGGTTGGTGTTAATGAGGAAGGAAAAAGATGTCTTCTTTCTTTCCTGATAAAGCCATAGCAGACAAAAGAAGGAAAATACCCCCCTCAATCCTTTATCAAATAAAAAGTTTTAGAAGAGTTGCTCTTGCGTAGCCTGGACCTCAGCAGTGCACCTCCAACACAGGTCCGTACGTTGTGAGCACCCCCAGTGTGCATTAAACCGGTGTGGAAGACTGGGTGCCTGGAACAGAAGCCAGGGACTGTTGACCTCCAGCCTTCTCACAGCGACATAGCAGTTCAAATAGTGCAGGCTATCATAATGTATTTTTTTTTTTTTTTAAAGATTGTATTTATTTGAGAGCGAGAATGACAGAGAGAGAGAGTATGAGAGGGGGAGGGTCAGAGGGAGAAGCAGACTCCCTGCCGAGCAGGGAGCCCGATGCGGGACTCGATCCCGGGACTCCAGGATCATGACCCGAGCCAAAGGCAGTCGCTTAACCAACTGAGCCACCCAGGCGCCCCCCCACCCCAAATAAAGTCACAGGTACAGGTTCCCAGCAGAAATATCTTCTTGGGCGACACCATTTAACCTACAATTATCTTGGCTTTTTCATTTTTTGTGCTGTCTGAATTTAATGTATACTCACTATCTCTTGATCTAAGCAGATTTCTTTAGGGTAGAACATCTCTTCATAATTAATTGATTAGAAGTCAGGGGGCTGGACTTTGATTTTGAATTTTTCATCCATTATCCAACCATGTGATCGTGGATAAATTTAATCACCTTGAATCTTACCTTTTTTTATGGTGGTTGCAAATCTAGAAATCAGTTAGGCCTAGCTTAAGGAAAAGAAAAATTTATTGCAATTTATAGCGACATCCCATAAAGCTCAAGGATAAGAATATAGCCAGACCTTGGAAAGAAGTTAGGTCATGGCCCTGAAGTTTCAGCACAATGTCTCATTTTGGGGCCTATTTCTTTCTACAAGCTCTATAGCTCTTCTTCCCCAGAGAGCTGTTTCTCTGACCAGAGCTCTCCAACTTAATGTTCTGTCTCCACAGACTGCTGCTTTTCATCTTTCCCCACTGTTTCTTCTCTCTTCTCTCCCCACTTCTGCACATTTCTCTTTCTGTTTGAGTTCCAGATTCCTGATGGAGGGAATAAGACTGATCCCATTGGGATCTCTCCTGATTCAGCCAATTTTTGGCCAGAGATGGGGTCAAATGGTACAAAGATGGATGAGTTCTGAGAATCAGGCCATCCAGATTGGGGTTGAAGGCAGTTTTTCTAAAACAGTTCCTGCTGTTCTCATGTCATAGGTGTTTGAGGATCAGAGTAGACATTGTGCCTAGGAACACACTGCAAAGGGTATTAAAGGTAATAATGCTGGATTTGGGTTCTGGACAAGTAGAAGACTTGATTTTTTTTTTTTTTTAATGAGAAATGATGATTCATTCAGCTGTAAAGTGGATAAAGATTTTCTCTAAGTTCATTGCCATGGCTCCCAAAATCTTCACTGTTTCCACAATGGCAGGAAATCTCAATTTCAGAAATAGGAATGAAGTTGCAGGAGAGGAGAAGAAACTGGAGTGGCAAGGTCTGGGTGATGTCTGTACATGGAGGCAGCTCTTCAGAGTTTTCCAGACAGCAGTGGTAAGGATGCTAACTAGACTCACATTCTCCTATGTAGAAAACGCTAAGCTCTTTGTGGATTGGTTTCTCAGTGACTTATTATGAGGTTATTTTTTGACAGGTCCTGAAAAGCAGGATGAGCACTCAACAGCAGATGTGACTATCAGCCCTAGAAAAAAGCAAAAATTCCTCAGTTTCTTGGGAATCTATGCTTTAGCGTGGGTGTTGGTGAGAAGCAGGTTTCTCTCCAACAGGTGGATCAAAGACGTTAGATCTGTTTTGTCAAGAACCTTGTCAGTTGGGGTTACTGATGCTTCTCTTACTGCCAATGGGGAACTTACTACTTCTGGCTTTGGAGCATCCCTGAGCCAGGAAAAGCCACTAGTGCTGGAATGGGGACAAGGGAAGCCTGGAGGAAGCTCCTTGGGTCGGTCGCTGTACTCTGGGCCTTAGGAAGCCAGGTTCCTACTCTTAAGATCTATCTTTCTCTCATTTTACTATTTTGTGAAATCATAGGGTCCAATTCCTGGAGTAGACTGGTAGAAAAAGCCAAGAGGTCATTTTAAGGTTTTAAGTTTTGACTTTAAGTTAGACTGGCTAAAGGACATGGTGGGCAGCCTAGGTCATCAAAAATAGGGCACTGTGCTTTATTTGGGGGACAAGTATGCATTTTCCTCGAGTGTCATCCATGCAAAATATGCCCTATTAGGAATCTACAAGAATGTGCTCTATTAAGAATTCTTAGAATGCCCTATAAACAATCTATAGCGGAAGACAGCTGGTCAAAGATTGGGGGTGCTGGCTATCTTTTTTATTATCACCGCTAAAACCAGGCTCTTAGCAGGTGTTCACTAAGTGATGAATTAACGAACACTTTACTGAACATGTCCTTTTTCAATGTGGCACTGAGATTCATTAGTCTTATTTTATGAAGCATCAGCAGTTTCTGATTCGTTCTCTGAAAATGGCAGTGTTCCCTGGAGGCAGAAATGCATAATTTTTTTCTTGGCATTTGAGAACACCACTACATTGCTTGTCTTCAGTTACAAATGGAGAGATTAGTGTTGGCCATGAGAACACACACTTCCCCAGAGAGAGGGTCATAGGGGAAGAAAGGGAGAATAAAGATAGATTTGGGTTAAAAGATTTGGAGGAATCCATGTCAAAATGTCTTGATATCCTTGGTATAATGATAGGATGATTCTATGGTATAATGATTCTCTAATGATGTAGATTACCAGGTCATAAGGTAAGAATACAGCAGATAGGGCTAAGGTTGTTTGGAAAATGCACTGTGGTGAATGTGGGAGAGAAATGACTCTTTCTTCACATGTTCGTGCCCCATATCTGTGCTTTACTCAGGTCTCTACTCACATGTGCTGTCTCGGAGAGACCTTAAAGGCCCACCCTGTTAATAACTTCTCTATTACTCACAGTCCCTTTGCCCTATATTGTTTCATTGAAATCATGTTTAACATATTTTTTATTAGGTTTCTCCCTACCAAGAAGTAAATCTCATGGAAAAAAAAAAAAAGTAACCCTTTGCTTTAGCTGGGTCCTCCAGGAAAGAGAACCTGAGTTGGAGATAGGTGGGCAAAGGTTTACTGTAGAGAAATACCTGTGGAAAAGGTGGTGGGGGGGGGGGGAGCAAGGACAGGGAAGGGGGAGGTCATCAGACCAGGGTGTATGTTTGATAAAGTCTCCGCCAGCCCAGTGGAGACCATGGGAGGAATTACCGCTTGTTAAAGAGATCGCTTGGTGGGAATGGCCAGGCCATTGTGCAACAGTCTTGCTAGTTGTTAGCCTGAGGGACTCCCAGGAGTGTGACCTTGACTTAAAAGCCCAAGTGGATCTTACACATGGGTAACGCATCCTTTCTTGAAAGGGGAATCCAAGCAGTGTGTCTCCATTCCTGCCCCAGTCCTCCCTTTATCCCCGCCCAGACCTGTTCTCTGTGTACATTCAGGAGGGAGCTCATTGAGGCTTCTGTGGAGGCCTTTCCTGAAGGGAAACCTACAGGGTGGAGGATGGTGGGGAAAATGGCAGCCTTCGTCATTGCAGTGGGTCTTGGGGCCACAGCCGATACTAGGAATCTCTTCCCTCTGCTTTCACTTCTAAGTTCCCCTCATCCTCCGCTCTCCTCCCTAAAGGTCTCGGTGGTTGACTTGCGGTGTCACCAAAGCTCCACACATGAAGTGTCCCAGAGAGTCCCTGGTGATCACATCCTTCCCAGTTTGGGCCACAGTCAGACAGGGAAGTTCCAAGAGGCATGCAAGTGGATCGTCCTGTTCTGCACACATTCCACCCTGGCCCCACGGTGTAAAAATATTCCTACCTCCTCCTCCTGATCAGGGTTCATGATCCCACCAGGATGATGACTCCTCTTCTTGCCTGCTCTTCTCCAGATACGAGAAGTCTGAGCACCCCAGGGAGTAGTTGTAGGTTGTAATTCTGTGGAGTCCTTGCTCTGCAGAATGTGCCCATTCTCTGCAGAATATGCCCTTCTTGAGGCCCAGGCCTTCCAATCCTGCGCAGCCCGGAACAAAACAGAGGGCAAGCACGTATTCTCCCAAGGTGTCTCTGGGAATGTTGGTAAGGAGGGTTTCTCCTGCTTTCACTCCTTGCTCTTGGGCATCTGTGTTCTTCTTACCGGGGACGCGGCACCATATAGGTCGGATCCTGTGTCTCTGCTGCGTTCTGGAGGAAAGCACCACAGCCTTGCAGAGTATTTCTGATCTGGCGCTTCAGCTGTACCTTTGGCAGGCCATCTCAATGCTCTCTCAGCGAGGCTGCTTCTGAATTGTATGGTGTGTGATACAATTAGGGGTGCCATGGTCATGAGCCCATTCGTGCACCTGGTTCACTGTGAGGAAGGTCCCATAGTTGGATGTTCAAGAGAGCAGGATTCCAAGCTCGTGGCTCTAGTACTTGTAAAAGCACTGCTTGCCTGCCCCTGGTAGTGGTTCCAGTTGAGGCTCTGCAGGCAGGAAAAGCAAACCCTTTCACCCAGAATTACCTTCTGTTCTGGTGAGAACAACTGCTGGCTCTTCCCGGAAGGAAGGAGCTTAGTATTAGGAACTAATCTAATTACTAGATAGCTGATTTGTCTCTTTGAGGCTGCCATACTGGGGGCTCATTGTGAGTCTCCATTCCTGGCAGGTAGATAACCTGAGGTGACAGTAATTCTAGAAGGCTTGGTAAGTGCCAGTGCATGCCGTTGGGCTCATTGTAACCTCTGCATCAGCCTCCATGGCAGGTGTAGCTGTGCCCGTCCAGCCAGGACTTACCACAGCTACTGACAGAATTAGGCCACTGTCACCTGGCTGAGTCGTTTTGTCTGTCTGGTGGTTTAGTTGTTGATGCTTCCTGGTGGGCATAAATGTGTGATGCAGAGATCTTCATGCTTCATGCCCACTCCCATGCATCCATCCGTGTGGCTCAACCCCAGACTTTCCTCTCCAACCTTTTTCTTTCAAGTACCTGACCAGCCAGTCAGGCTATTTGCTATGCTCGTGAAGCCATCTATATTCTAATGCTGGGACCTTTTGCATTTAGCACAGTCAATGACCAGGCACACCATTTAAAGCTCTACTGATTGGGAAAGTTCTCCTTCTTTATGGTCTTTGAGAGCCACCCCTGACTGATGATCTATGATGCAGTCACGACATATTTTTGACTTGCACCCACATATTGAGCCAACCCATCCATAAACCAAGCTTGGGATATTTCTCCGTCTTTTAGTTGGCTCTACAGCCACCCCCACCCCACCCCGCCACACACACCCACCCACCCACCCACCCACCCTCCCTAGTGAGTGGAGGGAGGCAGATGCTGAGGCAGCCAAGGTGACATGCTGAGTAGGCTACATGCTTTTGCAGTTTGCTTGTGCCTTGCGGTCCTGCTTGTGCTCCATCCCAGATGGACTGGATCTTACAATGGACTATTACTGGGCCTACTTGACTTTCTGACTTTGAGGGTCAAACGGGATGAGGGACGACACATGAAGGATATTTCTAGAGGCATGGTTGCTTGGTATCTTATTGTCAAACATTTTTTTCTCTGCTAGGGCTCAGTACCATGCCAGGAGCTGGTTTTCCAAAAATGTATAATTCTGTGCTCTAGATGGTATGACCTTGCTCCGGAACTTGAGATCTATGCTGTGATCTTCTCCCTGGGGTTTGATGTAAACTGTGCACCACATTTTTTCCTGCCACTGACCTGTCCTATACAATGAGATCTGCCAGTGTATGTGGCCTAGGTGACAGGGCTGACATGCCCAACCTGGATCTGCTGCAGAGCTCTGTCCTAGTCTAAGCCCTGCTTGCAGTTGGAAGCTTCTCATGTACTAGGAGGGCCCAGAACATTGTGCTCGGGTAAGGACTGTATTGCCTTCGGAACCCAAAGGGACATGTCAGGTGTCAATGCTTCCTACTTTGTGGTAAGGGATTAAAGATACAGCAGTTTTTTGCTTACTTTAGAGGGGATGTCCTAGCGTACCTCTGACCACCAGACCTCTTAACCAAAGTGGCCGATTTGTCAGTGTTCAGGATTTCTCACTCGGAAGTGCACGCGTCTTACCAGGCCCTGCAGTATATGCTAGCCATCTTGAACTCACCCCACCCGATCAGCACAATCCCACCGACATGATGGGTCAGTGTGGTGGTCTGTGGGAATGGCTTTATGGAATCATTGGGAGGAAAGGACAGGACCTAGCATGACATTAAGGAATAATTCTGCATTCGCGCTGCGGAATGGAGTCCTCAAGGAAGCTCCCATTTCGTTGATAATCAGGACCGAGTGCTCGAGAACCTGTAGCATTATGGCCATCACTGGGAATCCACACCATCGGAAGTCCACATCCACGTGCGTAGAAAGGTGTTGTCACCGTTGGCAGTCTCCAGGCCACACAGTATCTGCTCAGATGGGGCCCAGCAGCACGGTGTCCAGGAACCTGCTCCCCCATGTCCACAGGTAGAGACTGGCCACCGACACCTCTCTCATTCTGCTGAAAAATCTGTCCCTGTGCCAGAAGAAAGGACGAAACTGGCAGACAGCCTGTCTCATCCTCACGCCTCAGACCTCACACATGTGTATCTGATTGGCTGAATAGAATTCACACTGAGAAATCCTTTCAGTGTCGAGGAAATGCAGTAGCTTTCTATCCTGTCCTTCAGGAAGGCGAAGTGGAAGAAGGGTGAGGAGGCTGTTGGGCACAAGTCTGCCATTTCCATCTCAGTAACGATCCTGAGTTGTTTTCTTGGAGAGGATTCGATACACTCTATGCAAGTACCTGTTTCAGCACCTCTGTGTCCTAATACTCAATAATTGTTGGGTCTGCTTGCTTAAGCCATGTATTCATAATTTAAGAATAAGTTTCCCATAGTCAAGTGCTATACGATTAATATTGTACATGTGGATTAACAGTCAGTCTGTCCATGGATCCTGTTGGGAATTCCCTCTTCTTGTCCAGTTGTAACCATATGGGACTCACCTCTGAAATCCGTGCTGTCCGGACGGTGGCCTCCAGGCACGTGTGGCTGTTGAGCAGCTGAAATAGGGCCGGTCTGGATTGAGCTGTGTTTGGAGTATAAAATACATAGTAGATTTTGAAGACTTAGCATAAAAAGTGTAGAGTACCTCATTAATAACTTTTGTGCTGATTACGTGGTGACATGGTAATATTTTAGGGAGATTGGGTTAAATAAAAGGTATCATTAAAATTAAGTCTTTATTTTTACAATTTTTAATTTGGCTGTTCAAAAAACTAAAATTACATTATGTGGCTCACATATTTCTTTTGGACAGCAGTGCCTCAGATGAAGACCACCTAAATTCTCCACGGTGTGAGCTGGGCAGGTCCCTGCGGGGGTGTTCTGCTGGGAGGCCTGCAGACGGCAGACTTGCTTCCCGGACTCGGTCTTCTGAGTGTGTGTGTCCCCCACCCTGGGGGAGGGTTTTCCTGCCATACTTAAGTTCTGTCTCTCTGGTCTTAATTTTCCATATAACAGTATGGATGAGGTAATCTTTAAAAACTTCATTAAAAATATTATGAGACATAGTAAAGAAATAGAACTGTGTCTGCCTCGGATGTTAGCTCTCTCTCCCCCATTCCCACTGTGCTCCAAGTTATTCCCTGGAACATTGTGTTCTCCCTGGACTAACTTGAACACAGAACTCAGTGCTGCTTCTGCCCCACAAAACAATGTGCACAAGCACAAGGAACGGCACAGATGGCATGCTTGCAGATCTCTTAGGGAAATCGGAGGGAGGGATTGGAATTGCACACTCACAGCAAATGACCCCCCCCCCATTAGACATCTTTAATCTTTTCCTGAGTCCCTTCCCTGCCAGTCAGTAGGGGTTCTGTCTCCCTCCTTCCCACACCGGTACCCGCTCCTCACCATCTTTCTGCCTCCTGTCCTTTCTCCCTCCCCAGGACTCTCCCCCATTAGAGTTTCTCATCCTTTTATTAGGCAGAACAATTTAATTGCTGTATTGTGTTACTTGAGCATTTCCTTAGGGTCTCATACGCTAAAGAAAGTAATTTCTTTTGAATAAATACAAAGTCTCCCTAAGAGGAATTTTCGGGAATGGGATTTTATTCATTTCATTACACAGAATAAATTGGGTAAGTTTTAAAAGTAAAGGTTTTCAATGCTAAATAATTTGGTAAATATAATAAGGAGCTTTACCAAGTCCCAAGTCTCCTTAGTGTAAGATAGCCTTTCTGTAGCCGCATCTGGGCCGGTAAAGCCCACTGCCGCTTGCACCTGCCTTTTTAAATCTTCATTGTGGTGAGACCAGGACCGGTTGTTACCTCATCAGGAGTCCATCAGTTCAGGGACAAAAGCTGGCTCCTCTTTCTAACTTAAACTCCCCCTGGGATCCTTAATACTCTTTCTCTGAGAGGCAGCTTCTTGATTTAAGGTCAAAAATAGGCCACTTGTGGGGCTGTGTTCTGTCAGCCCCCGAACTCTGGTCTGTGACCTAGTCCTTGTTGGCTCATGATCAGCCCTCCCCAGTTTTTCCAGTTCCCTGAAATTCTAGTGTGTCTCACCTCCTAAGATAAAAATTTCATAAAAATATAACCAAGGTCTTTCATAAATTTATTGAGGCTAGAGCCTATTAGAAAAATAATAATGAAAATAGTTTCCATTTATTAGCCAAGGACAGCTGCAGGTGTTTTATATGATGTTAGCATGTTCTGATTCTCATAACCACACAAGAGACGGACACTGTTGCCATATTGTCCCAGGCAACTGAGGCTGTGAGAAGTTAAGGGGTTTTCCACAAACCGTACAACACTGTGACTCCCATCGATGTGACCTCCGTGTCCATGCGCCATATACTTCTGCACTGCCCCGAAGTCTCTGATGGACATCCTAGAAGCATAGGTCCTTGTAACCTAAGGGACCTGGAGATCATTAATCCTATGCCCTCACTTAACAGATTTGTAAATTGATTGCAGATCTCCCAGTTAGAGCCATTTGGATCCCAAGCAAGAATTGCTTGATAGTATATTACGCATTCAGAGACACCCTGGAGGTAAAGTTAGTAAGTTGGCTTACTGAAGGCTTTGAAACATCTTGTCCTTAATGACCTTCTAAATGAAGACAAAGACAATGGCTTTCTAGGACTCAGGGAGGAGCAACACATGAGCTGACTTACCCCCAGCTCCTTGTTTACCTGATCAGTGTATTACTGTCAACTTTGAGTAGCAGAAGGAAGTCTTGAATGGGCCTCAAAATGAGTAAACTTGAAAAGAATGTCAGGAGCATGGTGGCTGTCTTGCTTGTGGGCTTGGAACTGGGTGTCTTGGATGCACCAGGATTAGTCAGCAGGAGGACAGACTGCATCACTAGAAGGAGGGGATGCTGAAAGGAGAAAAACAAAGTTGCTGAGCTCAAAAGACAAACTGCTTACTTCAAAGTGTTTCCTAGGACTCTCCCAGAACAAGCTTCTCTCCTCATGGAAACCTTCCAGATGTTTTTGCCTCGTTATTGCAGATAGGTCTGTGGTGTGGCACTGCCAATTAAGTTAGAGTGTACTCTGCATTTCGTAGACTTTATGGTTTTCCTGAGGGCGGTGTGATGTCTGTCTCTACTGCGTCTGAAATAGATCTGCAGAATTGAGCAAAATGTGCTTAATTATACATTGTTCTTTCCTATGGCCGGAACATGCTTTTCTTAGAAAATATAAGATAGTGAAAAATATTGAGTTCTGAAATAATGAAAACCAAGGGTTCCATCATGTATTCATTTATTACAAATATTCATCAGGGATTTCTTCGCTGATAACTAGCAAATGTTGTAAGCAACACTTGGAATGTCACAGCTCTGCTGGAATGCATCTTCTAAAGAGAGGAGTTAGGTAAGAAACAAGGAATAAATGAGTAAAAGAAGTGTTATAAGGACAAAATACAGATGATAGGATCTATGGCAAGGAGCTGCCTTCCACTGACTGGGTGGTCAGGAAAGGCCACTCTTTGGAAGTGACATTTGAGATGGAAACCGCTTCTGAGTGACCAGATAGAACCAACCAGGCCTAATGTAGGGCAGGAATCTGACACATTTTTTTTTTTTTTTCTGAAAAAGATCAGATAGTAAATATTTTCGTCTTTGAAACCTGTGTAGTCTCTGTCTTAACTCTTCAACTATGTCATTACAGTGTGAGCGCAGCAGTAGGGAAGAGAAACGGGTGTGGTGTGTACCAATAAAACTTGATAAAAACAGGCAGGGGTAGCAGAGTTGAATTTGGCCCGTAGGGCATGATTTGATGTCCTCATATCTAAGGGAAAGAGCATCGCAGGCGGGGGGCATAGCAAGATGAAAGACCCAAAGCTGGGTTCATGCTTTGTATTCTTAGAACAGAAGGAAGGAGTATGGCTGGAGGGGGGTGAGTGAGAGTGAGAACTAGCAGTTGGAGATGCAGGTAATGTAGGTCTTCGCAGACCTGGAGAAGACACTGGCCCTTTATTCTAACTGCAGAGGGAAGCTGCCAGGATAATTGAATCAGGGGATGGTGGTGGTCTGATCTGCCTTGCATAAAGGCTCTGGTTGCTGACTGCTGACTGTTGGATGGTACGGGAGTGAAGCAAGGAGATGTCTTAGGAAGCTGTTTGAGGAATCCAAGCAAAATATGGTCTTGAAGACAGGGAACACTGTGTAGGGGCAGCAGTTTGAATCTCTCTCCATGGTCCCTTAACCGTATATGAACTTTGAGCTTCATTTCCCTCAAGGGCTAAGTACAGATAAAATTTCTATTTTATTTGTTAGGACAAAATAAGACTATAAGTCAAATGTCCAACACATGGTTAGCTTTCAATTATACTGGTTCTCTCCCCCATCTTTGTCTATAGATCAAATATTTTCTCCTTTCTCCTGCCCTTCCTTTTTCCCTCCTTTCCATATTTCTTTCCATAGATACTTAGTGGTGATCCAGTTTGTGTAAAACATGGTACTTGGTACTTAATCACACTGGGAGACCTAGAGGTATCTTGTTTTTAAACATGTACTGGTTCATGTAGTTGTATGCCCAGAAAAGCAAAACTTAGATTTTTCCCTTTTGTTTTTCTGTTTCTTTAGTAAGACAAGCTGACATTTTAAAGTTCCAGATATTTATGTAAATAATAATGGAGAAAAAGTCACCTTGGGGAAGATGTCATTTGTTTTGGGAAGAATCACTTAAAGAATCAGTGATTCTGAAAATATATTAGAAGTTATATCCTGGGGTAAGAGAAAAATATGTATAAATTTTCTACAGCTTGACAAAAATGCCTTAACCTGTAACCCTTGCAAGTATGCAGTACAAGAAGGTTGCTGGGGGGCGCCTGGGTGGCTCAGTCGTTAAGCGTCTGCCTTCGGCTCAGGTCATGATCCCAGGGTCCTGGGATCGAGTCCCACATCGGGCTCCCTGCTCGGCAGGAAGCCTGCTTCTCCCTCTCCCACTCCCCCTGCGTGTGTTCCCTCTTTCGCTGTTCTCCTCTCTCTCTGTCAAATAAATAAATAAAATCTTTAAAAAA
>NC_138374.1:135004748-135027073 GCF_054177405.1 Leptonychotes weddellii
AAAATTAAAGCCTAAAGTCATCCCACATTTTCCCACTGAGTGATTTACCTTTTCCGGACAGATATATTTTTAGCTAACTTTCAATTATCCATCTTTATGATACAGGATAGTATTGGAAATATATACTAATTTCAAATCAGGCATGGCCTGGCTAGCTTCATGTTGTTGGACAAGTCCCTTAAAATTTTCCAGACTCTGTTACCTAATTTATAAAATGAGGTACTAGATCATTTCCATGTCTCTTCTAACTCAGTGATTCCACAAAAGGGACAAATTGCATATCTGCACTATAACTTTGGAGGTACAAAGGGGTAAGGAATGAGGCAGCAAAAGTAAACTCTAATCAGGTATGAGGAGACACAGGAGAAGTCGTTTCTAGAGAAAACCCTCTATAGCTCTGTTTTGAAACTATGTCCTACTCCTATTACATATTTTAAATTACTTTGGTTGCAAAAATTTTCATAAACTGTCAACAAATTTTTAGTCCTTGATCATAACTATTGACCACGTACCCAAGCCCCATTGTGCACAATTTCTGAGAATCCAGTCCCAGGAGAAAACAGCAGAAACGCCTTAAGATAGTATCTTGTAGCAACAAGTATATGGATCTGGAGACTTGATTATAAGAAAGAAAGATGTTCTTTCTCCTTGTTGGGATACATAACCAAAGCCCAGTGAATGTTAAGGCACAAAATGATTGAAAGTAATTAGAATGATTTTTTTAAGGGAAAGGAAATAGTGTTATTAGAAGAGAGAGTTGGGGTTAATGCACTGAAGGAGGAGGATTAACTTTAGGTTCACATTCATTACCTGGAAAAAAAAAAATCATTGGACCGTTTGTGTGCACTGTGGGGATTTTACATGCAGAGAGGACCTGCACGTCAGGGCATCCAAGAACACCATGTTTTAGCATTTAACGGAAATTGGTATTCATATTAAATCCATTTCATAGGAGGATGAGCCAAAATGGATTATTTAAAAAAAAATAGAAGCCACGTTTTCTTAAGTTTTTTTTTTTTTTTTTTTGTACTGAAGAAAATGAGGTGGCAATCCAAAATGCTAAAAGCTAATGACTGAAGAAAATAGTGAACATCTATATGATGGTATATTATGACGCTTTTAAATATTATCCTTATGAAGAGTCTGTGATAGTATAGAGAACATCTTTTACTATATTAAGTGAAAAAGCAAAGTGTGACTCTTTATATAAAATAATCTTAGTAATGTAAAAAAGCCTAGAAGAAATGTGCTTTACTAGAATGTCCAGTTGAACTTTTAAAATCACTCCTGTATTCTTCTTTATGTATTTTATATTGTGTTTTTCCAGAATGGGCATATATTACGTTAGAATTGAGCAACTAAAATACTTTGAAAACCTTGTGTTATGATCTGTGGGATCCTTGAATATATGGAATCCGTTGGATTGTTTTAAAAGAACAGTTGTGCGTAGATGCAAAGAATCACAAAATATCTGGTAGCAATATGCTGAAAGTAGGGATGATCTTTTCCGAAAGGGTAACACTGGAAATGATTATTACAGGATATTCTATTATCGGTGTCCATGTAGAGTTTGTCTTCTGGCTTTCCCAGGCCACAGATACCAGAAGGTTCATTCGTTCTTCCTGAAGAGGAGAAAGCCGGACTAAGGGGTGTAGTGAGGCTACTGAGCATCAGCTAGCAGAGTAAATACACAAAACAACACTAATAGGAAATGAAAAACTGCCTACATTAAAACTGAAATTAATGTAATGCCTGCAGCAGAAGAAAGCTCTTTGCTTCTTCTCAATGAGCCCTTTTCTAGTTGACATGGACCCCTTTTGCCACCTGGTCTTCAATCAGCCACTTGAATGTTGCTCCTTAATTTCAAGTCTCAGTCCTCAGTCTTCCATTTCTCTCTGTGTGACCTCTCCCTCAGAAAAAGCCTTTATTCTCACAGCTTGACTCTTTGCCTTCTATGGATGGCTCCCCATTCCCTATTCTCAGAGGTTCTCACCTACATTTCCAACCTTCTGCTGAGTGGTTCCACTTAGTCTTCATAAGCAACTCAAATTCATCATGTTTACAACTGAACTCACCCATATTTCATATTTTTTATGAATCACCTCATGCTTTTTCCACTGAGAATGAGAAGAATGATTTTGCATTCTATTCTCTTCTTCAAGCTCCATATTGAATCTGGGAACAGAGCCCAATTTATTCTTTGTAATACTCATGTCATATGTAACATTTTTTCCTCCATTCATGCTCTCATCATTTTGGTTCAGGTTCCAGTCATCTCATTATTGATGACATTGTGAAAACACGGAAAAATAGTTTGAATGTGGTGTAAGGGTCTCCATTTAAGGCTAAGTCGTGTTTCCACTGGGATTCAGACATGTCAGGGTCAGGCCTATAGGAATCCATTTACATAAGGTATTTTGTATGTGATAGAACTTCTGTGAAGGGATTCATATAGGGAGAGAGGAGGGTGAAGGAGGTTGGAGGGGCATGTTTTCTGTTTCCTAGTGTGGTGTCTGGAAGAGAGGCTGCAGGACAGGCTGGTTTCATGGGCACCGTTACGCATAAACAAGTCTACCTCTGCTGTCAGGTAATAGGGAGCAGTGCAGGTTGGGGAAGTTTTTCCATTCTGGAGACTGCATGAACACAGTGCAAGTCAGCACAGGGCCTATTGCCAAAATTCCTAGACATAATTGAACTAAATGACACTAGGAAGCAATACACAGAAATTGGTGGTGGTGTGTGTGCTTTTGTGTATAGCAGGTTAGATCTTGGAGGCGTGTTCTGTTCCTGAACGGGAATGGTCAATAGTACACAAATAATAGAATTGACTTTTGACAAAGGTGCCAAAGCAATTCAGTGCAGAAAGGATAATCTTTTCAAAAGAGGAAATTGTAATAATTGGATATCCATTTGTAAAAAAAATGAACCTTGACCTAAACCTTCCATCTTACACAAAAATTAAATGTATCCTAGATGTGTCTGTGTAAAACCTAAAACTATGAAACTTTTAGGAGAAAATCGTCATGAACTGGAGTTAGGCAGCAGGTTTTCAGATACGATACAAAAACATAATCGTTAAAGATAAAATCGATAAATTGAACTTCAGAATTTAAAAATCTTTGTGAAATAAGACAAGCAACAGACTGGCATGAAATATTTGCAGATAACTTATCTGACAATAGACTTGTATCCAGAATATATAAAGAATTCTGAACATTTAAGAGCAGGAAGACAAGCCAGTTAAAAATGACACAATATTTGATCAGACATATCACCAAAAAGATATAAGGATGATAAACACATGAAATGCTGTTCAACCTTGTTCGCCATTAGATAAATATAAAGTCAAAACACTGTAGTATAACCATATACCTATCAGAATGGCTAAAATAAAAAATGCTGACAATAGCAACAGCTTACAAGGAGGCAGAGCCACAGGGATTTTCATATTGGGAAAGCACATTGGTAGAGCCATTCTGGAAAACAGTTTGACCGTTTCCTAAAAAGTTAAACACACACTTATCCTATGACCTAGTACCCCATTCCTTGTTATTGACCCAAATAAGCAGCCACTAGAAAAGCTATATGAAGGGATCTGCTCAAAATGCTATGGAAAGGGGTGCTTGGGTGGCTCAGTTGTTTAGGTGTCTGATTCTTGCTTTTGAAAGGCTCAGGTCGTGTGATGGAGCCCCACATTGGGGTCAGAGCTCAGCACGGAGTCTGCTTGAGGTTCTCTCGTTCTCCCTTTGCCCCTCCCCCCATACTCATGACTGTGTGCTCTCTCTCGCACGCTTTCTAAAAATCTTAAAAAAAAAAAAAAAAAAAAAAAATGGAAAAACCAAAACGTAACCCTAAAATATGTTCAAATAACCCACAGGAAAGCATGAAAAAGAAAAACAAAAAAATATAGTGTACTTGCATCCTGACATGTCAATAATTACATGAAGTGGTCTAAATAGGTCCCCTTAAAACAGATTGGTAGAGTGGATTTAATAACATGACCCAACTATATACTCTCCACAAGAAACTAACTTTAATATGATATTGGCTGGTAGAAAATAAAAGGATAGAAAATAACCCTCATGTAAACATCAAAACAAAGTAGGACTGACTATATTAATAGCAGGTAAAATAGACTTCAGAGAAAAAAGTACCAGGGATTATAGATTTGGGAAGGAAGACTACAAAGAGAACTTCTCACTGTTGATGTTAATTTTGAGTACCTGGATAAGGTGGTTTTACAGGTTTCTGAAATAAGTTACTCTTTATATCCCACCTCCCCCACCTTACCCTTTGGAAGGATGTCACCATGTGCAGTGCAGGTTTCTCTTAATAATTATGCTCTACCTCCTTGAGAGAGGAGTATAAACATTATTTGGAATTCTTGCCAGAAGATTTGTCTTCTCTCCCCCATGTATTTCTATCACATCAGTATGGACTTGTATATATTTTATCTTTTGGTGTATAATCTGGTACTACTTAGTTGCTCACATTGTCCCAGCATTGGCTACTGTGTCCCATTAGCCATCCCTAAACTGTTGAGTTGTTTGACCACATTCTTTCTTTTAGGCCCTATAAAATGCTTCAGGCTCGTCTTGTATATTTCCTGTCCTAGTTCTAGGATAGCCATTTGTCCAAGATTCCTAGATCCTTTTATTGGAGAATGATATTAGTAAAACCGAGATCTACGGTTCTATAATCCATTACCACAGAGATCATTTCTAGTCGTCTCCTCTTGCTTGTCTGTAACATCCCACACGAACCAAGGAAAACCTGGTTTCCACCATCTGCTATCCATTTTCATATGGTTCAGTTCCAGTATACCTTTATAGCACTGGAAGGATTGTTAACCTGGAACCCCGTGGGTAACAACTTTAAAAAACAGAAGATGGTGCTTACATGTAGTTCCTTTTGCTTTTAGTCTTCATAGACTTTGCTCATTTTCAGTGTTCTTGTGGTCATCATCTTTCCCTTTCCCCCTTCAGTGGGCTTGTTTTGTGTGTTTGTGATACAGTTACATTCTTCTGCTTCAGCCTGCATTCTATTCTGGGATCTCAATCTCCTAAAATGATTCTTCTTTCATTTGCATACGTTAAGGTTCACTCTACTGCAGAATTCTGTGGGTTTTGACAAATGCATAGTGTCGTATCCACCATCATAGTATCATGCAGAAGAGTTTCACTGTCCTAAAAAAATTCCCTGTGCTTCCTCTCTGCAATCTTCCCTCCTTCTCAGACCTCGGGCAACTTGAACTTCTGCTAGAGACACACTTCCTCTGGGGTGCCTATTGATTGGCTAGGGTGAGGCCCACATGGCGCTTCCAACAGGACACACATTCTGTTCTCTGAAAAAAGCTCCAGGGACAAGGTCTCATTTTATTTGGGAAATCTGAGGCTCTAGGGAATTCTCTAGCACATCCCTATCTGTACTGTGAATTGCCCTTGGGTGATGTTACACTCTGGGTAAACAGCAAATGTCTGCCAGCTGGTACAAACTCAAGTTCTGTTTTCACCCCTTTTTCAAATTTAGCCTTATTTGTACAGCAGAGAGCCTCATCTCCCTGCCTCCTTCCTAGGGTGGTTCTAAGAACCGAGTGAGAATAATGGTTGGGAAAGTGTCTGATCGCAAGAGACCTTCTTATGGAAGAGGTGTTTGCTATAGCATGATACAGAGAGTGAACAGTGACCAATAATCCCAGAGAACCAGAAGGATTCCTCTTGGGTGGTGAATGCAGCCAAATATTCTGTGAGTGTTGGGACCGTTGAGTAGGTCAGAGAAAGTTCTGTGGCCAGTTCCTCCATGAGGTGAGAAGGGCTGTTGAAACTTCCGACTTCATGATGTCTCATTGTGAAGCTGTTCCTTTTAGACAAGATTCCTGAAAAACCTGGGTGATCCACGTGCCAGGTGTCCATGGTGATCAGGTATTCTGAGTGATGCCAGGCCAGAGCTGTGTAGCCCTTGGCCCCCAGAGACAGCCCCACACATTCGCAACAAAAGCCTAGGACCCAGACAACACACATTTATTTCGCTGAACTGCTGCAGTTCAGCTTGCAGGGCTCTTTCCTCTGCCCAAGGAGATAGAACTTTATGTAGATCACAAAATAATATCCCAAGGCTTCAGTGTTTGTCGTTAAATGTTAAGCACACTTTGTTTCTCCATTATATTGCACTGTGGTGAGTTCCGCATAAATCCATCTGCCCTGCAAGACTGGGAGCTCCCTTCTTCAGGGAAATGCAGGGCTTCTGTTGACCTGTCCCACGTCTAGCACAGAATGCGGCATAGAGCAGTGACTCCGTGAGTGGTGGTCGAATGACTGGCAAGCCCTTTGCCTGCATGGCATTGCTTTTAATCATTCTGTTCTTTCCTTTGGCAGTTAAGGACTTCTCCTAATTACTTGGAGCCACTGTAGATTCTAGAGAACCTTACATAGAGTTTGATTTCTGTCATTGCTTCTCTTAATCCTGAGAGAGGCCTGGTAGTTCTGCTGTGGTCTGGAGGGCAGACACATGTGCTGTATAGGTTTCTGTATGGTCTTTTGAAGGCTTTTCTGAGTAATGTGCCCATCCTTGAATTCTGGTGGAAGGTGTGTCCTGGGGCCATGGTGCCCCATGTCTGAGGTCTAGCCTAGTCATTGACTCAACAGCAGGCCCTTGTTTTCCTTCCCTGGGTACTCACTGGAGCCTTAAACTCTAAATCTGTATGATACTCCTTGATCAGCCTCTGCTCCATGCTCTGACTGTCTGATTCAACTTCATCACACGTACATAGTTATTTCTGTGTATTACCTCCAAATACTCTACTCATATCCCACTTCCCCCAATTTTCCTGGCTTAGAGTCTAGAGATCCATAAAAATTCATACACATCTCAGTGGAGCTGTGTAAGGACAAGGATGCCAATGATTCACACAGATGCCTCCTATACTGAATCCTAGTTTTCCTGAATCTTGGGTGATTTCCATTGTTTTTAAAAGTTAAAGCTAAAATTTCTTAGTTTGGTGCACAAAACCCTCACAATCTGACCCCAGCCTACCCTTCTGGTCCTGTGAATATATTGTTCTCTTTGGGATTCTTTTTCTCCAACAAATCGCTCATCAGGCACTCTTACAAAGGTTCTAAAGCCAGTTCACGTTGCAGGTCCCCATCTCCGAGACTTCCCTGACATCTCCAACACGTTCTCTCCTTCCCGTCCTCCCATCCTCCTGCCATCTTTTGTATAATACAACCTATTACAAAAAAAGTTGGAACCATACTTTTAAATGTTTGTCTCTGCCATTAGAGTTTGAGCTTCTTGAAGCCAGGCCAGTAGGGTTTTTTCCATCAGTCTTCCCCAGAATGCAAGACACAGCCCCTTCATTGCTATTACCCATTATGCCGTCTGAATTAACAACAGCTGAACTGACCCAGGAGGATCTTTGAATGTGCCCTTAAGACTGACAAGATCTGGAATTGCAAGGATCTCTAATTAAACTGTCTCTAGTCAATCACCATCTTTAATAAGCTGTTTTGCTAGAAACTAGGATAAATTAAAGCAGCCAAGGGAGGAAATCTATTTTCCCTTGCTATACCATCCAGAGACCACTCTCCCTATCCTTACGGTCACTTATTACTTGACATATCATGTATGAACAGATTCTAATAGGGTCCAGTTTGAGAAATCCTCATGTTCTTAAGTAGGAAGGAATTGTAGGGAAAAATGCTTACTGTGGATTCTGCTTTTTCCACTCTGTTGTCTTCATTAGAAACCAAAAAGTCAGTGAAAAATCCTGGGCCCACACTATCTCCTGACTTGTTCTCCAGGCAATTCCTGTCCTAGTTTGTCTATTTACCCACAAAACCAGGGCTAATGCTTTGTTCAGGGGCTTTAAAGTTTTCAGACTCACAGTTGGATGCTGTTGCTGTTCTTTTGTCTCCTTGTGGGGCAGGTCTTTGGGAGTCAAGGGCACATGGCTCTACTCCTAATCCTGCTGAGAGTAGATGCTAAGAGCCTCAGGAGAATGTTTCCCATCTTGTCAGGAAAGCTTCCTGCCAGTGGCCCGGAGCAAAGCATCCTTGACCTCCTTGTTCCTCAGGGTGTACACCACAGGGTTCAGCAGGGGGGTGATGACGGTGTAGGTCACTGAGATCAGCTGATCCTGATCCCTGGTATCTTCGGACTTGGGCTTGAGGTAGGCAATGGAGGCGCAGCCATAGTGGACGATGACCACCGTGAGGTGGGAGGCGCAGGTGGCGAAGGCCTTCTTCCGGCCCTGGGCAGAGGGGATCTTGAGGATGGTGGAGATGATGAGGACATAGGAGATGAAGACCAGCCCCATGGGAACCAGGATCACCAGCACACTGATGATCACAGTCAGGATCTCATTGACTGTGGTGTCGATGCAGGAGAGCTTCATCACAGGTCGGATGTCACAGAAGAAGTGGGCCACCTTTGTGGCACAGAAAGGTAACCTGAACACAGATGTCACTTGTGTCATAGCTACAATCAGCCCAATGCTGCAGGCACCCCACACCAGCTGGACACACACTCTCTTGTTCATAATAACTGAGTATCTCAGGGGGTTGCAGATGGCCACATAGCGGTCGTAGCCCATTGCTGTGAGCAGGAAGCAGTTAGTGATGCCAAAGGTTACAAAAAAGAACATCTGTGTGGCACAGCCTGCCCATGAGATGGATCGGTTCATACCCACGAGACTGGAGAGCATCCTTGGGAGAATGACCAGTGTGTACACAGTCTCTGAAGTGGACAGCATGCTTAGGAAGAAGTACATGGGCGTGTGGAGGTGACGATCAGTTCGGATAATGGTCACGATGATGACGTTGCCTGCCAGGGTGAAGGCGTACAGTGCCAGGAACATGGCAAAAAGGGTGAGCTGGTGCTCACGGAAGCTGGAGAAACCCTGGAGGAAAAACTCCGTGATAAGAGTACAGTTCTCTCTCTCCATTGAGTGGCTACTAAATCTGAAATGTGGAAGAACAGAAGGTGCATAATTTCAGTAAGGCTGTTGAAGCACATTACTCAAATTGATTGAAATTCTCAGCTGTAAACCTGGGGATACATTTCCCAGTGCATTAAAGTTTATCTCTGGGTTTATTTAAAATACTTTTACCCTGTGGCCATCTATCACAATTTCGTACGCATCCCAGATTCCTTATTTTTTTTTGGTCATATTCCCACAGCATAACTACATACATTCCCACTTCACCCTACTCTTCCTCCTTGACATCTGGAATGCCCTTCCTCCTTTTCTCCTCTTATTTAAATCTTTCCCCATCCCTCAAGGACGGAGGCAGCCATCGGTACATCAACGCCTGTTGTGCTGTGATGTTCTCACACGTACGTGGAAGATCGTCTCCCCACCAGGGCTGCCCTGTCCTTGATTAAACTCCCTGCAACTTTATACGTCCTGCATCTGCCTATCTTACCAGCTCGGGATCATGGATAAACTAGAGAATTGAAAACAATTTAAGGATTGACTGGAGACTTTTTTTTTCCCCTTTCAAGATGATGAGTCATACCTTTGCTGATCCTTTAGGAAGTAGAAGCAAAGCAGACTCAGAAAGGTTCATCATGTTTTCAAGGAGGAAAAGGCAGGTTTTAACCGACCACCATCCTCTGCCCACTGACGGAAGGCTGCTGACGGTTTGCAGCACTGGCTCATGTTCCATGGTAAACTCTGCTTCAGCTCCGCCTTCCCTAAACTCAGAGGCAAATTTATAGCTGATACAACTTAGTAGACATACAGCTTCTCTGCAGAGGTAAACAGTTGTGCCAGGGAAGATGCAGCAAATTCATGCCTCTCATCTAAAGCTAAAGCAGACCCTGAATATGAAGAACAGAGTTAGACTAAAGATACATCATTGTGTTGAAGGATGGGGCTCAGTCCTATTTATGTAATATTTCACATTTTTGTCCCGTTAGGCAGTAAGTTCCTGTAGGGTACTTAAATTATATTCCGATTTGCTTATGCATATTCAGAAAGACTATTCACATAAAGTAAACCACATCAGTGATGAAGGTTAGGCATGGAGACCTCCAAGTTTATAAAAATTTACTTAGAAGATGTTGGCTACCAGCTGTTAATCATTTACACTAAAAAACACTAAGAGTAAAGCTGCAACGGAAGGTATCTCCGAAGAGAGAAAATCATTTGACACCAAAATATGTGGCTGAAGACACTGATCTTCTATGAGGCCTCTGGGCAGAATCTAGGCAGCGGTCCAGCCATGGGGAGGCATGACTCCTGGGTCACAGCTCCTGAGTGGTCTAATGATGAACACAGGTGCCACCAACCACTAATGACACTTAGTGTCCTGCCATCTATATGACAGTCCCACCTGAGGAAGAATTGTCCTGTTCCAAATACCAAGTAGGGTTTCTCCTGAGGACCCCTGGGCCAGAGTGACCTCTAAGCTGGCTGGTGTCTGTCTGTCATGAGGTAGTAGGATGGCTGCTATGACCTGGCTAGCATCCTCCACCCTCGGGAGCCTGTAATGCTTCCACAGAAGTCAAGGGAAAGAAGAGTGAGCACAACCTTACTTACGGAGATGGTGATAAGAGCTATTAAAGTACGATAAGTTAAAGCCAGCCCATGGGCGATAAGCCCCTTTTCATTTTCTCTTCTGAAGAGTACTTACATCTGTCTGCCTAGTGCTGAGTCACACCGGGAGCGCCGGGCTGGAGGCGGCCCCAGTGAGCAGGTGCAGGGACGAGCAGGGTGACAGGGAGGGAGGGCCCGTCACAGGCGGAGGCTGAGCAGCGGCGGATGCACACTCACAGGAATGGGGGTGGCTGGCGTGTTGCGGGTATCACTGATGGCACTTGTGTGTGAAGCCTTCACAGCCGGAGAAGATGCCCTCCCAGGAGCGGCCAGTGGGGCTCCCGGGGCTCATGCCCTGAAGATATCCCAAGAACACCCCCCGAGGCTGGGAGGATGCAGACAGTAGGCACCTGGGGGCCTCATTATGTGAGGGGCTCATTTATCCAGTCCCAGGAGTAGCAGTTTGGGAACTTGGGGGCGAGTTTTTGCTTCAAGTAAAAAACAGCATCAGACAAAGCGGATTTATTTGGTTGAATTTTACTTGTTAGACTCAGTCGTCAGCACATTGTGGTTTTTCACAGATGTGCCTTGGAAATCCACGGTTGACAGACACAGGAAATTCAAGCTTGGAGCCCTATCAGTTTGTGTGTCAGGAAGCTTAGGTCCCTGCTCAGTTTAAGAATCTGGCTTTCTCCTTTGGAATAAAAGTAGACCACCATGGCTGTGGCCCTGAGGAGGGTCGTCCATGCTGCCTTTCTGCTCCCCGGTATTTGGAAGTGGAAGTCAGTCTCTTTGGATCTGAGGACCCTCTCTTTGGGTCAGGAAACAGCTGAGCGCTGAATACTCTTTCTCTTTACCCAGAATGAATCCCTTTCTCCATTTGGCAAACTTCTAGTCTGTTGAGACCCAATGCCAAATTTACTTTCCCCAAAGACTTCCTGTGAGCTAACTTATCCCTTGCTTATTAGCACGTTCTTCCTTTAACGTGTGTCCTGATCTGTGTCTGTTCATTCTTCAAGTGCCAAGCATGGCCCAGCCCCAGGCTGGTTGCTGGGAAGTGGGGAATGGAGGCCATGCTGCTTCAGCCTTTGAGAAGCTCCCGTAGTTTAGGATGATCGTAGTAGACGATGATCGTAAACTGCAGTGAATACCGCATTTAAGTGGGACAGGGAGGTGGTGGTCCTAGATTAGACTCCGGTTGATCACAGAGAAGATTCTGTAGCTAAAGACCAGGCTACAGAAGGTCTTAGAGTATTTAGATTTTACCACTTTTAAGGGCCTCTTAAGTGATTTAACTGATTCCTCCTGCTCAGGGGTTTCAAAGCCCCTTAGTAACTGGCCCTTCAGGACTGCTAGCTTTTACCACCAGCTGTTCTGCCCCTTCCTCCTCCTGTCCGCTGACTTTGCTTCCCTGTGGGATCGATGGGACAGCTGTGGGAGGGGGGTTTGGGGCTGATGAGAAGAGTCCAGCAGATGAGCGAGGGTGCCGATGGCACAGTCAGACCAGAGATCAATTGCGATTGATCTAGAAGGGTGGCAGTGGTCCAGGGAGGACGGACAGACACGAGGGACATTTGAGGTGAATCGGTAGGCCTTATAACTGAGTGTGTGGATCAAGGGAGAGGAGAGGACCAATCATGTCATAAGCTGCAGTCCTCAGGTTCATTCGTGCCAACTCCCTGACATGCAAATAAGCATCGCTTCCTATTGGAACAAGATAAGTTGACCAAAGTGACCGTTGTGAATTGTCAGCCACTGGGTGTGATTGGTGGCTATGGGATCCCAACAGGGAGGGAGAAAAGTTGAACAAAATAGCTCAATGCTTCATGATGCCTTTGCTTTGGGACAGATTAGGAAGAGTTTGGAAATGGGGCACTTGGGTACATGGTATAAAAATGTGGTGCCTGGTGAAAACAAGAGGTTGAGCTTCAGAATCAACTAATACTTATTGAACATTTTAACACATGTTTGCCTCTGTCCTTCAGATGACCTCTGAAGTCTGCAGTATTCCCATTTCACAGATGAGAGGTTATGAGGAATACACTCTACCGTCGACAGTAAACTCACTGGACTTTGGCACGAGACAGAAATGAGCATGTGGGGTAGCTACAGAGACAAAGCTGGCGGACAGTCAGGAACACCTGCTGTAAACTCCCTCACCTCTGCAGACCACATTGTTTGGGGGCCAGATTCTGGTAGCTCTTACCACGGCTCCTTCATGCCATTCACATTAATTTAGGATTAATTTGGTCTAGACCTACTAATGATGCATTAGAATTGTCACGGGGGTTTCAGAACCCTGAGGAGAGCTCACCACAGATTTAGCTGAGGTCAACATTGTTCGTGAATGTCATGCCTGGGCTGCTTAACAAAATAACCGTAGACTGAGTGGTTAACCACCAGACAGTTATGTCTTACAGTTTTAGAGCCTGAGAATCCCAGATCAAGGTGCCAGAAGGTTCAGTTCCTGGTGAGGGCTTGCTTTCTGGATTGCAGATAGTGGTCTCTCTCTGTCTTCATATGGGGGAGAGAGTGAGAACTCTGGTGTCTCTTGTTAAGGGGCCCCAGTCCCATCATGACCGCCCCCCCCCCCCCGCAATGACCTTTTCTAAACCTAATTCCCAAAGGCTCCATCTCCAAATACCATCTCACTGAGGATGGGACTTCAACATTATGAATTTGGGGGACCTGATTCAGTCCATAGCAGTGAAGTTATGTCTCATCTCACACCCCAACCTTATCCTTCTCATCCAGAGCTGGGGTCTCTAGTTTTGTACATGCGAAAACGCCTTTTTAATTTTAAAGTATTTGTGGATCTCCAGCTTTATAATAGTCAAAAAATATAGTTGTACTGTTTGTATCTATGGATAGTTCTCTTTTTCAGAATTTTTTTCTATGAATTTAGTAATTGGTGCTTTCAAATGGATTATGGTACAAAAGTAGTTGTACATGTTCTTGTTAGTGTGTATTCAGCCTCCATCCAAAGATTGCACCTCTGAATCCTGGGACTCTTGCAGTGACTCAAGGCAACCAGGAGAAAAGTGGGAATGACACCATGAGAGTGGTTGACAGGCCAGCAAATGGGCAGAGCATAGGGGAAGGGAGTCTGGGGTAGGAACTGAGAGGGAAGGGAAGTGGTTTATTAACACATAGCAGGTGTAGCCAGGAAGTGAATCTTGCAAGAACCTGGGAGAATAGGTTTTGTGTGCTGAACTATGGGATCAGAGACTACTGAGTAGGGGAAGATGAGGGTGTGGGGGGCGGGGAGGGCCCATTGCAAAGTCCCTACCAGGAAGAGGGAGCTCATTCTCTGAGAACTCAGTCGTCAAAGCTGGCTGCATGTCCATATTAGGGTGACCTAGAGAGCAGTGAGTGGTGGGGGTGGGAAGTAGAGGAGGTGCTAACAGCTCAGCTGCTTCCCATGAGGCAGGAAATGTTATGCCCATAAGATTTTCATGTCCTCCCAATAACCTTGGAAGGTTGACCTTGCTGGCCCCAATGCACAGATAGGAAAGGAAGGCCAGCTAGGTTAAGTCACTTTCCTAGAACGCATGCTTATAATGGTGGGCCTAGGATTGGGACATGTACCTCTCTGGCCACAAAGCCTCCATCTATATAGTCTGTAGAGGCTCCATCTGTAATATTACTGCATAAGTATCTCCTACCTTGGGTCATGAGGGTGGAGAAGTGGACGGGTACTGGGTTAGTAATCTGATGGGCATGAGCCCTATCACCCCGTCACCCTCCAGTGGTCTTTGGCCCACTTTATACTCTTTGCATCTTTAGGGCTGTGCTGAGTGGGGAAAGGATGCACCAAGGTTTTCAAGGGAGAAGCATATTACATTATGTAATTTCTGAACTTTCAGACTTATTTCCAAGACCCAAGGATGTTCTAGCAGGATTTGAGCTATGTGTAAATCCACAATGTATGGAGCTCTTTCTACAATTATTTTAAAGGAGAAGAGCTGGTTAAAATCATCATCATGAGCCCATAATGCAGCTACAGACTCTGGGGCTGGATTGCCTATTTTTGGGTCCTGATTAGGTTCCACATACTAGATCTGTGACCTTGAGGAATTTACTTTCTTTTCAGGCTTTAGGTTTCTCATCTGTAAAATAAGTTTAATAAAATATGTACCTCCTAGATTAATAGTGAGGATTAAAAAAGTGCTTAAATTAATGCTGGCTGTGTAGGATGCAGTCAATAAATGTACCAAAAGGGCTGTCGCAAGTGGGGACAAAGAACCCGAAAGTCATCTAGTAATAAAAGGAAAAGAGGGAGAAGAAAGCTGTCTGCTGTTGCCAGTGGTAGTTTAGTTGCTCATAGCTGTCCTCTTTCTCTCCTTTTCTTCCTTTTTGTCCTAACTACTGAGCAGCTGCTCTGTGTCAAGCACTGTTCTAGGTGCATCAGAAGCAGAGATACCGCCCAAGCAGTGGACCCGGAGTGATTGCCCGATAGATAGGGGCACCCCTGACATGGGTCAGGTGACCTGAAGCAGAACCTGCCCCTGCCCCCGTGCGGGAGACGGAGGGTGTACACTCAGAAAAATGGAGTGAGGGAAGCAGGTGGGATGGGGTAGAGCTCAGCCAGGATGTCGTCTCAGTCCCAGTCTCCCTGCAGCCTGATCTGATGGAACACTCTAGAGTTAGTCCCACCTTGAGGCATGGTGGGTGGCTTTTTGTACCTCCCGGGTGGGAGTGGGGTATGGTTCCCCCCTGAGAAAGCCTCCTTTCAGCCTGTGGTGATTGTCCAGAACAGGGCTGGGGGGGCGGCTAGGAGCGGTGGGCACTCCTGCATCTGTGTCGGCCGGGGTGGGGGTGCCAGCCCACGGCGGAGACCCGGGCAGAGCAGCCGGAGTTCCTTAAATCACCCAGATGTCCAGGGACGAGGGGGGATGGGATGTGAAAATGGGGGCTCTTCTGCAACCCTCAATATCCAGGAAGCGACTTTTACAGTTTTTGCTTTATGCTTCTCAACCAATTTTTCAACTGGCAATCAGAGCCTGTGTCTGACCTCGCTGTCTAGGGTCCACACAGGTAGGAGTAGGCTCACGGTAAATGAATGGAGTGATTTTTTTTTTTTTTTTTTTTTTTACTGTCATATGAAATATAGCCTAGAAAGTGTTACGTGTAAATAATGGAGAACACTTGTTATTTCAGTGCTCCTGGTTTTCATGCTGAGGCCAGGTTCCGAGTCCACAAATTCCTGTGATAGATACTATATATTTTTCCCATCCTCACTACTAGCTCACTGTCCCTTATGCCAAGGGTAAAAGGAACAAGGTCTGACCTGATAGTACAGCTCCTGAATAGTCTTTCTTACTTGGTTTTCACCAAGCCTGGTAAGCCCATCTATTGGTCTTAGGACATCCCTCCATCTCTTATTCTTTTCCTTCCTTGTTTTACCCTATCCCCCTCCTCTCCAGTTGTTGCCTAGACCAGGTACCTGGTGCCTCTTAGCTGACAGGCTCCCTCATTGCATCCCTTCAGCAAACTGTTAGTTTTATGGAGACTGCCAGCACCTAAGAGAGGGGCTTTTTGCCTAAAGCTCTGAGCAAGACATCCTTGACCTCTTTGTTCCTCAGGCTGTATACAATAGGGCTCAGTAGGGGGGTGACGACCATGTAGGTCACGGAGATGAGTCTGTCCTGCAGGGAATTTTGGGATTTGGGTTTGAGGCAGATGAAGGAGGTACAGCCATAGTGGACGATGACCACAATGAGGTGGGAGGCGCAGGTAGCAAAAGCCTTTTTCCGGCCCTCAGCAGATGCTATCTTGAGGATGGTGGAGACCGTCGGGACATAGATGAAAATCAGCACCATGGGCAGAACAAGGACGTACAGACTGATGAGCAAAGTAATAAATTCTTTGGTGGTGGTGTCAGCACAGGCCAACTTCATTAGGGGCTGGATGTCACAGAAGAAGTGGGAGATGATGTTGGCTTCATAGAAGGGCAGGCTGAACACAGAAGACACCTCAATGATGGCTGTGCTCAGGCCAATGCTCCAGGATCCACCTGCCAACTGTATACAGGTCTTTTTGCCCATGATGACCGAGTACCGTAGGGGGTTGCAGATGGCCACATAGCAGTCGTACCCCATGGCCGTGAGCAGGAAGCAGTTGTTGATGCCGAAGGTGAGATAGAAGAAGAGCTGAGTGGCACAGTCTGGAACGGAGATGGCTTGTTGGGGGCTCAGGAGACTGGACAATATCTGGGGGATGATAGCCATGGTGTAACAGGTCTCAGAAACGGACAGGACACTCAGGAAGAAGTACATGGGTGTGTGAAGCTGACGGTTGAGGCGGATAACCATCAAGATGATGGCATTGCTCGTGAGGGTCAACAGGTACAAGACCAAAAAGACCACAAAGAGGATGAGTCTGTGCTGCCACCCAAAAATGGAAAAGCCTTCAAAGGTGAACTCTGTCACAGCAGTGAAGTTGGGTCTTGGCGTCAAGGAGAATCTGGGTCTGAAAGAGATGAAGCGGGAAGGTTGAACATCTAGGCTGGAAACAGGAGGCTGGTCCAGGGTCCTCATCGGCCATGTGCAAACACTCATATTTGGTGTTGCTCCAGGTTTCCGAAGCTCTCTGTCTTCAGACACTGGCCGGGTTCTCCAGGACTTCCCAAGGTTCTGAGGGACCTGGCACTGGGGGCTGATGTAGGGGGTTGGGAAAGAGAGTAAATATGTGCAGGGAGTGGTAGAAGCACCTCACGTGCTTGGCTGGAGTAGATGCAGAGCAGAGAAGGCTCTAGTGCACGGTGTTGGATGTCCACCCCAGCTCACCTGCTTTAGTCCAGCTGCACCTGCCAGAGCCAGTTGTGAAGGGACACGCGTAAGACAAGAATTCAAGCCAGGGACAGATTGCGGTTGGAGGCACGCTTCTGGGAGGGAGGAGATCAGCTCCAGCTCTGCTCACAGCACAGAGCATTGCCTTCCTCATGGTTCAAGTTCAAAATCCAATGTCTGGAAGAGGCAGTGAGGAGACACTGCTTTTCCCCTTGATGAGAGTCTTGTGTGTGGACCCGGGACAGTCTGTGATCCAGAGCCTGCTCCTTGCTTCCTTCCTATGTTCCCCAAATACCACTGGTTTCAATACCCTCGTCCCCTTCTGTGTGGAGGGTCATTTCTGCTTGTTTTCTAGTCTCTAAATGCAGTAAAGCATCTGAAACATCCTAAAGGTTTGAAGTACCAGTAACTATAAGAAAACATTGATAAAAAGAACAAAATATTTAAGTTTATAGAAGTCTCTGGCTTTAACCGCAGCGTAAGTGGAGGGATGCTTTTCTTTGCTCACTTCATTTGTCTGCATTTACTCATCTATAAAATAGAATAATATATTCTCACAGTGTTACTATGGAGATCATAGGAATTACTATGTGTAGAAAGCCAAGCATAGTTCTTGATATATAAGAGACCAACGGTACATTAAATTTCTGCTCCTTCACCCAACCTCCCCTTCCCCACTCCCTGCTGGGTTCTCGTATGTCAGACACCCCCTCCCCCAACACATGCACTCTTTCTCATGTTCATGGATGGTTCTTGTCATTGATTTCTTTAATCATTGACTTAGAAACCCAGTCCCCACTTCCCACCTCCTGTCCAGTTCTAGATTCTGAAATTTGGATGGAGCTAGGGCTGGTCTGGAGTCCGGACACCCCCATGAACAAACCCCAGCTCCACCTACTTCACGTGTGACCTTAGAAACATTTGTCCCTTCAGGCTGGAGTGTCTGCCCCTATAAGGTGAAGGCAGGACCGATCTCCATGACAGAGGGCTGATGGAAGAATTACATGACAAGATGGCTGGAAGGCATTTGGCAGAGGGTCCAGTATGCAGAAGGCCACCAATAAATGGTCACTATTGGTAAAGATGAGCACAGATGTCAAGATATGAATGTTGCAGGTCATTGCTTTTATCCTCACTTCTCCTCTCCCAAGCCTGGCTCAAGGTTAGAAGGTGGCTGGTCTTTAGCTAGAATGTATACAGCAGCTTGCAGGTTCAGGGTTGCTCTTCTAGATTTTGGAGGCAGCAGGAGGGGGAGGGGGCTGGGCAGGAAACATGCCAGCGGGGGAGCGGGTCCCCAGGACAGGGGAGGGTGTGGGCTGGGCTGATGAGCCATCCCCAGTGCAGTGATTCTGCTGGCGTACCCACGTCCCGGACCCCCTGCGTGGGCCCCTGCACTCATGAAGCCCTGATGTGTGAGCCTGGCCCCAGGTTGATATCTGGGGCAGGAAATGGTGGGGACTTCTACATTCAGGAAATAGGTTTTTTCTGGTGTAAAGGGGACGATCAGGTTGACTCCATCAGAGTCCGAGGTTCCGTGGCTCGCCACCAGGAGCGTGATAGAGGGTGAGCGCTGGACGGCACGTTCCCAGTTCCCCTGGCTCACCCTGTGTGATGCCCTGAACGCTCTATTTTGGGCTCAATGGACCGATTAAGCCCTCTGAAAGTTCTGCCTGAGATTTTCTTAGGCTAATGTTCGGATAACCCTTTGAGTGATTTTTTTTTTTTTTTGTATTTATAATGCTTTTTATTCCCAAAGTTTGATAGCATGGCTGTACGTTCCTGTTTCCACTTGACAGAATTCCCAGAACAAAAGAGAGAAAGGGTGGCGTCCATGGCAACGGAGCAGCGACGGTGAGGCCCCCACCCAGTGAGACAAGAATCCCTGCTTTACGGAGTCACGGGGGGCGACTTAGCTCTCGCCAGGCCGGCTTCAGAGAGTCAGGCTTGAGAGCCAGAGCCAGACCCACGACAGCTAGTGCTCCCGCTCGGCTGGAGCAGGCGCAGATCCACAGAACCTTCTGAAGGGAGGCGCAGGAGGCGGTCTGAGAACCCACCAGGCCCTGTCGGTTAATTCCTCTCCTGATTGGCCCTATGTAGGAGAAGCAGAAAGCAGCACCAGGCTCTCCAGTGCCTTCCATAGCCCTGACCCCGTAAGTGTGGATTGTGGGCTGTGAGGGAGGACGGTGTTCCTGGACTCGGGGGGGTCTCTCCCCAAAGCCACAGTGACTATCCCCAAGACAGCCATAGCAGCAAGATCCAAATCTCCTGATGTCTGGGGATCTCATTAGACAGGGGGCTCATCGGCCCAATCCCACAGAGCGTGTGTGTGCAGGCAGCCTGGGGTTTCCCACAGGAGCGAAGCCTTTGCGTCAGGGCGCCGTCCTGCTCTGCTCAGTAGATGGAGAGGAGCCCTTGGCTCAGGACCCAGCGGTGTTTAAGGGTGCGGCTTTATTAGGCAAGCCACTCACACTCGGGTCTCCGCGGCCCCTTCCAATTCGAACGTTCTGGAACTGTGACTCATTCACTCCTAGACGCTTTCAACAAGTACTCGCGGAGCACAGCCCACGAGCCAGGTGCAGGGAACAGAGCAGAAACCGGGGCCGCGGCATCTGTGCCGTGTGCGAGCAGCCCTGCTTTGCACGCCCCCCTCCAGAGCCTCGCCGCGTATGGCCAGGGAAAGCGGAGGACCTCGTCCTGAGGAAGGTGATGCAAAGGGAGGCCTGCCTGGAGTCACTCCTGCCTCTCCTACATCTCCCCCCACATTTGTGCCGACAGCAGACCCAGCCTTATTTGCCTTTCCCGCCGTGAGCCCCAGACAGGCCTTCCCACAGGTTGAAGGCAGATCAGACCCCAGATCCACCAGCTTCCCTGGGACTTTGGCTCCTGGGTGTTTCCTAGTTCTGGTGCCTGCTCTGTGCCTTTCTCTTAGACACCTGTCAAAGTAGGAGAGGCTCCCTTTCTAAGAACCAGCAGACTGAGGCATGAGTACTTGAAAGAAGGGCAGTTTATTAATCTCTCATGGCCCCAAAGCATTGACTCGGGAGAACCTGGAACCACTTGGCCTCATAAGCCATTAAGACCAGGGAGCCCCACAGTGGAGAGAGAGACGTATGTAGAGTATTTACCACTGCTGGGGGGCCCAGGGTGCAGCCTTGTTGGACCATGGAAACCGTCTGCAGGGCACCTATAGGAAAGCTTGGGGGGGGGCAGCAGGTTTTACCAAGACCTGAAGATAATCAGTTAATTGTCCATGTCCCTCCTTTGCAGGTTTTCCAGTAGTTCCATTCAAATATTTATGCAGCTCTTTGGAATTAGAAATACAAGGGATTTGAAACCCATGAGAAAGAAAAGGAAACCCTGATATATTGAAATTATGAACTGGAAAACGAGTACATTTTTAGAAAATGGAGGATTCTTAGTGTATGTTTATCTGACATAAGATGAGTTTAGATGTAAAAAGACTGAAAAATCTGGAGTGGATGGCGTTTTTTTCTGAGAAGGGAGAAAATACATTGATTACATCATCTGTCTATTTTGGCAGTTTTGTCTTTTCCGTTCTGACTTTTTATATCTCGTTGCACCCAGTGATGAGCTATCATATAGTATCGAATGCTAGCCGTTTTAGGGGCATTTTTCCTTTTTTCAAATTTTAACTGAAATGCTTCTCATGGGGCACCAGGGTGGCTCATTTGGTTAAGCATCCCACTCTTGGTTTTGGCTCAGGTTGTGATCCCAGAGTCCTGAGATCGAGCCCCACATGAGGCTCTGCGCTCTGCTGGGACTCTGCTTGAGATTCTCTCTCTGCCTCTGCCCCTCCCTCTCACGCTCCTGCGCTTGCTCATGCGTGCTCTCTCTCTCAAATCTTTAAAGTGCTTCTCATGCTTTAGTCCCCATGAAAGGGGATGCTTGCTGTACATCCCTGACACATGCCCTCTATCAGACGAAGGAGGTTCCCTTCTATTCCCGGTCTATCTGCAAGTTTATCACGAGTAGGCTACTAAATTTTCAGCTGCTTCCTTTTCTATATCCATGGATACAATTATATGCTTTTTACTCTTTAATTGGTTAGGGTGGTGAATTACATTAAGAGATTTTTCTAATGTTCATGCGTTCATTTTTAAGGAAAACTCTTAGTCAAAGACCAAGACCAATATACCCCATTGAATTCGATTAGCTATTTTTTTCATCTACCCATTATTTGCCAATAATTATCTCTTAAATATTTTTCTCTTCTTTGCCTATTTTTGGTACCAAACGTTTGCAATTAGCAATGTTTTTAAATGCTGGGGAAATTTTACGCCTTCTGTAAGCTCTGAACCTGGTATCTTTTCTTGTTTGTTTTTTTGAAAGGGTAGATTTTTTTTTTTGCACTGCTTTTCCATTTTTGTAGAGTTATTAGTCTAATAAATTTTTTATTCTTGGTATAATTATGGTAATTTATATCTTCCTATGAGTTTGCCCATTTTATGTACTTTTTCAAATATTTAAAGTAGTTTCAAGTATGTTTTTATAGTTATTTTATGTGTACCTGCCCTTGTGGCCTTTTTTCCTGATTTTGCTTTGTCTGTCTGATTTATCTTCATTGTTTTTTTTTTTTTAAAGATTTTATTTATTTATTTGAGAGAGAGAGAATGAGAGACAGAGAGCACGAGAGGGAAGTGGGAGAAGCAGACCCCCTGCTGAGCAGGGAGCCCGATGCGGGACTCGATCCCGGGACTCCAGGATCATGACCTGAGCCGAAGGCAGTCGCTTAACCAACTGAGCCACCCAGGCGCCCCTGATTTATCTTCATTGTTGAAGGTTGTTTTAAATTGATCTTTCCAAAGATTCCAAGTTTTAAAAAATAACATTTCTGGGGGAACCCTCCTACTCTGTTAGTGGGAATGCAAGCTGGTGCAGCCACTCTGGAAAACAGTATGGAGGTTCCTCAAAAAGTTGAAAATAGAGCTACCATATGACCCAGCAATTGCACTACTGGGTATTTACCCCAAAGATAC
>NC_138374.1:135027573-135053059 GCF_054177405.1 Leptonychotes weddellii
ACCAACTGAGCCACCCAGGCGCCCTTCCCTTAAAATTTTTTAAATTTTTTTTAAAGTTTTATTTTTAATTTTTTTTTTATTCATTTGAGACACAGAAATAGAGAGCAGGGGGAGTGGGAGAGAGAGAAGCAGGCTCCCCACTGAGCAGGGAGCCCGACGCGGGGCTCGATCCCAGGACCCCGGGATCATGACCTGAGCTGAAGGCAGATGCCTAACAAGTGAGCCACCCAGGCACCCCTTCCCTTAAAAATTTTAAGCCATTACTTCCTGGTCTTCCAGCTTCTCGTGTAAAGACCAAGGCCATTTTGATTCTCGATCCATTCATGGCTTATTACTACATCTGTTTTTTGGTTTTTTTTTTAATCTTGAAGTTGGTAAGGTCATCTTGTTAACATGGTTTTTTGAAACTTCATGGGGATGCATTTGGCATGTGTCGTGACTGCTCTGGTTGTGGGAGACAATTGGTTTGGAAGCTCATGTTCTTTTGCTCTTTGACTATTTCTTTGAAAGTTGAACCCTTTCTACTTATTTCTGAAGTCTATCTCATCAAATATTAGACGTCCTCTATTATCAGTGTTCGTTTGTCAGCCCCTTAGTTCACTCCTGTTTGTCATTTTGTTCCGCAATTCAAGACATTTCATCAAATTTCTCCTGCAAGTCTCCTATTTAATTTTTTATTTCAGGTAATGTATTCTTCATCTGTAAAGCTCTGTCTGCTTCTCAGTACATGCCTTTTATACAGCGCTGCTTTATTTCTCCGCTGCAGTGTCTGGTCATGTCCTTCTGAAAATGTTGAATACGTATCTTTAGGAAGACTGTAATCTACTCCCTGCACTGCATCTGATGCTCCTGTGTTCTTTTGCTACCTGTTTATTAGATGGTGTCTGTTTTCATGTTATTCCCAAATGCCTGGGAATTCTTGTCGGCCCATTTGTAATATGACTAATGCACTAACAAGCTCTTTGGAAACTGTGTGCCTGTGTGAGTGTGTGTGAAGGGCTGGGGGTATGTCCAGTGGTGGGCTTTACTTACTAGGATGAGAAAGCCGAGAGATGTGGGGAAGCTGGCTTTCTTAAAGGAAGCTTACTTTTTCAACATAGGACATGGAACTTTGCATATCTGTTGGTCTTTGTTCATGGAATGCTAAGTTCCCCAGGGAAGGTCCTTCAGTTTCCTGAGTGAGAGCTATAAGCCTTATGGTCAGTCTCCTATAAGGATTGCTGATGTTCTTTTACCTCTTCCTCACCTTCCAAAAAATTACTGTAGCACACCCCCCACCCTACCTCCTCTTCATAAGTATCCCCAGAAAGTCACCCTCCAGCCTTCTGCACAGGTAGGGGAGAGACTCTGGCTGTATAATGTCTCGTAAACGTTTTCAGTGGTGTTTGACTAAACCAGTCATACACTCTTAGGTTCAGAAAGACTTGCCGTCTCCCTTTCCTGAGCGTTTCTGGCATTCTGGGTGAGAACTCGGCATTTCTGGTGTGCGTGCTGCCTTGGACGCCTTGGACATCTGCGGTCTCTGTGCTAAGTCGCACAGAAGACAGTAATCATGTATCAGTCTGCTTTTCAGATTCCGCAGTTTTGCTGCACACACCTGTTGTCATCTCCCTGTTTCTTTTGCTGTAGAGATGAGCCTGTCCTGAACTGAAATTTAGTAGGGTTTTAGGGAAAAGCCACAAATAATTCAACTGTAAAATCTGTGTTTGATCAACATTCTCTCTACCCTTCAATTATATTTTTTAAGATTATTTTTTTAAAGATTATTTTATATAGAGAGAGAGAGTAGTGGGGGAGGGGCAGAGAGAGAGGGAGAGTAGCAGACTACCTGTTGAGCGCGGAGCCCAATGCAGGGCTCGATCCCACAACCCTGAGATCATGACCTGAGCCAAAACCAAGAGTCCGATGCTCAACCAACTGAGCCACCCAGGCACCTTTCTACCCTTCAATTATATTTAACAGAATTCCTATAACTTCATTTTAAATAGTGACTAGTATTATTAGCCAGTATGTGTAACTTCCCATTGAACAAGAGAAGTGAGTTGAATTTTCTTATAATTCTTTTATTAAAAAAATTACTACTTTTTAGCTCAAGAGTACTTGTGGTACCTATTCGTTTCATCCTATATTTCTGTCCTGTTTCCCCTGATCAGTTATGGCCCGACCCCCATGTCGCTGCTGTGTTCCTCCCTCCAGGCATTGCTTCTGTCTGGAAACCACCAATACTCTTCTGCTACCACCTGCCTGGGAGCCAGAAGTGTTGGGGAGGGCTGCCTTTTCTGGGCCACTACACCCTGTTTCCTTCTCCTGGCGTTTCCCATTGTTTGGGTTCTCCTCCACCTCTGGTATGAAGTAACTTTCCTGACCAGGCTGCCCTTGTGATTCCCACTGCCTCCGAGGCACCGTACTCGGTTGATCACATTTGTTCTGAGTCTCTAGGTCATCTGTGTAATTTGTAGCCCACTAAAAATTCCATTTCTGTTTTTAAGCACTGGCTATAGGATCCTACTTTAAAAATGTTTCCCTTCTAGCGTTTGATAGGGGTGGGGCTGGGGCGTGTGGGAAGAGAAATGCTCAATGCACTCATCGCACCATAGTGTCCGTCAGAGAAACAGAGGTTCCGTTTTCTTCTTTATAATTTCCTGACGATTTTTCAAAGAGTATTGCTTTAGTAACCAGAAAAATGCCAATTAACATACCACTGTTTCAGAATAAAAGAAGACAAAAATAGGTGGCCTCCTTCACAGATGCTCATTCCGGCTGGCTTGGGGGCGCTCACATGTGGAGCGTCCCCTTATGGTGTCCAGATCTGCCCGGGGTTACCCTAACTTTAGAGGGCCACCCCAGAAGCACATCAGAGTTTGACCTTGCTTTTGGTATTTAGTCAGAATCTGCTATTTCGTTGCTACATTGGTCTTTAGTCTTTGCAAAGTCGATAGTCGAAAATCTTGTATGCCATTTTTGGGGGCAACTCTGAGCTTTCAGGTGAACAGTGATCACACCATAGCATACGTAGTTACCTCCAATCAGGCTGATAGCATCAGGAATCTGGACAAAGCAAGCCTTTGGCTTTTTAACAAATGTTCAAATATGAATTTTCAAATACAGTTACTCATTCTGTGGCTTTAGTTGGACCGCAATAGCTTTATAAGCTTTACATGTTAAAATTCAATCAATTGAGGTATACATTATATTTATTACTGCAAAGGTAAAGTGCAAAAACAATTGATGATTGAGAGCTGTTAATTTGGGGGACAAACTTAAGAGTTTTAAATAGGAAAATCATATTTCATATAAACATTGAGTGTGTTGGTTTATAGTTTTAGAACGTTATATGTTATAAAGCCAATAAATACTTAAAAAATTTAAATATACAAAGCAGAATAATGGAAATTAGATATCAGAATTCTAATCTTTGTAAAACTGGTGTTCTGTATTCATAATTTTAAATAAAACAATTATGAAGCACTGTATTTTTAGCTTTTTAATTCTTTTTAAGTCCTGAATTCACAGCATGATTTTAATTTTGCCACCACGGTCGAATATGACAGTCTTCAGGATAAATTATTTTTAACCCATATTTAATGAAGAATATAAATAAAGTGTTAGAGAAAAATAAGGTATTTCCCTCAAGATAATTTTGCTTCTCTGCCAGGCTGTTTCTCACGTGAGAAGTGAGCCACCCACCTGGCGTCCTGGACACGTGGCCCAGCAGCTACAGTGAAAGGTAAGCATCCCTCCTCTGAGATGTTCTGTGTTTAAATATGAACACCGAATGTTCAATAATAAAATTCCTGTGTTCTTAAGATTTTAATTTCACTAATGAAGAAACATAGTCTGATGATATTGGGCTTCAGCGTGAACTTCAGCTGAGTATTTTAACTTTCATCTATTGAGTATTTGGTCAAAATATGTTGTATCTGCACCTCTGTTCATTAACCTTATTTGACTAAAATGAATTAGAACAGGACAGACTGGGGGAGCCTGGCTGTCTCAGTCGGTTGAACGTCGGAGTCTTGGTTTCGGCTCAGGTCAAGATCTCGGGGTCCTGGGGTCGAGCCCTGTGTTGGGTGCTCAGCGTGGAGGCTGGTTGGGATTCTTTCCCTCTCCCTCTCCCTCCCCCTCTGCTCCTCCCCCTGTGCGTGTGCGCATTCTCTCTCCCTCCCTCTCTCTCTCTGATAAAATTTAAAAAAACAGACTGGAATGAAAAACATCAGAATGCATTGCAAGTAGTAAGGACAGATACTGTTCTGTGAATTCTTTGTTCAGTTTGTAGATGTGTACTTGCATGCTGGATTATGTCAGAACATGTATTTCTTATTGAGGGCTGTGGGGCATGGTGAAGAAGTTGAAATCCGCTGAACTAGGAGGAGGGAAGGTGCTTAGTGTAGAGCAGAAGGATAGGCACTAAGTGCTGAAATTGCTAACAAAAGATAGTGGTGCAAAGTTTGGGGATTTTTTTTTTTTTTGCAAGGAACTGCCCATACGTGAACTTAAGCATTAGAACTTAAGCACATGTGGGAGAAAGGTAGGAGTCAGAAATTGGTGAAATAATATAAAATGGCTGGGAGAAATTGGAAAGGTAAGAATATAGGGATCATGATGATAATACGCTATCTTTCTAACACTTTTTGGTGGTTATCATTGCAATTTCTATCTACTGTGTTTATTCTAGTGTAGTTGATTCCTACAACAGCTGAACAGGAAAGACAAACAGGTACTTGTAACCCCATTTTGCAGAGAAGGAAAGATTCAGTTACTTCCTTGGGGATCCACAGCTGGGAGGGAACAAAGGTGTATCTTAAATTCAAACATCTTATGATTTCGTGCTCTTAACAAAAGAGACCAGTTGAGAAGTGAAGGGTGGCACCCTGGGTCTGGGGAAACCAAGTACAACACTCGCTTTCTGGCGCTTGGTGCTCCCTGAGGCACTGTTTCAGATTCATGAACGCAGTGTGTCTGGAAGATCATCCTAAAGCGGACGTTACCCTCCTCCTCCTCCTCCAGAGCATCCGAGGAAAGAGACCCCTGAGCCAGGTGTAGAAATAAAAAGGATAACAAGAAGACAGAAGAGCAGCATCCCCAAAACCTCCGAGGCAGTGCCGTCTCAGGTGGATGAGGCTGAACTCCAGGTTTGGTAGATACGATTGGAAGTTTATGGGGATGATTTTGCTGTTTTCTTACTCTAATAAAAATAAATATTTGTTTCATCATTTACAAAGGATTTTCACACTTGTCACACGTGTTTGTCATAAACTTTGGGTATGTTTTATAGATGAGGAAACTGAGTCTTAGGGAAGCTAAATAATTCATTCAAATGTAGATCGTGAGTAAGAAGTTCAGCAGGACTCAAATTAGAATCTTTTTCTCCCAGTGCTTATGTTCCATTCCTTTTGCTCAGCTGACCTGCAGAAACCACTACCTAACATTTGAAGTAGCTAAGTTGTCAGATATAGATTATCTATTGAGAAGGTCAAACAGGGCAGCATTTTTGAAGCTAGTCTAAAATAAAATTTTTATTTACTTAGTAAAGTGACCATAGACAAATGCAGGGTACTTTTGAGTTCTCTTGGATTTCACCATAAATTTTTTTTTTAATTTATGTATTTGAAATAGAATGAGGGGGAGAGAGAGAGAGCATGCATGCACACGAGCAGGGGGTAGGGCAGAGGAAGAGGGAGAGGCAGGCTCCCCGCTGAGCAGGACCCTGGGATCACCCTGGGATCACGACCTGAGCTGAAGGCAGACGCTTGCTTCACTGACTGAGCCACCCAGGTGTCTCACCATAAATTTCTTAAAAAAAAACAAACTATAGTTGAATCTGTCTAAGAATGAACCATAATAAGCTATTTATGAACTATTTGGACACAACCCTACTTTTTAAAATGGACATAAAGAACACCACCTGCGAAGACCGTGTCAGTGGGTACAGTTGGGACGTGATCGAGGGACTGGAGCTAGGCGCTGGCCACCATGTCATTGCCCATTTCACAGGTGCGCCCATGAAGCCACCAGGTGAAAGTTTGCCGTAGTGACGTGTGAATTCAAGAGTGTCGTGTGGTGGGGTGTGAGGAAGTAGATGGAGTGACTCCATCAGAAGATTCATGGGAGAGCGACTTCGGTTTGGGGTTTCAAAATGAATCCCCTGCTGAGTGGCAGTGAGACATTTCCGTCCAGTGCCGGTAAGCGGTAGAATGGCCTGAGGATAGGAAAAGGGTCACTGGGTGTGGTTGGGGTTTGAAGGCTGTGTGGAGTGGAAGACACGCTGAGGGCAGGGGTCCTGGGAGTGGAGGTGGCCAGTGACCCATGTCCTGTTAATTCAGGGCCTAGTGGGTCTTAAGTGGTGGTAGGACGGATGGACAATTGGAGCCTGTCTTGGGTGGTTTCTAAGTTATCAGATGGCTGCGTTGTCCTTACCATGCACAACCTTCCAACCCTCTCCTACTCACCCCTGCTGCAGACTCTTTCCTTTACTTCCCTGCACTTGTTACTTCTTTCCACTCCACGAAAGCCTCTCCCAAGGCAAGCCCATCTCTCTTTAATGGGCGAGTCACTCAGATTGTTTCACCATCAATCTCGTATAGTCTCACAATATAAATGCCAATATGATTTACCTGGTACTACAGCTTTAGCTAGATCATCAAGGGATTTTAATCACTTTCTGAAAATGTTTCTCTGACATGATCATGGAAACAGGTATCTATTTTCCCCTATGGCCAACCTGGCACTTAAGTGAAAAAGATTCAGAATTGAAGCCTAATGAATTTTACACGTTTCTGATGTCTGCTATCCATTTACTTATGGTGTCTAGGATGCAGGAGCTTGAGCTGTCTGTGAAGGAATTACTTCAGCTAGGACTTAAACCTGTGTAAATGGGCACAGGGAAACTCCGTGTCCAAAAGGAGTGTTGGAGAACATTTTTAAAATGTTAACCCTGTCCCGGAGCTGCCGCCCCCGCTTCATCCTTCCTTCTGTCCTGATGTCGTTCCGCCCACACTGCCCATCCCCTCCCAGCAGTCCCTTCTCCTGTGTTGAAGTCCCACAGCGTCTGTGTTCGCATGTGAGGTGCAAGCTTGCCTGTACTCTGGGGAAATGTGTCCCTTTCTCCAGTGCCTGAATCTTAGTGCTTTTGTTCTCTTCTCACTCACCCACTGCTTAGTAGGCTCCAGAATTTTAGCTCTAGGGACTGTGGGCACTGCTTTGCTTTCCTGCTCTAGAGAATCTTACAGGATCCTCACTGAAGTGGGCCCATCTCGTCAGGAAGAATTCCTGCCAGTGGCCCGGAGCAGAGCATCCTTGACCTCCTTGTTCCTCAGGGTGTACACTACAGGGTTCAGCAGGGGAGTGATGACTGTGTAGGTCACTGAGATCAGCTGATCCTGATCCCTGGTATTTTCGGACTTGGGCTTGAGGTAGGCAATGGAGGCACAGCCATAATGGATGATAACCACCGTGAGGTGGGAGGCGCAGGTGGCGAAGGCCTTCTTCCGGCCCTGGGCAGAGGCGATCTTGAGGATGGTGGAGATGATGAGGACATAGGAGATGAAGACCAGCCCCATGGGAACCAGGATCACCAGCACACTGATGATCACAGTCAGGATCTCATTGACTGTGGTGTCGATGCAGGAGAGCTTCATCACAGGTCGGATGTCACAGAAGAAGTGGGCCACCTTTGTGGCACAGAAGGGCAACCTGAACACAGCCAGCACCTGGGTCATGGCTATGATTAGGCCAATGCTGCAGGGCCCCCCACCAACTGGATGCACACCCTCTTGTTCATGAGGACTGTGTACCTCAAGGGATTGCAGATGGCCACGTAGCGGTCGTACCCCATGGCCGTGAGCAGGAAGCAGTTGTTGATGGCCAAGGTGATGAAGAAGAACATCTGGGTGGCACAGCCAGCCAAGGAGATGGGCTGACTCAGGCCCAGGAGGTTACAGAGCATCTTGGGTATGATGACAAGCGTGTACACAGTCTCTGAAGTGGACAACATGCTCAGGAAGAAGTACATGGGCGTGTGAAGATGACGGTCAACATTAATGATGGTCACAATGATGACGTTGCCAGCCAGGGTTAAGGCGTACAGCACAAGGAATACGACAAACAGGGTGAGCTGGTGCTCACGGAAGCTGGAGAAACCCTGAAAAGTGAACTCCCTCACCCAAGTGTGATTCTCTCTCTCCATTAAATCATAGGCCGTATCTAAGAAAGAAGAAAAATCCTATAAGTAACCTGGACGGGTGGTTTTTGTCAACTAGGCTGGGGAAGTTCTTGTGGTTAGTCTGCCTTGGGTCTCTGCTTCTCTATATTCACATTCACGTTTGTTCCTTTTGGGAATAGAGAGTAGAGAAATGTTTTCTCACTAAGAGAAAGAACGTGGCTTTTAGAGTCAAATGCTGGAAACTCCTATTGTCATGTGCTGACTTGTCTTGAGTAAGTAATTAACATCTTGTCTTTATATGAATGTACTGATGATGACCTTGTAGAGTTGTTCATAGCAGCACGATACTTAAGCTTCAAATGTTTCTATTCAACAAATTATTGAATACATTCAGGTTCGGTCCTGCTGCGCTCTAGGGTCTGCAGCCGCTGGCTCATTCCTGAGCGGCTAGGGTTTGGGTGAAGCACCTGCCATGGGGCTCTACACACCGCATTTGCATTCCAGTTCTCCAGCTCTGTCAGTCCTGTTCCTCTCAACCTCCATCCCTACAGGCCTCTTCCTAGACACCAGTCAGTTCTCAGAGCCACCCAAAACTGGTGATGCCCTATAGCATCCTCCTCTTTCCTCCCTCACCTCCCTCTCCCCCCGCCCCTGGCATCCGCATCCTTGCCCAGGTAGCTAGCACAGAACTGCTTGCTGGCTCTTTTGTATTGACAATACCTTACTGCGTATTACAAAACACATTCCTATCCATTTAGCGTCATTACCGCCCAGTGGAGCAGGGAGAACCAAGATTACTGCTTGTCTTCGGATGCAGAAACTGTTTCAGGAATTGCCTGGGGAAAAAATTGGCTTGAACCCAAGTCTTCTGATCCTGTGCCCATTGTCCCTCCCCCTGCCCAAAACTGCATTGTAGAACTGCCCCCATCAGGGCTAGATTATTTGGTCTTTGAGAACAGGGACCCCAGTGTTTCCACCGCAGAGTAGGGCCCAAGTACCTGCTGGAGAGTCCTTACCGGTCAGCGCTCCACCAAACGAACTGCCCGCTAGGAAGCAGAGTGCTGGGCATCACAGTGAGGTTTTCTTCAAAGAGGAGGAGGAGTGAGTGTTTTTAAACCCCGTGTCCTTCTCCCTGCTGTCTGTGCTTGTGAAAGCAGCAAACACCTACAGAACCGGGCTGAGTTTTAACATTGAAACTATAACCCTAGAAGAAAGCATGACACTATTAACATCTCATTGGAAAATACACCATAGTGTGGCTCTTCTAACAGACTTTACCGAATTACCAGCCAACATATAATTATGGAACAGCTTAGCTACAAAAAAAATAAATTCAATAATAGAAACGATGGCATTGCCTAAAAAGTACCTTTTGCTAGAAGTAAAGCAAATCACCCACATTGCAGAATGATTTACTAGTGGGTAAACAACAAAGGTAAGCTTTCTGAGTGCTTTTAAAATTAATCTGCTTTTCAGAAACACACCACTTTTAATAAAGAGAATCTACAGAAAGGTGTAAGGGAGTGGCATCGTTACGCTTCCGCTCTTTAGAGCATGTTATGAAAGAAAATGCTGTGACGTTGCCAAAAAAACCCCAGAAAACAAAAAACCAACCATTTATGTGTAGTTTCAGGGACCATTTCTTGAGGAGGAAGGTGGTTTGGCGCTGAGGTGTGCACCACGGGATATAACTAACCGTCAGCCTGCTCCATGAAGCTTTGTCAGCAGCGTCTCTGGATTCTGACTTGTTCATAGAACGTGACCCAGGAATCCTAGCTGATAAGTGGCAGAGCCCCATTCTTTATTAGTCAGGATACTCTTTAATCCTGGGAAGTCGTGATTCCTTAGGGTTAGCAGGGCATCTTTGAAAGTGGCAAATCCAGGGTGAAAACAAAAATTCCTAGATGCCTGGACCCTTTTCAGTTTAACCCTTTAACAACCATAAAAGCCATATATATGTGTTATTCCTCCTATGGCCCTTTGTAAATCATTGAGGTCTTTTTTGAAATCTCACTTACTTTTCTTCCTGCAAATCTGTGGCTCAACAGAGAAATGGAAGTAGAGGTCAGAGATGTGGCCCCTTGGTCACAAGTTTTCACAAATCATGGTCATGAAGAAAAGGCCCCTGAATGCGGTCCTTCCACCTGCCCTAGGACCAGTCCAGGGACGGAGCCAGAAGGAGAGTCACAGGGGACACGCTGAATACTAGATATTCCCTCCAGCTGGAGAAGGAGCTTTTAACACCCAAGAAAGGCTCTCTGAGGACCATCTCTCGAGGTTTCTGGGTACCCTTCCATGACCACCCTTGAGAGTCACCCTGGGGCTGGAAGGAAGCCAACGGCCAGTGCCAGGGGACCTCGTTATGTGTGGGGCGCATTTCCCACGTTGCCTGGGCCTGTGCTTTGGGAATCTTTCAGCGCTTTCACTGCAAGTAGAAACAGCAGTGGCTTATTTGTCAGGTTTTCGTTTTTAAATAAATATTCTATTTTTATACAGTTGGGCCTTGGAAAACCATGGTTACAAAGCCCAAGTGAGCTCTCGCTAAGAGCCCCTGCTTGGATTCCAGGAAACCGGGCAGTTTTCCCTGTAGTCGAGAACCCTGCTCAGTATTAGAAGCTGGCTTTTTCCCCCCCTTGGCCTGAAACAGTCAAATCCGGCTCTAGTTTTTGTCTTGAGGGATTCAGAAGTGGGAGAGCAAAACTCAGTAGACCTCTTTAGAAGGCCGGGAGACCCCTGCGAGTGTCCAAACAAACCTGAGCTGGGATCTCCTCCTCAGGGGCCATCAGGCTGGGCTTCCGGAGCCCGTCGCCATGCTGGCTTCCCTGCCCCAACCCCACACGCTTCTTTTCCTGAGAGTATCTTAGTCTCACTGTTTTTTCTTTTATATTGTTCAAAGATGAACTGAGACATATTAAAAATGTTAAGTTTGAGCAGAAATCAAGTCTCTGAGAAACAAACTGAGGGTTCTAGAGGGGAGGGGGGGATGGGTTAGCCTGGTGATGGATATTAAGGAGGACACGTTCTGCATGGAGCACTGGGTGTTATACGCAAACAATGAATCATGGAACACTACATCAAAAACTAATGATGTAATGTAAGGTGACTAACAGAACATAAAAAAATAAAAAGGAAATCAAGTCCGGTAGCACCAAATGGGCAGTGGTTAGGAGTGCTCTTGCAGCAGGAACTAGGGGAGACTTTTCTAGAGAAAAGGTGGAAACAATGTGAGGGAGGATCAATTGCCTATAGCCTAAAACCTTCTTGGCTCCTTGTGATTGGTTGTCCTTAGTATTTTGATTTTGTAACCCTGAGGCATTTATGGGCTTAGATTTGGGTTCCTTTATGTAGGCGGGGATGAGAGCCACCCAGCCTGTGGCCTCTGGGTTTAATTAATCTAAGGTATGTACCCTTATCAGTCTCCTCTCCTGCCCGCTCCCTTCCAAGGTAATTTTTCTACAGTCCACAGAAATGAAAAGCCTATATTCATGTCTTGATAAACCTGAAAAACATCCCTGTTCCTTTTTTTTTTTTTTTTTTTCCTATTCCCACTTCTCTACTGAATTTGTGGTCACTTCTAAATTTAGAAAATTATAATATGAAGAGTTTACAACAAATATAAACTGGTGATTAGTATTTGCCCTTCTGCCTATCCATTTCAGAGACCTAAGAGGAAAGACTAGCCAAACTCGAGTTTCGTAGGAGACTCATATTTTTCATTCAACGGTCGTTGATACAGTTAGCATCTCAACCTCTTTGTAACAAAATAAACAGATTTTTGTTATTTGCCACCACGTGATATCGTCATATGCATTATCGCCTTTGATGCTTTGGGCTCAAAGTGGGATTGGATTGTCCCTCACTTGGGCGTCCCCTTGCTGGTTTTTCCCTCTGCTCTAGTGAGAACAGTCAAATTGTCACCCTAGTTGTCACTGGAGACATGAATCCGATTAGCGGCATAGAGAGCCACCCTCCCCCAAGTGGCAAGCAGATATAAAGCCTCTTGTGCCAGAGACCAGCGGGACACCTCTTGGCCACACACCATCAGGGCAGGGAGAACTTCCTGCTGTTACGGTCTGAGCGCTGTGGTCCGAATTAGGCCATGTTAGAGCAGCGTGACCTAGTGAACTAATTTCCCAGTAGAGAAGGTGTCCTTTTATGCTTCAAGGGGTGAGAAAGGAAATCCAGCCAAATCCTGAGTTTCTGAGTAACCCAAAAAGGAAGGAGGACTGTGGTTAGGGCTCTGCTGAGCAGCTCACGGCAGTAGGTTTCCCAGGGGATGGCCGCGTAAGCGCCAGGGAGGCTGAGTCCTGGGAACGCGCAAGGTGCCTTTACCGCAGCCTGGCCTCGGGCAGGTGCGCTTGGCCACCTCTGCGGGGGCTTGGGCAGAAACTCGGACATTCTAGTCAGCAGCATCACCGAGTACCGGGGACTTAGCGGGGTAGGGCAGCTAGGATCCGTCTCCCGGGTGGCTGGTCTCCTGTACTTGCGGCCAGGCTGGGGCTTGCTCACCTGCCAGTCCAGTGATCCCAGGCTGTCACCTGAAGGGCCTCCACGTGGCCCCTGCAGGTGGCCTGGGCTTCCTCCCAGCCTGGTGCTCTGGATTCCAAGGGCAAGTGCCCCCAAAGCTGTGTGATCCGTTGTGACCTCAGACTCACCACGCGGTGTTGGTCCAGACAAAGGCTTGCCTGGTCTCAAGGGCAGGGGTGCAAACTTTACCTCCTCGTGGGACGTGCCATGCTGTCAGGAGGGCATACGGAATGGGCGCTGCTGTGTCCATTTGTAAGAAACCCAGGCTGCCCCGGCAAGTCAGCAGATGACCTGTATCTCCGGCCCTCAGTGGAGGTGAGTTGTTGAGAGAAGATAAAAATTAGACTAATTTCAGATTTCCCTGCTTAGGTATCTACATAAACCTGATCATTTTGTTTGAAATGCTTAAGTTCTAGGGATTCTTGGAATACAAAGGGGAAACGTGAACCCCTCCCCAAAAGGGAGATTTTTCCATCTCCGCCTAATCTAACATTAGCAGCTTGGGATGACGTCGGGGTTAGAAAGTGTAAGATACATTGAGATGTCCAGTGATGACCACGAAAGGCAGACAAAAGTTCTAAACTGTTTCACAGTTAAGGACGCTCTGGCTTGGCGCACAAGATTCTGCAGCCTCCAGTTGCGACATGGCCGTAGTATGGGTTTTTGTGACCACGTGGAGACTTGGCACGTTATGATCTTTATTTAAAGATATTTATCATTTTTTTAGATTTTATTTATTTATTTGAGAGAGCGAGAAAGAGAGGGAGTGTACATGAGACGGGGGAGGGTCAGAGGGAGAAGCAGACTCCCCGCCGAGCAGGGAGCCCGATGCGGGACTCGATCCCGGGACTCCAGGATCGTGACCCGAGCCGAAGGCAGTCGCTTAACTGACTGAGCCACCCAGGCACCCGATATTTATCATTTTTAACACACTTTATGCTTAACACTATGTCTAAAATGATGTAAGTTGTGAAGCGTAACAAAATAAACATCTGGGAGCTCCTCACTCCACTCTAACTGGGCTCACACATTTCTCACCCACCCCCCAACACCAGCAGTGACTACTACTATCTGATTTTGTGTTGATTTTTGTCTTATTTCATACCTTTATGACATATGTGTATTTAAGCAGTTATGTTGTTTATATCTGTTTCTGAGCTTTATAAAAAGTATATACTGTATATCGTTTTCTGGGATTTGCTTTTGAAAAACTTCAGTGTTACATTTCCAAGATCCAGAGGGAGCTGCGGTTTCGGACTTTGCCTGCTTTAGCATATTCCACCGTGTGAACATGCCACAGTGTTCCCTATCCCTTCTGGTGAGGGCTACAGTGGTGGTTTCCGGATTTGTATTCTTCTAAATTGCAGTGTTTCAGATATTTCAACACATGTTTCCTTGAGCAAACGTGGAAAAGTTCCTCTGAGATTTATCTTTTAGGAGAATGACTAGCTCAAGGGATATAAAAATGTTCAATTTTACAAGATCGTGCAAAATTGAGTTTTGAAATGGTTGTGCCAATTTACACTGTGACAGGCAAATAGTACAGGGAATTCCAGCTCATCTAGATCCTTGCACACACTTAGCAGACTTCCTAATTTCAGTCACACTTGTGGGGGTGAAATGGTGGTTTTAACTTAGTTTCCTGAGTCCTAAAGAGGTGAACATCTTTTCAAAGTTTATTGGCTGTGAATATTCGTCTTCCACAGAATACATGTTCATGTCACTGCCCCCTTTTCTACTGGGTTGTGTTTTCCTTGTTCAGTTGTAGCAGGTTTTTAATACTCGGAGCACCACCCTCTTGTCCTTAATATGTTACAGGAATATTCGCTACCCTTTGGTGGCTTATTTTTTTCATTTTCTTCACGGTGCTTTTTATTGAACAGAATTATTGTAATGTAGGAAAATGTATCATTCTTGTCTTTTATAGTTAGCTCTCTTTGCATCTTCCTGGAGGTTTTACCTCCACGTTGCAATAATCTTATTTTCTTCTAAGCATATTAACATACTGCCTGTATTTAAATCTGTTGACTTTTTTTTTTTTTTTTTTTAGATTTTATTTATTTGCGAGAGAGAGAATGAGAGACCGAAAGCATGAGAGGGAGGAGGGTCAGAGGGAGAAGCAGACTCCCTGCTGAGCAGGGAGCCTGATGCGGGACTCGATCCTGGGACTCCAGGATCATGACCTGAGCCGAAGGCAGTCGCTTAACCAACTGAGCCACCCAGGCGCCCTAAATCTGTTGACTTTTGTATAGGTGGTAAGATAGATGTCTAAATGCATTTTTCGTTTTTTACATAGATAACCAATTATCCTGGCACTTCTGTTTGAAGAGTCTCCTTTCTCCACTGGCCTACAATCCTGTCTGCCATATCTCACAGTTGTACACATACATGGGTTAGTTTAGGGACTCTCTCTCCTCCATTGGTCTATTTGACTCCCTTTGCCAAGATTACACCGTCTTAACAATGATAACTTGATAATAAATCTTCGTTATCAGATCAGAGCAGCCAAACTTATTATTAAGTAGTTAGACTCTTGCTTTTCCATACAAATTTTAGGTCAGGCTTGGAACTGCATTAAATTCAAACATCATTAGGGGGATGAATTGATTGTATAGTCTATCTCCCCATATTTTTAAAGGTCTTTAATCTTTTGTGGGAGGTCCTCAACATCACCATCGAGCTAGATGATTCTCTTGGAAGGACCCCCCCAGATGCAGAAGAACTGTTGCAGTCACGGTTATGGTTTATTACAGTGGCAAGGTGCTGATTAGAATCAACGAAGGGGAAGGAGCAGTGGCGAAAAGTCCAGGAGAAACTCAACATCAGCTTGCCAAGTGTCCTTTCCCAGTAGAGTCACGGGGACGTGTGTGAATTTCCCAGCACCAGTGCATGACAGCAAGTGCAAAGTGTGTTGCCCGGGGAATCTCACCTGAGCCTTGGGGTCGGGGTTTTTTTTTAGGGGTCAGTCACATGGTCCTACAACACCACATTACTGACCTCAGGTACTCAGGCTCCAGCCCTCTGGAACAAAAACAGTTTCACCGTAAGTCATGTTGTTAATATAAATTATCTGATCAGACAGGTATCATTTGGCTCAAGGCCTCGACATACAAAACGTTTATCGAACAGAATAATTCAGGGGCTCGGAACTCCTCTCCCAGGAGATGGACACGGGCCAGTCTGAAAGATGAGCCTTTCCTGGGAGTATGCAGGGTTTGAGCAATGCAAGCTCTCCTGAGCTAACCCTTTCCTGCATGGATGTCTTTAAAGAGAATAATTATGTCATGCTTTTTAAAACACTTTTTAAAGACACAATTTCAGACTTAGAGAAAACTTGTAAGAATAGTACAAAAATTGCTTTACAAACATCTTTTATCCAGATACCCAATTATTTATATTTTGTCCCACTTGCGTCACCAGGTTTTCCTTCCTCCCTCCTCCTCTGCTGCTCTAATTTTCTTCCAAATCACTTGAGAGTAAGTTGAAGTCATTGTCTCACTATACCTTAAATATTTTAGTCTGTATTCCCTAAGAGGGGTATTCTCTTATATAACCACAGCACAGTTGTTGAGAATCAGCGTGTATACATAGAGAGATCCATACGTAGATTAGTTAGTATCAAACTCGGTAAAACTATTGTCTAACCCACAACTCATTGTAAGTTACCCCGGTTGTCTCAATAATGTCCTTTATAGCTAAGCTTCTTTACAGCCCAGGGTCCCATCCAAGATACCCATTGCTTTTTGTCATCCTGTTTTAGTGTATTTTCATCGGAAATGGTACTGTGGTTTTCTTTGTGTTTCTCAACCTTGATACTTTTGAAAATGACAGGCCAAGTGTGTTTGTAAAATGTCTCTTAGCTTGGGTTGACCTGAGGAGTGCTAGAAATTCTAGTTTTTCCCTCACATTCATCTCCAATTTTTTTTCAATTCCTTCTCTTCTGTATTTATCCTTTGGTTTCATCTCCTTCATGATTAAATTCAGATTGAGCTTTTAACAAGAATGTCACAAAAGTGATGCTGTATCATTCTCAATGTGTCCTACTGGGAGTTGCATGATGTCAGTTTGTTCCAATAATTAGTGATGTGACCTATTGAAGCGGGAGAGCGAGGTTCTTGTCTCACAGAGTCAAAGAATGAATCTCGCAGACAAAGGAGAGTGAGAAAAGCGATGGAGTTTTATTAAACAAGGATACAGGAAAGGCCCTTGGGAGTGAGAGGGTCCCAACAGCCAACGTGGGCCTCCACTGACGGTCTTTTATTTAGAACTGACCAGGGAGCTTGTGGCCTTATCAGTCTTGTGACATCTTGGTTTGAGTAAGGACTGGTGATAAGATCCTTAATGGCTTACTACTTCTTTGGAATCTGGTCGTTTTTTGTTGGTCACAAGGTGACTGCCATAAAAAGACCCCACGTCTGATGCCCAGGGCAGGGTGGTCTGGTTTGTTCCCTTATCTCTGGTTTTCTTATACCTCAGTATTTCTGGGATTTCTGTGAGCCTGATCCCGTAGTCCCCTACCTCTCTCTCCCTACCTAGCCCCACCTTCCCTTACTCAATGAGACCCTTTGAATGTGTATCAGTGAGACAGGTACTTGGGGGTGATTGCCAACATGTTTCTTGGTGGGGGGGGGGTAGAAAAAAAGTTTCCAAAGGAATTTTTAAAGTAGCTTTACAGGGTCCTGGGGGGTCAGGCTAAGATTGCTTTTGCCCTTAGCAAAGTGTCAACATTGAGGCACTTGAGTCCCTAGAGGAAGGTCACTCTGCCTGTTTCAAGGACTTGTCAATGGGTTGTAAGTAGTAAGGAAATTTAATAATTTTTTCTTCTGCCTTTGTTTCCCATATCACTATCTTCTCTTTTTCAAGGTGGTATCACATGACCATTTCACCCATGTAAAGTTAGTATTTTCTCTTTCTTTAGGGTGATCTACTAAGATTAATACTCTGTTCCTCATCAAACTCTGACCCTGGAGTTTCAGGCTCCACTGAAGAGTTTCTAACTCTTTCCTGCTATAGATTGGCATTCTACATAAGGAAGATATCTATTCAGATACAACCAGATTTAGGTAGTTTGGGTACTACTAGATAATGGCAGATACTATAACATTATTTTGATGTCCAGATCATCACAGAATAGGTCAGTGGGAACAGCTTTAGTTTGGCTGCTCTGTTCTTTTGACCTGTCTCCATTATGCATTAATAACTCTTTTATACAACAGCCCAATAAGATGTTGCAGCTCGTCTTGTACTTCCCTGGCACTGGCCCTGGAATCAGCCATTCTGGAGGGAGCTCTGGTACCTTTTGGTGGAGGATTATACTTAGAAACCAAGATCTGGGTCCTAGGTATACTTACTGCCATTGCTGTGTGATGACTTTTAGACTCTCGCAGTGAAAAAGCTAGAAAGTGGTATGTCTCTTGGTGTCTGTGTATTAACATCTACATCTTAAAATCCATGATTTCATAATGGTATCTGCAATTCAAACTATCTCACAGATACTCTGGTGTTGCCCCTTTCCATATTTATAAGTCCTGTCTACAGCACTAAAAACCTGGTTCATATTCTCAATATATTTGCACATTTGCTCGTCTAATATACATAGAAAGTTGTTTCTAAATTGCTAACCTCTGCTACATCAAAAACCAAACCTACTAAATAGAATTTAGAAATGTTCTGGGCATATACCTGAGCATATTCTGTGTACTGTTATAAGCTTTTTCATATAACAATACATTTGAGATGTCTTGACAAATCAGTATGTGAAGATTTATGCGTTCATTTGAACAACTGGGTGTTGTAGAATAAGAATACAACATTATTTATTTAACCTGTATCAGTGGATAGTTAAGCTGTGTGCAGTTTTTGACATTTTTTAGGAGTATTCTGGAAAACCACTCTTCGTATAGAATTGTGCACTCCTGGGAGCATATCTATAGGATCCATTCCTGAAAGTAAAATTCCTGGTCAGTGATCTGTACATTTAAGAACTTAACAACTATTGCTAGACTGCAACCAGAATAGGATGTACATATACATTTGGTGCAACTGAGAATGCTTCCTTACCCACACTTCATCAACCATGGGCTTTGACCAATTTTTTCAGTTTGGCAAGCTGGTAGGTAAAGATGGTATATTATTTTTTTCTTTGATTTTTCTTTAATTATGAATGGGGCTGAGTATCTTTTCATATGCTTATTAGTCATTTGTACTTCCTTTGCTGTGAATGTCTACGTGTCTTGTTCATTTTTTGTATTATATTGTCATTTTCTTATAATGAGTTCTATAATGGGGAAATATGCCTCCTATCATACATATTGCAGTTAGCTTTCTTCCATTTATCACTTTTACTGAGTTTATGGGTTTGAAATTTTATTAGTATTATATTTATGTGTGCATCAGTGCCTTCCTAATTACAAGATTATTTTTTTAAAGTACCCATCTTTTCATTTGTACCTTTTATATTTCAATATGTGATTTAATTGGTTGTAAGAAACAAATTTAGAAATATTTCTTAAATCAGATATACCTTTTATTATTCCCAATAACTAGGCATTGTTTCAACACCACTGAAAGGGAAGCAGAATTTGCCACCCCAAAGTGTGTGTCTCTGGCATGGGGATTAGTTTAAGCTGGTTATTTTTAACAGCACACACAGGTGAAGCTCTGAAAACTGAGTGGAATTGACACTTTTGTAAGAGACCTTTGAATTTATAAGGGAAATCTCCATTTGTAAGGGTGTCTCCTTCTCTGTATGGGAAGATGGAGATGACTCCCTCTGTGGAAAGTCTTATCAAATCTGCATTACAGCCTTACCCTGGTTTACTGTGCTTTTCCTGATCACCTTCTATGTTTCCCCCTCTAACCCCCAACATATTCCTCTGTCTTTCGCTTATATTTAAGGTAATGGCTTTATTTGGGGGAATTACCTAGTTTTTCTGGGTGTCTCCCATGCATACAGGAGGTATATATTCTGTTAAACTTTGGTTTTCTCCTGTTAACCTGTTTTACATCAGTTTTATATCAGCTATTAGACCATCCAAAGAAGCTAGAAGAGGGAAAATGTTTCCACCCCTAGGTCATACATTGAATAATAAAAACACCGTATATTGGTACTATGTGATGCTACCATATGCAAAACCCCCCCACCCCCACCATTGTTCTTCTTTGGAATTTCTCTAGTTATTCTCACATTTTTAACAATTAATAGTGTTTTTATTGATTTCTTATTTGTATTCATAGAAATTTAAAGAGAATAAACGTCTTCAGTCTTCACAACACTGAGGCTTTCCATCCAAAGTAAGATTTAAAAAGAAATGTTTTTGTTTCATAGGGTTTTAAAATCTTCCCCATGTAGAAAATGCACATTTCCAATTCCCTTGAATTTGCTATGTTTTGTTTCATTTAGGAATGGGCTACTTCCATTATATTTTCTAGAGAGCTATTGATTTATGGCTTTCTTTCCAGCTCATTCTCACTGGTACCCTAATCCAAATAATTTCTCAGTTTATAAAGTCCCACACTCCATATTTCTGTGTGTTTCTGTCATTCCCAGGCTCTCGGCTACTGCTCTCACTGTTCTCACTTTCATCCCCACACTGTTGGGACTCCATAGACTACCATTGTCAATTATTGCCTTGCATTTACTTTTAATTTACTTGCTCCTGTCTTACCTGGCATAATACCAGCTTTGGTTAAACCACATATTCCTTGTGCAGAGCACCCACGCAGCTGAACTTCACTGATGAAAAAGGTTACTACTGTAACCTAATTAGCATGAGTTTGCTCCTTGTGAGTCACACATAGAAACCACACCTGGTGGATTTGTCACACAAAGGAAACTTTATTCGAAGCAGATAAAGAAATCTTGGGGAATAGCTTCCAAAACCATAACCCCCAACCCCCCAGCAAGGATGAATGGGTTCCTTTTTATTTAGGGTTAGTAGGATTATTTATTTATTTATTTAGATTTTATTTATTTGAGAGACTGAGCACAAGCAGGGGGAGCGGGAGAGGGAGAAGCAGACTCTCTGCTGAGCTGGGAGTCCCTGAGGTGGGGCTCAGTCCCAGGAAACTGGGATCATGACCTGAACAGAAGGCAGACACTTAACCGACTGAGTCACCCAGGCATCCCAGGATGAATATTTATTTATTTATTTATTTTTTAAGATTTCATTTATGTGACAGCACAAGTAGGCAGAAAGGCAGGCAGAGGGAGAGTGAGAAGCAGGCTCCCTGCTGAGCAGGGAGCCCAATGTGGGGTTCGATCCCACGACTCTGGGATCATGACCTGAGCCGAAGGCAGACGCTTAACCGACTGAGCCACCAGGTGCCCCCCCAGGATGAATATTTAGAAAGGGGATCTTTGTCACCCTATGTAGAGGTGGGCATAAGGTCACAAATGCGCCCTAAGGAGACGTGCATATTTGTTATGTTAATGGGGCTTGTGCTCCTCGTTGGGTGGAGAGTTTAGCATTATAGTGGGGTAAAGGTAACTGTGGGTCCCTCTGTGGTCCATCTGCACAGATGTGAGTAGGGGGTTGAGCTCAAACTGATCTGGGACCTGCTGGCTCCTCCTCAGAGTAGTTGTTACTGCTTGAGGGGTAGTTTTGGTTTCCACCACAGGATGCTGTGCCCATCAGGTCTTTTGCCTGAGTTAAGAGATAAGCTGGAAAGAAGAGCATAGGAAAATGTGGGACAAATGTTGCTGGGTACACGCAGGTGGGCAGTAAAGGTCAGGTCTTGGGGTCTTGCTGGTGACTCTGATAACCAGTTGTGATATTGTGATTTATAAGAAACATGTGGTCATTCATCTGAAGGAATGGCACGTATAAAGATCCTAAGTGGGAATAAACCTTCCAGGTCGATAGATGCTGGAGTAGCAGGGGTTAGCAGTAAGAGATGAGGTTCTTCCTAAAGACATGGGTGGCAAGGATAGGTAGGACCTTGTAGGCCACCATGAGGAAAGTGGATTTTATTCCGAGTGCAGTGGGAATCCATTGGATAGTTTAATTAGGGGAAGGGTGTCATCTGGTTTTCATTTTTAGAAGATAGCTATTATGTAGAGAATTGATTGGAAAAGAATAAGAATAAACAAGGGGAGTGCATAGAGAGATTATTTCTGGATAAGAGAACTTTCAGTGGAGATGGAAGGAAATGGATGATAAATTCACGTTGTGCTTTGTAGGTAGAGCTGACAAAGCTTGTCAGGAGATACCAGTCTAGATGGCCCCAAAGGCTCATTTTCTCTCTCCTTTCAGTAGCTTGGCAAAGAGCTGACACAGCAGTTCTAAGAAACTTTGGTGGAAGAAGAGGCTAACACCAGCTGCTGAGTTCTCGCTGTGGCCCTTCTTTCTAACATGGCTGTTTCCACCTGGGAGCTCCTATTGTTAGATAATCACTTAGATGATCCCTGTTTCTCCCTTTTTATAAATGTGCCGTTCCCACAGTATAACCAGCCCACTTATGCACAGCCGAAGCTCAACAGGTTAACAAGAGTTTGGGAGATTGTGTGCACTCTTGAAGATTTTCTCCTTATAATCTTGTTTTGCTTAACACCCTGTGGTGCTAGTAGGCTTTTGTCTTTGCCTTCTTTTGCATAGAAATGCGCTGACAGATTCAGTGCTGGGGAGGAGAGAGGAAGAGATAGGATTCAATACAGGGTCACTGGCTTTTGGATTGAGTAGCTGGGTAGAGAAGGTGCCATTTACTAGTTGGGGGGATGTATACTAATTTTTTTTAATGTGTTTTGTTTGGAACAATCCTAGACCTCCAAATGGAAGTGTCAAAAGCAGGCAGCTAGTTACATAAGCCTGAATCTGGGAAAGACAACAGCTGGAATCATAAATTTGAGAGTTCCCCTTATTCTTCACAGCTATTGGCATAAAGCAACAAGAACCAATCTAAAGCGACCTTTTCTTTAGAAAAAGTCATAGAGGAAGTGGTCAAAACTTTCCCTTCCACAAGAGTCTCAGTTCCAGAGAATTCTAGGCTATAAAATCATATGACGTAAAGTCAGAGGATAATTCTACGAAAACTTTAAGGAATAAACCACAATGGTCTTTAAAAAGGTGGGAAGCCTAGAAAAAGAGGAAACCCTTCAAATTGTTTGATGAAGTGAACAGCATTGAAAACAAAGCCTGATTTGATTATCACATGTACACAGGATACACATGTGTTGGGGAGGAAGAATTTATTCGACCCTTGAAGGTTCTTTTAGCTGGACTAAGAATCAAATTGACATGAGACAGATTAACAGGACAAAATCAAGTTTAATAGTAAATGTATGTGGAATCCACATAGACATGGAATTCCAAAGACAGCAACATGATACTTATGTGAGCTCAGGAGAGGGGTAGGGTCTGTGGATACAAAGGGGAGGAAGACCGTTAGCGGGAAGGTGAGAGCAGATGTTTGGAAAGGAAAGGTGCTCTATTATGCAGATAAGTTTCTTAGGTAAAGAGGAATCTCTGTACTCTTCTTGGTGCTGAGATGCTGTTGAGGGGGAGGTAAAGAGCTTTTTCCTGAATCTGTTGGATTTTGATTGCTTTTAACTCAAAATAGTGTTCATGCCAAAGTAGCCCATCTTGGGCTGCCTGCTCTACACATGCAGACACAAAATACGGATTTCACTAAAGTAAATAGAGAACCCAGTGCTAGATTAAAATAATAGTATACTGTGGCAAAGTGTAATGTAATATTGCATGTGATCAATAGGAAAACTCTTGAATCCCAAAGTCTTGGAGTTTAAAAACTTCATTTATGAACTATGTGATTTTATAACAGTATTCATACCTATAAAGTGGGAGTAATAATAGTATCTACAACATAGAATTGTTTTGAGGATGAAATCAGTTGATTAACACACATACTTAGAAAAGTGCCTGACACATAGTAAGTATTCAATATGTTAGCTATCATACCAATAATACAAGGAGGGTTCTGAATTTTTAAATCTATTAATTTAGTGAACCATATAAACAGAGAAAAACTGTATGCGTTTCTCTCTAGGTGCTGAGAAAGATCCATGATAAAATATAACCTCTATTCTTCATTTTAAAAATCCAATTAAATAGGATTAGATGAATAATTCCTTAACATAAAAATGTATGTATCCCAACTAAAAATCCAGCATCAGGCTTTATAGGGGGAAATGAAAAACACTCCCATTAAATAAAATGAAACAAAATGATCACTATAACCATTATCGTTTAACTCTGTTATACTGAACAACATAATTACTTCAAGAGAATTAGAAGGTATAAAAACTATAAAGGAAGTGGTAGAATTATAATCTTTCCCAGGTGATATAATAGAATACTTGGAAAATAACCCAAGAGGAGTCACTGAAAAATTATTACATTAAAATCATTCTATAAGGAGTCTGTGTTCAGATTTATCATTATCCTAGCTGCATAGAAATAAAAGTCAATAATGGAAGAAAAGCCATTTTCAATTGCAAAACTATAAGAAATGTCAAAGAATAAACTTAAATGTGTAAAATTTATAGAAAAATGAATTTCTGGTACAGATAAAATGGCATAGATTCATTTCTCCCCTTAAGTAAAACCATAACCCCTGGAAATAACCCAAGAGGCAACCAAAGGAGAACTCTGAGAGATGATGAGAGGAAGCTAGACTTGTGACCTCAGGTCTGGAGGAACAGCACAGTGACAGGAAATGTTAACCTCTCCCATCTCAGCATAAGGTCACCTTGGCCCCAGTGTTTCCTGACCATCAACCTGGCTCATTCCTATCCTGGATCAAACAGGTGGTGGTGAGCCTGGCACCACTAGCAAGTGGATTGATGAGGGAGCCCCACTAATAGTAGCCGGGGAAAGTGTGTTCTCTCCCTAACCCGAAACACTAAGGCTACTGATCCCACCAACAAAGCCAGTTCTGGAAGCCTCTTTGACCCTGTGAGCCTGATACTTCCCTCCTTCCTCCAACTTCCCTCCATCCTTTAGAGACACACGTTTAGGGATGGGGTGTACTAGTAGGAGAGGATCTCCATCCCCACCTATGAGGGGCATGTGATCCTAACAAGCACCTGCCTAGAGAAGCCTCTGTCCCCACAGGCTGAGACTCTCCTCCATGTCAGCAGCCCAGCTTGGGGAAACCCCTTCTAGCCCTCAGGCAACACCAGCAGGGCCATCTCAACAGCATCAAACAAGCTAAACACACCCAAAAAACAAAATGTTCTGAAAATTAAATGTCCCTGGAACCACATGCAACAAAAGTAGGCCAGACCCTGCATACTAACCCTATACTGGGCAACTACCTGCTGAAGTAAAAGATTTAAATAGGATCTAGAGTCTTCTAACAGAATAGGCAAAATGTTCAGGTTACAAACCAAAAGTTAATAACAGGACAATAGGAAAACTTCTAAAAACAAAAATTAAGTATCATACTTCTAACAAATCCACAGGTCAAAGACAAAGTCTCAAGAGAATATGTAGGAAACAATGGAAATGATTGTATGATTTATAATGCAGATACAGCTAAAGCAGTGCTGTGGGGGAAATTTATAGCACTAAATACTTACATTAGGAAGGAAGGAGCCTTTCAAATTGATGATCTAAAGTTCCTATCTCAAGAAACTAGAGTTGCAAAATCCCAAAGCAAGCAGAAAGAAATGATAACAGAAGTCAATGAAATAAAAAATAGGAAAATAGCAGAAAAAAATCAATGTAACAAAATGGATTCTTCGAAAAATCAGTGAAGTTGATAAATCTCTAGAAGGACTGACAAAAGACACGAGTCACCATTATCAGGAATGGAATGAGGGTATCAGTGCAGATTCTG
>NC_138374.1:135053159-135060381 GCF_054177405.1 Leptonychotes weddellii
AGAAAGCATCATCCTTAATGGTAAAGACTGAATGCTTCCATCCCTTTGCCCCCCCCCCAAAAAAAAAAATCAGGAACAAGGCAAGAATGTCTGCTCCCACCACTCTTATTTATCATAGTAATGGAAGTTCTAGTCAGTGCAATATGGCAGGAGAAAGAAAAGCATACAGATCAGAAAGAAGAAATAAAACTGATAATTGTCTCACCCCCCCCCAAAGACACCTAGAACTAGTGACTTAAAGTCACAACATATAATATCAACACATGAAAATCATATTTCTGTAAACTAACACTGAACATGTGGAAACCAAAATTAAAAGCACGGTATCATTTACAATTTCTCCAAAGAAAAATGAAATGCTTAGGTATAAAATGTAAGATTTGCATGCTGAAAATTACAAAATGCTGATAAAAGAAATCAAGATTTAAATAGAGAAACCTATTGTGTTCATGGATTAGAAGACTCCACATCGTAAGGTTGTCAGTTCTCCTTAAATTCATCTATAAATTTGATGCAATTCCTATGAAATACCAGCAAGGTTTTCTGTAGACATAAGCTTATTCTAAAATTGGTATGGAAATACACAGGACTTAGAATAACTAAAACAATCTTGACAAAGAATAAAGTGGGAAGACTCACCTGACTCAATATTGAGGCTTACTGTATAGCTGTGTTAATCAGGATGGTGCAGTATTGGAGAAGTAGACACACAGATCACTGGACCAGAAAGAAACCCAGAAATGGAGCCATAGAAATCTGCTCAATGGACTTTTGACGAATGTGCAAATTCAATTCAATGGAGGATGATCACCTTTAAAGAAGATAGGGCTGGAGTAATTGGCTACCTGAAAGCAAAAATTAAACTTTGACTTAAACTTCACACTTTAAACAAACTAACTCAAAAGAGATCACTTAAATGTAAAACATAAAACTATAGAACTTTTAGAAAACGATTATAGGAAAATGTAAAATTTCCTGATTTAAAAGGAGACTTGAGCCAATGGAAAATAACACTGTTTTTGAATACAGAGATTCAAGATCATTAAGATGTCAATTTTCCATAAATTATAAATGCAGTAGGATTATAGTAAAATAGTATCAGAGTGTGGTTTGCTTATATGGGTTTAACTGTGTTGAGAATGCTGTGTGTTTTCGTTTTTTGGGTTTTTTTTTTTGGGTGGGGGTGGGGGCTGTAAATTGAACAAGCTGCTTCTAAAATTTATGTGAAACATTTAAACAAGCAAAACATCCCAAAAAATTCTAAAGAATAATGGCAGATAACTAGTTCTAGCAAATAAAACATTAAAAAAATCCATAATTAATGTTGACATGTAGAATAAATATATAAATGCAACAGAATAAAAATTCTACATTGTTTTCACATTCTACATTCCTCATTGTTTCACAGGACTTTCATTTGCCCCAGGGCAAACCTAAAAGAACCCAGAAGAAAAGTCAATTGAATTTCAAAAAGATTTTTTAAAACTCATAACTAAAACATTTGTCTTAAAAGCTGAAATGGTTTTTAACTTTAGCAAACTTTTCCAGAGAGGAAAGCCTCTTTTAGCTTACAAATAATTTTGAATATCAAAAGCTTAAGGATTGAAGTACTTTATATGTGAAATGTACGATGCAAATTGTAGAGTTAGGAAGAATTCAGGTTTTTCTGCCAAAACAAAATAAAGGCATCCAGCTTTGTGGAGTCAACATTAGAATTAGCTGGATATGAGGGAAGACCCAGTCTTGCACCTGCCAGCTAAGTCCTGCTGTGGGGTGGAAGGGTGAGGTATCTGATAAAAGCAGAAAGGGTATGCTCTCACTTCACAGAGAAGCTTCTTAGAAAAAGCTGGCATCCTGGTGGAGCAGACATGAGTGAGTGATGCATCCGGGTGGGTGGCATGGGGACACCCCCACTGAGTCCTATTCATTACAGGGCCAGGGTGCAGCTGAATGCCTAGATGTCTTCAAGAAGTGGCTGAGGGCGGGCCAGAGGCCCTAGAAAAGTCATAAGGAAGATGAGGTGCAGGGACCACATTGGTTAAAGAACATGATGACACCGGAGTCCTCTTGATAGATGCCACCCAAGATGGCTCCTGGGGGTCATGTATCTTCATAGAAACCGACATGGGGGCAGTTGAAACCTTCCATGGACCAAGTAGGTTCCTTCTCCTCTATGCCAAGAAAACTAGAAGACTTTTTTTTAAAGATTTTATTCATCTGTCAGAAAGCGTGTGAGCACAAGCAGGGGAAGCAGCAGGCAGAGGGAGAGGCAGGCTCCCCGCCGAGGAAGGAGCCTGATGTGGGACTCGATCCCAGGGTCCTGGGATCGTGACCTGAACCGAAGGCAGATGCTTAACCAACTGAGCCACCCAGGCATCCCTAGAAGACTTGACCAGAACTTGATTGATTCACCCCAAGGAGAATGGGGGAAGAAGGGGCAGGAGCAGGACTTTGAATTTAATTATGGTTACTCATAAAGTGCCTTATTCACTAAATTGCCCCAGTTTGCATAGAAAGGACCAGGTGATTTCCTCCATCCATCAGATTGGGAGCTCAGAATGACAACATTAATTAAATTGTAGAACCTTCTAAAAGTTAGGTTTATATGTATCTGCATACTTAGCCTATAAAATTCATAATCACTTTACACATTTTGATATTTCTTCATTTCAAAAATATTCCACATTGAGAATACCATGTACTCACATATTGTGTATCTTTTTACAAACAGTTCAGTGTAGTAACTCTGATTTGCTCAGCAGTTACAACTGCTAATCATCATCATGTTATTCAACACCAATTTTATCTCACAAATTGAGTCTAAAATTCACCCTGATTCATTTTTATATTTTTGACGTGAGGAACGGTAAATAGTCTTTTATTATTCCATTTCTAACTCAGTTGCTTTAACCTCATGGAAGTTTTCATGTCAAAAATCCTCTTCTGACTTTTTTTAGCTTTTCAGGAGTAATATTACCTAATTCATCAGAAAGGAATTTTGTTGACACTTTTTCATATTCTCACTGAACTCTCTTCCCTTGCCTTTGTGACTTGGTTTAGGAAGGGCAGGAGAAGACCCAGTCCAAAGGATTTTTCCCGAATTCTTGCCCCACCAACTGTCCCCTTGTCCTTCTGCCTTCTACTCTCTTCTGACTGGAAGCTCTCATTTGGATCCACCTCTGATTTTTCTTCTGTTAGTCAGTTTCACAGGATTCTTTTCAGCAGTCTGTTCCCTGAGCCTTCTGTGGGCTTTTCCTCTGAGCCCACTGGTCATCCTGTCCACGGGAGAGCCATTGCTTTCAACCCCACAAGGACGCCTTCATGTGGCTTATGTTCAGCTTGAAGAAGCAAAGGATCAGACCAGGTCTGTGCACTCTGCTCACGTGGCCAGGGCTCCATGGCTGTCTTGTGTGGCCAGGAGTCTTCTGTACTTCACTCCCCTTCTCCTCTACCCCAGATCCTTTTCCTTTGGTACCCCACATGTGAGTAACAGGAAATTTGCAGGGGGTTGCTAGAAAATCTTCTCTCTAGAAGGTTTTTAGCTCATCCCAAACCCATTTCCTAAAAGATATCTCTGTCTTTGCTTTGCTTATCTTTTTAAAACACAAGGCGATTAGTTTTTGGCACAGTATCGTTTCCAGTAACCACTTGTTCAAACATCCAACTTGACGTTAAAAGAAGATTCAGTCATGTATGACTTTAATGTGGTTTGTACTTCAGCAAAGTGGACTGGTCACTTTAAATTTGAGCTTGAGATAAACACTAGATCACCCTCTGACCCTGTAATTATCCCCTGGATTAGGGCCAATCGGTGTCTTTTTACAAGTCTTCAGGGTGACTTATGTTTTTATTATGTTAACAAAGAGGTTGAGGAAGTGAGAATCAATTATTAGAAGCTGGTCCCCAGCTTCGCTTCACTTCTGCTCTGGCTCTAGCTGTGATGTCGATTTCACCAATCACTTGAAACCTGGGCTCTATAACTTTACCTATGAGCTTCCATCTGGAAAACATGCATGCCTGTTTATAGGGTAGAGATTTCATCTTAGGGAAGGGATTTCCTACCCACCAAATTCCTCAGAGCACCCTGGACTTCTTTGTTTCTCAGAATATACACCACAGGGTTCAGTAAAGGTGTTACCACTGTGTAGGTCACTGAGATCAGCTGATCCTGATCCCTCGTGTCCTCAGACTTGGGCTTGAGGTAGGCAATGGAGGCACAGCCATAATGGATGATAACCACCGTGAGATGGGAAGCACGGGTGGCGAAGACCTTCTTCCGGCCCTCAGCTGAGGCGATCTTGAGGATGGTGGAGATGATGAGGATTAGGAGATGAAGAGGAAGGTGGGAGGGGCTGTGAGGGCCAACAGGGTGATAATTGAGGTCAGGGTATCATTAATGATTGGAGCAGCACAGGCTAGGTCCAACACAGGCCGAACATCACAGAAGAAATCCTCAATCAGGGAGTTGCAAAAAGGCAGTCTGAAAATGGCCACAGCCTGAATCAGAGTGAGCAAGAATGCTGAGGCACAGACCGAGGATGCCAGGATGGTACAGACCCTCCAATTCATGATGATTGAGTAACGAAGTGGGTTGCAGATGGCCACATAGCGATCAAACCCCATTACTGCTAGCAGGAAGCAGTTGGTGATGGCAAAGCCAAGGAAGAAAAAGAGCTGAGTCCCACAGCCCACCAGGGAGATGGATTGGCTCAGACCTATGAGGCCGGAAAGCATGCGTGGGATAATGACCAGGGAGTAGAAAGTCTCTGATGCGGAAAGAACACTTAGAAGTACATGGGGGTGCGGAGGTGATGGTTGATACGGATAAAAGTCACAGTGATGACATTGCCAACCAGAGTTAGGATGTACACGATCAGAAACACAGCGAAGAGTATGAGTTCATATTCTTGGAAGTTGGAGAAACCTTGGAAAACAAAGTCTGTCACCTCTGTGTGGTTGGCTGTCTTCATTGAGGATCTCAAATCAGAAAGGTAAAGAGAAGGTCAACACCATCCCTTCACACCAGAGACCACCCTGCCCCCTGGTGAGCACACCATCAAGAGCAAAGATTCTGTATCGCAAAGACCTGGTTCAAAACTTGATGAATCAACTGCCTTTTCCAGGAACGTGGTAGACTCAGTCCTAGAACTGACGTAAAGATAGCGAAAATCTGAGCAACATTATTTGAAAGTTTGAGGTAAAGCATTCTTTTCAAGGACACCTGACCCTATGTATGGCCCATGACGTTGGTCTCAAAAATTTCTTAAAACTGGGTTTTCCTAAAATGTCCACTATGTGATTAAGTTAGAAACTATCACAAAAAACTTGAAAAATTGGAAATGTTTGAAAATCTAACTTATAGTTCAAAGAGGAACTTATAATGGAAATTAGAAAATCTTTAGAACTGAGCAGTAATAGAAGAATCATGTAGCACGACATGTACCATGCATTCAAAATATTATTGGAAGGAAGTTTATCATTGGAAATGCTTGTTTGTTTTTTAAAACAGAAAATTAATGAGAATCCATTCTAAGAAGTTATAAAAACAACATAAAGTAGAAGGAAAAAAACAATAATGATGAAACAGATGTGAATGATAAAATATAGAAGATCCATAAAGGTAAAAGTTTATAAACTTCAGGTAAACTCGTGAAAATCTGACCGAGAAAAACAAGTGAAGACATAAACTTGATTATGAGTTAAGGGACAGAAGCTTCAGACTCTGAAAGATGAGAAGTGACATTATGAACAATTTTACCTCAATAGGTTTTTAAACTTCAATGAAATGGATACATTTCTAGAAAAAAAATTACATATCAATATTGAATAAAGAAGTAGAAAACCTGAAAACTATTTTAAGACATAAAGATAGGAGTGAAAAATCTACAAATAAATCTCTAGGCCAAGGAAAATTTATGAATATGTGCTATAAAACATTCAAGGATAAGTCGATTTCAATGTGATACATAATTTCTATTTTAGGTAGTAAGGAGGAAATTCTCACCTCATTTTACGAAGCTGGAATTATCTTGACAAATTAAACAAGCTAGTCTCACTCACAGGTAAAATTCTTGAACAAATGTCATCAAACCACATCCAACAATGTGTAAAATACGTTCATGACCAAGTTGGTTTTATTTCAGGATGTGGAATTTGTTTAACATTAAAACAATCCAATTATATATTTCCTCCAATAAACTGTTCAAAGGGAAAAAGTCGTATGATTATTTCAATAGCTGCCCAAAAAAATTTTTTTTAATTCAGTGTTACTTATAAGAACCCTTAATAAACTAAGAATAAAAGATTTTCTTTAAGCTGATAAAACATGTGTACAACAGTTCTGCAGCCAACATATACTTAGTGGTGAGATACTGAAGGATTCTCTTTAAGATTAGGAACAAGATATGGGTGACTGCTTTCTCCACTTCTCTTCAACATTGTACCGAATGTTCTGGCCAATCCAGTAAGCCAAGAGAAAGAAATTAAAGATAAAGGGATTGAGAAGGAAGAAATTCTCTACAGATGATGTGATTGTGTACATAGAAAATCCAAAAGAAACTGCTGATAAATTATTGACATTATTAAGAGTGTTTAGCAGGCTTTCTGGTATAAAATTTAGGTATAAAAATCTATCAAATTTCTGTACTTCAACAAACTGATAGCAAATTAAATTTAAAAGGACTATCATTTATAATAGCTTAAAAATAAAAAGTACCTAGGAATACGGATCTTTATGAAAATCACAAAACCTTAAAGAAGACACCAAAGACTGAAGTAATGGAGCAAAAGACCCTGCTTATGAGTTGGAAGATCTGAGATTGTGAAGATTCCAATTAATCAAAAATCTATGTCTTAATCTCAGGAAACAAACTGAGGATTGCAGGAGTGGTGGGGGGTGGGAGGGATGGGGTGGCTGGGTGATGGACATTGGGGAGGGTATGTGCTATGGTGAGTGCTGTGAGTTGTGTAAGACTGATGAATCACAGATCTGTACCTCTGAAACAAATAATACATTATATGTTAAAAAAAAAAAAAAGTAGGAAGGGAAAAATGAAGGGGAGGAAATCGGAGGGGGAGACGAACCATAGAGACGATGGACTCTGAGAAACAAACTGAGGGTTTTGGGGGTGGGAGGATGGGTTAGCCCCGTGATGGGTATTAAGAAAGGCATGTATTGAATGGAGCACTGGGTGTTATACGCAAACAATCATGGAACACTACA
>NC_138374.1:135060881-135085870 GCF_054177405.1 Leptonychotes weddellii
AAAAAAAAAAAAAGTAGGAAGGGAAAAATGAAGGGGAGGAAATCGGAGGGGGAGACGAACCATAGAGACGATGGACTCTGAGAAACAAACTGAGGGTTTTGGGGGTGGGAGGATGGGTTAGCCCCGTGATGGGTATTAAGAAAGGCATGTATTGAATGGAGCACTGGGTGTTATACGCAAACAATCATGGAACACTACATCAAAAACTAATGATGTAATGTACGGTGACTAACATAATAAAATAAAATTAAAATCCAAAAAAAAAAATCTATGAATTCCTAGATCTATGATTTATGAATTCTATGCAGTTCAATCAGAATCTCAAATGGATTGTTTTTGGTTGGTTGGTTGCTAGATTGATAACTGACACTAAAATTTATATGAAAGTACAAAGACCTGAGAGAAACCAGAACACTCTTGAAGAAACACAGGAAGAGAAGATTTGCCTTTCAAACATCATTACTTATTATTAGGCTACAGTAATTAAGAAGGTGCAGTGTTGGCATGGAGCTAGAGTCACGCCAATGGGAGAACACAGAGTTCTGAAATACGGGGACTCTTCCCACCGGAGCTGGCACTGTAGGTTGGTGGGAAGCACAGAGTAGTCAATTAATGATGGAATAGTTGGTACCTGTATGGGGAAAAGTGAAATCAGATTGCACCATAAAAACATTTAATTTCAAGTGTATTAAAAACCTAAGAAGGAACAAAACACTTTATGAAATGTTTAGGAAGATAATATATGAGAATATTTATAAAGCTTGGGGTAGTAAAAGATACAGAAAATAATGATATTCTGGTACATAAACATTAACTTCCATTTTTCAAAATAAATTCCAAAAAAAGAAACAAGTAAAGATATATACAACAAAAACAACAGGTAGAGCACTAGTATCTAGGGTATTTAGAGCTTTAAACATAAAAAGAAAAAAAAAGATCAGCTTAATGATAGATTTTAAAAGTGTGTAGGAATTTCATATTAGGGGAAGCACAGATGTCATGTGAACAGATTTTTAACATCATTAGTAGCCAGGGGAAAACAAGACCACAGGCCACAGTTTCACACCCATCAGACTGCAGAAAATCAAAGCTATCACAGATAAAGAGCCGGGGAAGCTCCTGAGGAGTGTAAATTGATACAATCATTTTGGAAAACAGTTTGACATTACCTGTTCAAGTTGAAAATGAACGGGTCCGATGAGCCATTAGAATTTAATCCAGAACAACTACAGAGACACACAAAGTTAAAACAGCTTTGCTTATAATAGGGGGGAAAAAAGTGCTGAAATGAACAAATATTCTTCAAAAGCAGAAAGGATAAATTGAAGTAAACCGACAATATATTACAGAGCATCGAATGATTTAATTATAGAGCATGGGTGGGCAAACTACAGTCCATGGACCAGCAGTCTGTTTGTAAATAAAGCTTTATTGGGACACAGTCACACCCACTATATACATGTTGTGTGGATTGCGTTCACACTGCGACAGTGAGGCTGAGTAGTCCAACAGAAATTGTAAGGCCAGCCCGCAAGACTGACGTGTTTACCACCTGGTCCTTTACAGGACAGGTCTACAGACTACTGTTAAAGATCGCTAAGGGCACTCATTACATTTTCACACTTCAACTTGCATGAACCTCAAAATCATAATGTTGCATAACAGACGCCAATCACAGATGTGTGTGTGTGTGTATTCCATTTAATGTTCAAAAGAAGGCAGGACTAATATATTATTTAGGGATAATTTGTTTCTTTATAAATGTGCAAGTGCTTTAACCTGAAATTCACAATCGTGACTATTTGGTGAGGATTTGAAGTATTTGGAAAGAACATCTACAAGACTTCTAGATTTATAGTGATCTTCTGTTTCTTAGCCTGGGCAGAGGGTAGCTAGGTGTGTGTTTTGTTATTTTTCTTAAAATGTACATTTATTTTATAAACTCTTTATACTCTATTTTACAATAAAAAAATTAACATTATACATCAAGAGTGTTCATGCTACTATTAAATGGGAGAAATACCACAAAACAGTAAGGATCATATGAACCCAATATAGTAAAGAAAGTAAAGATCTATATTCATGTATTTGTGAACATGTCTGAATACAAAAAAGACTAAGAATTTATAAATGGGGGCACCTGGATGGCTCGGTCAGTTAAGTGTTTGCCTTCAGCTCAGGTCATGATCTCAGGGTCCTGGAATCGAGCCCCATATTGGGCTCCCTGCTCAGTGGGGAGTCTGCTTCTCCCTCTGCCTCTTCCCCCCCTCTCATGCTCGCTCGCTCGCTCTCTCAAATAAATAAAAAAATCTTTTAAAAGATATATAAATGAATATATGTGACATTTGTAAATAGAAACATACAATATTTTAAAACTTGTGTAGCTTTTAAATGATGCATATGAAAATTATGTAATTCAATGGAAAATAAGTTACAAACAGGATGTGATATATACAAAATTACCTCAATTACATGAAAATGTGCACAGAAAAAAGCTGAAGGGAAATCATGTAAATGTTAGTAGTGCATGATTCTGCATGGTAAAATTATGGGTGAATTTTTGCTCTCTCCTGAATTTTCCACAGTGTCCACAGTAAATATATATTATGCAGTGAGATGGAGGATAGCTTCAATTTCTTTTAAGCGTCCCTTGGGGTCATTCTCCTCACCATCTTTCCATCAAGGCATCCCTCCCATCTTGGTTCTCTCAGCCTCTCTCATTCTTACATGATAACACTTGTCACATTCAATTGAAATGATTTATTATCTAACTTTTCAACTAGATTGTACCTTTTTTGATGACAGATCATACTTAGTTGTTTCTGCATCCCCAGAACTTGACTCAATTTTTGCTGTATGTCAAGCCTTTGATCACTGTGTCAACAGAACTGATAAGTGAAGGAAAACTCTGGAGGTGCTTCTGGTCTGAGGGAGGAGCCCCACACCTGCGCCAGATTCATCCAGCAGTACTGACATGGACAAGTGGAAACAGAGCAAAGTACTGAAGGATTTCTGAGCTGGAGGGAGTGAGAGGTGGAGGACATGGGCTCTCCCATCAGGGGCCTTTCAGACAAATGGAGCTTGTGAAGCACTCAAGCGACAGACAGAAATGTGGCATCCAGGCAGACAAGAAGGGATAGAGTCTGTAGGCTCATTAAGTTGCAGAAGTTGAGAGACTTCCAGAGAAAAAAGACATGAAGGAACAATAGGAAAACATGGATGGATGAGCTAAATATTGGCAAACCATCATCATCAACATAGACCATTAATCTTGGGTTAGTTTTCCAATCCTCAATCAGACTTTAGGTGGATAGCTCTTTTCTTAAAAAAGATTATAGAAATTTATATGTGTTTTCTTTTACATTTTACATTTTTCCTTTATTCTTCAAAGTCATAATACATCTACTCAGGAGTAACGATGTGGTAGAAATGTGGGGAAACTTAATCCCAAAAAGGATAGAGGATGACTGATACCACACATTTAGTTCATGGCAAAGATAACCTGGGGGCCCAGCTCTCCTTGCCCTGTACTGAGTCCTTTGCTCTTAAGAGATCTTTATCCTGGAGGAGAACCTTTCTGCCCCAGCTGAGCTACTGATACATGTAACACTGACACAAGGAAGTGCATGAGCCTTCTTTAGGAAGACATTAAGAAACAGAAGAAATCACTGTATCTTATTCTGAGTTTTTGATGTCTCTGTGAAAGAACATGGACTTGGTACATGTTACTCAATTTCCTTTTAGTTCCTAACATAGCTACAAATGTCTGGAGGGGAGGGCAAGTCTCAGAGGAATTGGTGTTCCCTTTCTCTTTTTCTGCTGCAAGTTCATCATCTCTTTCTCTAGAGTCTCCAGCTCCAGCCCAATTCACATCCACATCTCTCCCTCTCTCACACACACACATACTCTGCCAAGTGTATTTTCTGGAAGTAGTGATCTGGATGTCCCCATGTTACACTGCTAAATGAGAGCAGGGCAAAGAACCTGAACCGGGATTAAGCATTATAAGTAAAGGGAGTCAAAGTAGCATATAGACCTCAGATAGAATGATAAAGTTGTCTGAGGTCATTAGAAACCAAAATGTAGGAACTAACATTTGTTTATAATACCAGTCTATTTTTTTTAGGGAGAGACCATGTGCATGCAAGAGAGAGAAAAAGAGAAAGGGGGGGGGGTGGAGGGGCAAAGGGAGAGAGAGAGAACCTCAAGCAGACTCCATGCCCAGTGCGGAGCTCCATGCAGGGCTCAATCCCACGACCCTGAGATCATGATCTGAGCCAAAATCAAGAGCTGGATGCTTAACCGACTGAGCCACCCAGATGCCCCAAAATATATACCAGCCTATTAAGACAGGCTAAATAGTTTAAAGTTTAGTAATTACAAGGAAATAAAATAGTCTCATTTTATGTATGAAGAATGTGAGGCTCAGAAGGGTAAACTATTCATCATACTCAATTATGTAGTAATTGAGAAGACCAGGTGTGAAACACAAGTATGTCTCCAAATACATACACCTGCATGGAATCCAAACCCTACTGAATGGATGTTCAGGCATGAGGTTCAGGTTTTAGGGAAGGAGGCAAACAGCTGTATGAAACTGCTTGACCCTCAGCCTCATTCACTCAAGACACTAGGGACATCAATGGTAGATGACAACTCTGGGGTTAGGAAGGCTGTCTTATTTTCTCTCCTCCCTCTATGATTTTTAATAGATCCCCCCACTATTTACTTACAGACATGAGAATGCTCAATGGCACGTTATAGGCACCAGGACTCAATCAGCCATCAGGGGAGACACGGGGAAAGTGTGAAACTCTAATGTTTAAGAAAATCACCAGAAAGCCAGAACAGGAAAATGAAGAAGCTTAGAAAATTTAAAATCAATTCTCCTCTCCTGTTTTTTCTACTAACAACCACTTACTTCTTGCAAAAGACATGAGAGAAATTCTCTTACTTGCAGATGCATCTGGACTTTAAAAAAAAAAAAAAAAGAACTCAGAATGGGAATCTTCGTGAGGCCTGTGAGGGAGACATTGAACCCCAAGTCTAGACGTGCAGTATTTCCTGGGTGTCTGAAGGAAGCTCAGGGTGTGGTGACCAGCTCAAGGCCCAGAGCACTGATTCCTCAAGCCTCCACAGATCCTCCTGCAAAGTTGAAGCCTCTTAAAACCCTATTCACAGACTGATTCCTGAATCCATCTGATGCAGGACTTCAGAGACTTGCCCTTGAGAACCATTCCAGGACACAAGTGGCAGCAGAGAAAGAGCTTGAGGCTCCATCCCAGGGGCCTGATTAGGATCTTGGGCAATTAGTAGAACAAAACTCTACCTTTATGTACTGATTCACAAGAGCAGTTTGCATTGTAGAAACAAATACATTTTGTCAAAAATCTAAGGAACCCAGAAGAAACATGAAAAATAAAATACATGCCTATTATTCTACATCTGAGGATCACACCTCAATTTATTGAAGTAACAAATATTAATGCACATCTACTTATGTTGCAAGCACTATGCTAAGTATTGGCAGTCCAAGTGCACAAAGAACAGTCATGGTATTTGCTTTCATGGAGCTCATCAAGGAGGGAAGCAAATAGAGCCATCGCTTGCTAATCCATTGGGTATCTTTGTGCAGATTAGTAAAAGGAGCCTCTTCTGGGTAGGTGCAGCTGCATGCACACCTCTTGGTGAGGAGACAGTGTATTTTTGCAGCTAGGAAAAAAGCATCCCTTCATATGGACAGACGGAGCTCTATACCAAGGGTGTATGACTTGTCAAATGGACAGTGGGCTGCTTTTATCTCTCACTTTCCACCTTGATTAGGCATCTTTGTGGAGTGTACAGTGTCTACACCAGACAGTTTTCAAACATATAATTTCACCAGTAAATTATTACAAAAAAAAATAAATGCTGCAAGGCAAAAAAAAAAAACAGGGTTTCAAGAGAGCATATAATAAAGGGGGTGAAGTTTTGCTAGTCTGGGGAGTCTAAATATTTCTCTGGGCAATGATTTTGAGCTAGGGTCTCTAAGGTGAATGAGGGTCAACAAGGTGAAGTTAGGGAAGAGAATTTAGGACCGAGAAAAACATGAGTGAAGGACTTGATAGATTATTGATAGTAATTCATTCCAGGAACTGAAACAAAGCCAAATTGTGCCCAGAAAGCTTGAGGGAGGGATGAATTTAGAAGGCACCAGAGGACGTGAGTGTGTGGGCCTTGCCGCACTTCAAGCTTGTAGAGCGATGTGGAGCCAGCAAAGCTTTTAAGGAGGTGAAGAGCACAGTCAGATGTGCATTTCAAAGTGTCTGGTGGAGAAGTAGAAAATGAATCGGAGAAGAACAAGTTTGGAACCAGGGGAGGATTGTCCCACGCAAACATGACGGGAGCTGGGACCAGGGTGGCAGGCGCAGTGCCCCTGGCTCGCGGGACAAGTAAGACCAGTTCACGACAGGCATCGGAGGGTAGGTGGTCAAGTGACCTGCCTTTTCCAGGACTCAGAAGTGATTCAGGAGGCATTTCTCAGAAGAATTCCAATCTAGGGAAAGAACGTATGGTTTTTTTTTTTTTTTTTTACAAAAATCTGAGGATTCTGCACTGTGATCCTGACTTAATTCATTATAATAGCGAATCATAGTCTCTTACCCAGTCTTAGACTGCAGCCAGTTCACAGAACTCAAGTCAGGGTTATGTTCGTCAGCCCTAGATAATTTTAAAATGTATTGGTACTATTATATATAGATAGATATAATTTATATTATAAATTATAAGATATATTGTTACTATTATATAGGTCTGTATTTATTATATAGATTACTATTATATAGTTTCCCTTCTGTTTCGGTCTTAGGAACACCATAATCAGTTAGATACACCAAGGAGCTCCATAAGCAAGCAATTCCTGTTACTACGTTACCTCTTTCCATAACCACACATAGTCTTTACCTCTGACAGCTTTGTGATGCCGCTTGACCTTTGACTCATCGGGCCCTCATTCTCCCTATTGAAATCAGGGAGACATTCACTGGTAATATCTCACGACTTCAACCACAGGCTGCAGGAACCAGACGCTATTAAGTTCTCCACTCTCGAGTCCATATTTTAGTTCAGCAACTGAGCAAACTGTAAGAGCTACTCCTATCTCCTTGAGCAGATAGATGAAGTACAAAATCTCTACTTAAGGGCACACATCGATACGTGTTGCCTGTCTGAACATTATGTTTCTTTCTCCTCTAACAAACTTAGAATAAATCCCTGCACACATTTCCCTGGTTCTCAATGTTATGAATCTGGAATCTGTCACTAGTTATGGATCAGGAGGCAGTGAGAGAAAGTGAGGCAGACAGAACTTATAGTAATCGTGGCAAGTGAGGCCAACAGCTCTGTTCTGGAAAAAAAAAAAAAAGGCAAGTAGAAAATGGAATGATATAAGCAATGATTTAAGGGCACTGGAAATTGACCAAAGGCAGATAACACATTAAGAAACATTAATGCTCCCCAAATTGCTAGAGCTTCAGGTAAAAATGGCAAGAGTATGTGCTCTTTTCATTTGGGGATGTTCCCATCACTGTCTGCCCCCAGCCCCGCCTCCCCTCTCAGTGCAGAGGGTAGGAACTGTAGTTTTATCTGCTTGAGGTTGGCAGGAAAACCCAGCAGCTTGAGTGTCAGAAAGCTCAGTCTATAATTTGCACTGGAGGTTGGGCAAAAACCTGCAGCTTTGCTGGCTTAACGCAGACTCATTTGGGGAGAAACCCATAGCTCCGCTACTCTGATATTGTGGTCTTGGTTCTGAGTGAGGAAAAAATAAGCTATAAATTTAACTGAGAGATCCTGCAAATGTGAGAGTCATAGAAAGGCTGAAATAAGTTCTACATCTCTAGCTTCAGAGAAACTATGAATGCCCAAGGGAGACTTGAGAACTGGCTGGAATTTTGAATGCATCCAACAGCCTGCGCATGGATTAATCAGCAGAGGTGATGGGTTCTAGGTGTTTGGGTATGGGTTCTAGGTGTTTACATACAATCTCTGCCCAAATCACTGGATAACCGTTAAGCTATGTATTCACAGGGAAACCCCTGGGAAGCCAGGCTGCAAAGATAAACATAATTGAGAAACTGAGCAGACATCAGCATCCGTACACGGCAGTCTCTGCATTTAAGTTGAAAAGAATAACTGAAAATGGAAAAGAACAATGATTGACATTTAAAAATATAAATTTTCTAGAGTTGCTATGATATATTCAGTTACCAACCAAATATTACAAGTTGTGTAAAGAAACAGAAAAGTGTGACCCAAATTCAGGGGAAAATGTAGTCAATAGAAGTTAGTTCTGAATGGGCCCATTTACAGCAGAGTTGTGATGAGCAGATTTTATAAATATAGTCAAAGAATTAAAGGAAACTCTGTTCAAAAAAATTATATATATAGAATGGCAGCAATCACACAAATAGGGAGCCTCAAGTAGAGGCCATAGAAAAGAAGGGAATGCAAATTCTAGAGTTGAAAACTATAACTGAAATGCCATCAACAGTAGAAGTAAGACGGCAGAAGAAAGAACCAGGGAGCCCAAAAATTGACAGTAGAAACCATCCAGTCTTGAGGGGCAGCCTGGGTGGCTCAGTCAGTTAAGCATCCGACTCATGGTTTTAGCTCAGGTCATAATCTCAGGGTCGTGAGATCGAGCCCCGCATTGTGTTCCACACTGGGTGTGGAGACTACTTAAACAAAAAATTATATTAAAAAAAGAAAGAATCCAGTCTGAAGAACAGAAACAAAAGAATGAAAACAAAGTGACTCTCACAGATCCGTAGGACGAAGTAAACACTCCAACATAGGTGTAATGGGATTCCCAGAAAACAAGGCAGAACAAAATATTTAAATAAATAATGGTTGTAAACTTCCCAAATTTGATGAAAAACATTAATGGCTTCAAGAAACTCAACAAATCCTGAGTTGGGTAAATGCAGAGAGAACCATATGTAAGACATCAAGCTGCGGAAAGTCAAATACAGAGACAAAAATCTTGAAAACCAAAGAAAAGTGACTCACCATGTACAGAGAAAAAACTATGATTAATAGCTGACTTCTTAACAGGAAACACAATTGAGACCACAGGATAGTGAAATGGCATTCAAATTGCCAAAAGAAAAGACTTTAACAACAACAGAAACATCTGTATCTAGCAAAAACATCCTTGAAAAGTGAGGGAAAAATTAAAGTGTATCCAGATAAACAAAGACTGAGAGAATTTGTTGCTAGCAGACCTACCATCCAAGAAATACTAGAAGTTCTTTAGGGTGAAAGGAAATGACAGTTGACAATAGCTTGTTTCCATAGGAAAGAACGAAGAAAACCAGAAATGCTGCCTCTGTAACATATATAAGTCATCATAGAGGAGTGTGTATGTGTGTGTTTATGTCTACCTTTTAATTTTCTTCCCGTAGTAATTTCTTTTTTAAAAAATACCATTATTTAGAAACAGTTATATTGTTATAATACCATATGGATTTATAAATTGGATTTATAAAAATTAAAGATGCTATATGACAGTAATAGTGCAAAGGAGTAAGAGGGGGAAATGGAGCCATATTTCCATATTGCTGTATTTCATTGAAATCAACTCTGTGTTAACCTGAACTACATTGTGATAATTTAATTATGCATCAGACAAACACTAAAAAAAAAAAATCTAGTTTTAAGATCAACAGAAGAATCAATATGGTACAATAAAAAGTTTTTAACAGAAAAGAAGGCAGTAAAAGTAGAACAAGAGAAATGAAAGGACATGAAATTCGGGAAACAACTAGTGAAAGGAAAAGCATTAATCCATTCACAGCCTTAACTACATTAAAAGTGAATACATCGAATCCTCAGAACAAAAGGGGAAAGATTGTCAGATTGGATTTTAAACAGCAAGATATAGTTGATAAGCTGTTTATGGGACGTACATTTATAATCTGAGACACAGATACTTTGAAAGTAAAGGTTGTAAATAGATACACCATGCATACAGTAACCATAGGAGAGCAGAAATGGCTATGTTAATATCAGACAAAATAGACTTTCAGACAAGGAATATTACAAGAAACATATATATTTCTTATAAAAGAGTCAGTATGTTAGGGAGATACAAAATTATAAATGTATATGCACCTAAGAACAGAGCCCCAAAATCTGTGAAGCAAAAAGGACAGAATTGAAAGGAGAAATAGTGCAACAGGCACAGTTGGAGAGTTCAATAATTCGATTTTAGTAATTTATAGAACAACCAGCCCTGTCAGCCAACTTGATCTGACGTTTATGGAAAACTACACATAGGAGGAGCAGAATACTTCTAGAGTACATGTGGCACGTTTTCCAGGCTCCAGATATCAGGTCATAAAATCAGCCTCAAATTTTTAAAACATGAAGTCTTCTTTTCTGATATTTACATAAAACAATAATTTTCTTTCAATTAGTGTTTACATGATATTTTCCCCATTAATTGGATGATTATTTTACATTTAATGAAATTTAAATTTTATTATATATAATGAAATTTATAATTTCTAATTTTACATGTAATGAAATTTACATTTCATTTTATAATGAAATTACTGATATCTTTGGGTTTCAATATACCAAGTTAGGATTTGTTTTCTACTTTTCCCATTTTTTATGTACTTTTCCTCTCTTTTTATCTTACTTTGGAATAACCAGGTGTTTTTATTATTCCTTTTCCTTTTATTTGTCATTTATACATCATATTAATGGTTTTTTTTATAGATTGCATTTCAAGGACCAAGGAAAGATTTTGTGAAATCTAAATTTGATTTATCCCCATTTTAATGTTATTGTATATTTTAATTCCACAAATATTTAGATATCCACAAGACATTAATTTATTGGATAATATTAAGCATAATATTAATTGATACTTGCCCATACATTTATTTTTTCTGTTATTTAAAATTTATTTTGGTTATTTTCATTTGGTTGGATTTTCCTTCTATCTGAAGAAGTCTATATTTCTTTAATGAAAGTCTGCTGATGAGGAATTCTCTAATTTTTTCCATTTCAGAAGCTGTTTTCGTTTTGCCTTTTTTTCTTTGTGAAGGATATTTTCTGGAGTGCGGACTTCTCATTTGGCAGTCATTCCCTTTCAGCACTTTGAAGATGGCATTCCATTGATTTCTGTTTCTCATTATTGCCATTAAGAAGCCAATTCATAGTCTTACTGGTATTCCTTGAAAATAATGTATCTTTTTTCCTCTAGCTACTTTTAAGACTTTTTCTTTTAATCTTCTTTCTTTTAGCCATTTTACACAGTATGTCTACACCCATTTTGTTGGGGTGGGGAGGTGTGTGTAGCTATCTTGCATGTAGTTCAGAGTAACTCTGTATGTTGATGTTTTCCTCAAGTTTGGAAAACTTGTGGCCATGTTTCTTCATTTCTTGCTTCTGATACATTCTTTCTCTCCTGTCCGCCTGTAACTCCAATTACACACATGCTGGACCTTTCGCTGGGTTCTGTATGGCTCTTTCACTCTTTGATATATACTGCATGTTCCCCCTCTCTGTGCTCCAGCTTGGATATCTTCTACTGACAGACTTCTAATTCACTGATTTTTATCTCTACTTTTTTTTCTAATGTGCTGTTAAACTATTAAATTCTTAGTTTCTGTTATTATATTTTTTACTGCTGATGTTTTTACTTTATTAAAAAAATATTTTCCAGTTCTCTGTGTGGTTCCACAATCTGTCACCTATTTTCTTCAACACAATAAGTTCTTTATTGCTTCACAACAAATCACCACAATTTTTTACATGTGACATATTTACATTCACTTTCTCATATTTCTCAAATAAGCACAAATGTAATAGCTTAAACCAACACACATGTATTATGTCATGGTTCCCACAGGTCAGGTGTTCTGGGTATAGTTTGACTGGGTCCTCTGCTCAGGGCCCCACAAACCTGAAATCACAGTGTCAGCTGGGCTGTATTTCCTTCTGGACCTTGGCGTTATTTTCCAAACTCATGTGGCTGTTGGCACAACTCATTCCTTGTGGTTCTAGGATGGAGGCTGTGTTTTCTCCGTTTGCTCTCAAGGTGCCCATATTCTTTGCCACATGACCTCCTGGGAGTCCGCTCAAAACTTGGCAGCTTGCTTCTGTAGAGTCAGCAAGAGAGGGTCTCTTGCTCCTGTCTGCTAAGATGGATTTTTATAGGAGGTAACATGAGCACAGGAGTGACATCCCATTACCTGTGCTGTACTCTGTTGGGTAGGGAAGTCACAGTTCTGCCCACACTCAAGGGGAGAGGATTATCCATGGATGTGACTGATTGTGGGTCGCTTTAGGACTCGCTCCCACAATCTATTTATCTGAGTTGTATCTAATAACTTTAATACAGTGACTTTTTTATGAGTCTATTTCTATTGAGTGCTTTATTTTTTTCCTTCTTAATTCTTAGCCCTTTGGTCTTTTGTCCTGGTATGGTTAGTGCATTCTTATTGCATCCTGGACACTTTATATTAGGAGTTCTCAAACTTTTCCTGAAGGGGGCCAGATAGTAAATAATTTAGGATTTGTGGACCAAAGTCTCTGTCACAGCTATTAAATGCTGCCATTTAATAGTACCACGTAAGCGGCCACAGGTGGTACATAAGCAGGTGAGTGTGACTATGGTTACAAAAAGAAGAAAACACCTTTAATTATGGTGACAGAAATTTGAATTTCATACAATTTTCATGTCACAAAATAGTATTCCTTTTTAAAAAAATTTTTTATTATGTTCAGTTAGCCACTGTGTATAGTATTCCTTTTTAAACTTTTTTTTGCAATCATTACAAAATGTAAAGACCATCATAACAGCTTGTAGGCTGTATGAAAAGAGATGGCGGGTTCCTGGGTCAGCAGGTAGTGGTTTGCTTATCCCCAGCCTATGTGAAAAAGTTGTAAAGATAAATTGAGTCTCTACAGTTCATGATCTTCCTGTTTTATCTCCTAGCAGGTACTTAGACTAGGGGGGAGAGCATATTAGTAATTAGGGACTAAGTGAGATTGAAGCTGGTTCTAGTTTTTGTTAGGGTTCACTTCCACTTTACCCTCTCACGTAGAGGGTAGCCCTGAAGCCAGATGTTCTCATTTTGTTTTAGTGTTTTGATGAAAGCAACAAATTATAGCTCCTTGAAGAAGCTGCAAACAGTGGGTTTTAGGCTAAAATTTCTATGTCCTTTCTTTATGGAATCTTGGTCCCTCAATCAATTACTGACTTAGAAGATACACCACTTATCATAGTCATTCTAACATCACTTTAGAGATGGAAGAGAGAGAATTCGGTCCTTTGATTTTCTGTGCATGTGAAGAGTGGGGGTGGGGTGGACTCTGGAAAAGCCCACTTATTCCACTTCTCTTGTTTAACCTTAGTCTCTTCATTTGTAAAATGGGGATAGTAATATTCAATATCCATCTACTGCATCATGTTACTGTGCATTACATGAAGCCACGTGAAGGATGCAGAGTGAGGGCAACATCTGGCGAGGCATCCCTGTCCTCACCATCGTCACATTGTGACATCCTCACTCACAGATGAAGGAGGAGGACCAGATCAGAGACGTGTCCATCCAAACGCCAGCCAGGTTAGTGGCAGATCTGGACACTAAGCGTGGTAAACAGAACTAATCTGCTCCTTTTCCACCATAACCAAGCTGCCTTCCTGGATCACTGTAACCAGCGTACCACCGTTGAGCACAATTTCAAGTTACATTCCATCCAACCAATAGTTATGGAGAATTATTCTGTGTCCAGACTTGTGCTTGTATTTCTTCTGAAGCTGGATTTCCGGTTTAAGTCCTGGTTTCTCCTTTATCAGCTCCGTGTCCTAGAGAAAGTTCCATAACATATCTGTGCCTGTTTTCTCTTCTGAAGATGCATATGGTAATGCTGCCTCATAGATTTATTGTTAGGATTCAGTTAACGTGTACATTGCATAGTTTAGTACCTAGCGTATAAGAAGCATGTATCAGAAGTGTTAGTAATTACTTTGATTAGTAGCAGCTGTAAATACCCTGAGAGAAGAGATGAATGAGAGTCTCTAAAGGTGCTTACAATTGAATTAGGAATGTAAGATCAATGCAACGAATATGACTAAAGAGTTAAAAATACGTGACAGCTGCGTGCCAACTTTTACCTAGTTTAAAGCTACATCTGTGTGGGCTGTGGGTGGTAAGATGGATGTGGTATCTGGAAGGTGGCCGGGTAAGGCTGAGGCCTTTGGCCAAACTGAACCAAGAGCTCCAGAATGATGCAGGGTGTGCGGCGAGCAGAGCAGAGATGAGAGAGATGTGTTAAAAGTAGAGTGAGTCACGGAGAGGAGAGGCACCGCATAGAGGACATAGTGATATGGTCACTGTGTTGCGTGCCGACAAATGGTGGCCGCACTCGTGGCCAGCGCAGCATAACACATAGTTACGTTGCACACCTGAAGGTAATGTGAACATCAGGTGTGAACTATACTTCAATTTAAAAAAGGTGTAAAAGTGAGAAAGACAAACACCATATGATTTCACTCATCTGTGGAATTTAAGAAAGAAAACAAACAAGCAAACGGGGCAAAAAGAGAGAGAGGCTAACCAAGAAACAGACTCTTAACTGTAGAGAAACTGATGGTGGTTGTGGGGTGGGTGGGTGAAACAGGTGATGGGGGTGAAGGAATGCACTGAGGATGAGCACCGGGTGTTGTAGGGAAGTGTTGAATCACTTTATTGTGCACCTGAAACTAATTTTACACTACGTTAACTAACTGGAATTTAAGTTAAAACTTTTTTTTTTTAAACAAAGGCCCCATAGGGTTTTTATTTTTTATTTTTCTAAGATTTTTATTTATTTACTTGAGAGAGAGAGAGACAGCAAGAGAGCACAAGTGGGGAGGAGAGGGAGAAGCAGACGCCCTGCTGAACAGGGAGCCCAATGCGGGGCTCGATCCCGGGACTCGGGGATCATGACCTGAGCTGAAGGCAGACGCTTAACCGACTGAGCCACCCAGGCGCCCCAAGTTAAAACTTTTTTAAAAAGTTTCAAGTTCTTACAACAGAAGTCAGAGACTGGATTGCTGAGGGTACCCTGGGACTTTAAACTGGCTTCAAGCGGGATATCTGAAGGTCAGCCCTCTGTGCACACGGCCGCAGGGGTCCATGCTTAAATCCTACTTGACAATTGTTGCTTCCCTTGCACCACATATGAAGAACCATTTCCATAAGGTCTTAAGTGCCTCTCCTTTGGCACCAGAGAAATGGACAGAAAGTATGACACATACCTTAGCAGGACCATGGCCCAACCTAACAAATTTTGAAATCAGCCTTTTCACCCCAGAGATTTCTCCTAATAGCCAAGCCAATTCTATCTCTCAAAATGTTAATCCCGGGATTAGGAAATGAACTTCCTGAGTAATGAGGTCTCTAGACACCGTGCTGTTTGGATTGTGCCCTCTGCTATTGGTCACTTGGGAGTAGTCAGTGCTGTTTTGGAGAGAGAGACCCAGGAGTCTGGGACAAGCAATCTGCATCTTGTTAAGAAACCTCGAGGGGCGCCTGGGTGGCTCAGATGGTTAAGCGTCTGCCTTCGGCTCAGGTCATGATCCCAGGGTCCTGGGATCGAGCCCCACATTCCGGCTCCTGGCTCAGCGGGGAGCCTGCTTCTGCCTCTGCCTCTTGCCTCTCCCTCTGCCTCTCTCCCTGCTCATGCTTTCTCTCTCTCTCTCTCTGTATCTCTGTGTCTCAAATGAATAAAAATCTTTAAAAAAAAAAAAACAACAAAAAACCTTGAGCCAGTTACTGCTTTGTGACCCAAAGAGGAGCTTCTGTTGGAGGAGGTTGTGGGAATCTAGAGGAACTTAGTGTGACTTGTTCTCTCCCTCACTTGCAGGCTCAGGCATTGGAAGATGGGGCGATGCATTATTTCTTTCCTTTCTAGTTCCCTTTCAGTATCACATTCTGGGTGGTATCTCAAGATTAGCCAGTGAAGGAGGAGTTCTTTTAAACCACAGCTCTGCTTAGTAAGATGTTAGCAACCCTCAGTAAGAAAATTCGTAGACTTTTAGTAGGATAGTAATATTTTTACAGTGATCTAAACTCAAGTCACTGATGGATTTTAAATAATTTCAGGAAGGGCATTGACAAAAATCTGGGAAATGCTTTGTAACTATTAGTTAAAAAACAAAACAAAACATATCTCTTATTGCAGGCAGTCACATTTCCCGAGTGGAGGGCTGTGACTCTCAGCAGAGCAGAGAAGCAGACCGCTGGTGAGTTTCACTTCCGTATCTGCGGGATGGTGCAGGCTGACTGTAGTGGAGTTGTCACGGAGCCGGCGACAGTCTGTAGAAGGGGCGGCACGATCTCTCATCGCGAATCTTGAGATTTTTGTCATCTTGGAAGTGTGGATATGTGAACTAATGGAGAGAGGAGGGACATGAGACTTGAGGGACCTCTAATTGGGTCCTGTTCAAAAAGCTGTTCAGAAATCTAAGCTCCGTGAGGGCAAGGACCGTTGCTTGGTTATCTTTGTGTTCCTAATACCAGCACTGCACTCCCACTTCGTGATGTACTCAACACATTGATCCCCTGAAAAAATGGTTTGGCTTGGATTTGAAGCAAAATTTTATTATTCACAGTGGACTTAAAAAAAAAAAAGAGAAAGATGAGAAAAAAAGTTCTCCCTGCAGAAAAAATGTTGTAGAATATTCATCCAAGATTGGGTCAGGGACAGGCTTTGTTTCACTTTTTTTTTTTTTTTTGATCATTTATTTGAAAGGAAGAAAGGGGTAGTAACCTCAAAGCCAAAGATAAGCTGAATTTCGAGGTTGCTGATCATCTGTACCCTCCCTACCTTTTTGTCTCTCTCCTTCTTCACCTCCATTTCTTACACCCTAGATGAGTAATCCTACTCTTGCCATTGTTTCTTGTTTCCCCATCCCACTCTGTGCCCCTTTCCTGGTTTTTCTGCTAAGTCTATCTGCGTAATGGTGCTGGAATAGAGTTGTTTCAGGTGTTGGTAATTTAGAACTGACTAATGGTCTGGAGGAGGAAAGAAACAGAAATATCCTAGGCTATAGGCATGAGTAAAATATTTTGCCAGGACAGTGAAATTAAGTTATAAGAATAACCTGGATGAATTTCAGTGTAAGTGTGCAAGTATAATGAAAACTGTGGTTTTCTAGTGATAGATTCCGAACTATCCATTATAACCTGGGAACGCAATCTGGATGTCACTACAGGTTTTTCTTAGCTATATTAGCTGGATGGGCCACTGTGATCTAAGGGTGAAGGAAAATGTTGGGCATCTTCAAGAGCGGGATTAAAAGCAAAACTAAAAATCTTGTTCTACCAGATCCACACCTGTGTTGGAATAGTACTTATTAGCAGTACATGGATCTGGTCAGTGCACTTCAAGAAATATTTTTAAAGCACATGACAAATCCATATGAGCAATTGGAAGGGAAATGATGAAATTTATAAAATCAAGGCTGGATAATCACAGGCTTGTTTATAAATCCTGGAATGCTGGCCTGAAGACCCCTACCCCTATCCAGTGCTGTGTTAAACTCTTCAAATACACTAACCCCTCTAATATGGTGATTCCAAGAGGTATTACTATACTTGATTTACAAATGATTTTAAATATTATGCTTAAAATTTTGAATGGCTGCTGAAGGAATTTATGCAGGAAATCTCCATTAGCAGATCTTAAAATTTTTTATCTTAATTCCAGTAGAGTTAACATACAGCATTACATTAGTTTATGGTGTGCAATATAGAGGATTCAACACTCCCATACATTACTCAGTGCTCATCACCGTAAGTGTACACTTCACCCGTTCCACCCCTTCCCCCACCACCTCCCCTCTGGTAACCATCAATTTGTTCTCTATAATAAAGAGTCTGGTTTTTTGGTTTATCTCTTTTTTTCTTTGTTCATTTATTCCTTAAATTCCACATGTAAGTGAGATTGTATGGCATTTGTCTTTCTCTGACTTATTTCACTTAGCATTATATGCTCTAGGTCCATCCATGTTGTTGTAGATGGCAAGATTTCATTCTTTTTTATGGGTGAGTAATATTCCATTGTGTATATATACCACATCTTTATCCATTCATCTATTGATGGACACTTGGGCTGCTGGCAAAATAATGCTGCAATAACCATAAGAGTGCATAAATCTTTTTGAGTTAGTGTTTTCATATTCTTTGGATGAATCCCATAAGCAGATTTTTTTTTTAAAGAATGTTATGACAACATTCAGGAGGCAGGCTTGGACTTGGACCAAGGTCATTGCAATGAGGAAGCTTGATTGCATGCGAGACCATTGCAGTCCCTACAGAGAATGATTATTTGTGCTCAGAAGTTGGGTGTTGTTAGAAAGTACAGGGAGGAGGGGACAGAAAGGACAGAATTTCAGGAGGGACTGTTTTCCACATGGAAAAGGATGATTCTTAGCTTTCTGAATGGAGGTAATGGTTAAACATGGTGGGTTCTATCAGGAATAGATATGGGTTTAAAGACAAGGTTAAACCTGCCACTGTATAGTCTCCAGTTCTGAGCTAACATGAGATGAGTTCATTTCTATCCCTCTTTCAACTTGGAATATGCAAAATTGAAGGAAAAAATAGAACATCTGGTCCTTCTCCAGTCAGATGAATTTTATCTTTGCTCTCACACTAGGAAAACCCATTCCCTACTTGAAGGGATATCCTCGGATTTGTTCCATCCTGTTTTCTGCTAGAATTCAAGAAGATAAGCTGAATACCTGCCATGCCTTATCAAAACATTGTCCATGGCACTAGAGGATACTTGGTGCAGGGTTTTCAGGAGAAACTTTTTGTTGAAATGCTCCCATTTCTAGTCTTTCACGATCACTGGGGAGTTTTATGTTCAGGGCTTAGGGAAGTGAAGCCTAGGACCTAGATAGGGTTCTGGAGGAGCAGAAATCATTGCAGGATGGTGCTGGGGCATTTGGCAGTGACAGTGCATTCTGACCAGTGTTGAAAGGATATCAGCCTCAGCTATGTTCTGTCTTCCACCTTAGTTACTGTTCCTCACTGGATCCTTCCCAGCGAATTCAAGAGTGTTTGAGGAGGAACTATAGTGCTGAGCTTCTTCTTGACCTGGACTCACCTCTCCGATGTCTGGGTAATTACTTCTACTCATCTTTCCTTTACTCTGTCTCTACTTTTTCTCTCAGATCTCTCTCTGCCATCAATCTCAGTGTCCTGGGGTAACACTTCTATAGAGCCAAAGAAGAGAGTGGGCAAAGGCGATACCGATGACCCTTGAGGTCCAGGGCATTGCTCAGCCAGTGGACACACTTTTTACTGAAGGCCTTGACTTAGCCTACTCTCTTGCACGGTTGGCTCAGCACACCTGTCCTTTGTCCAGACCTAGACCCCACTCAATGCCAATGCCAAATTCCACTGCTGTGATGGAGTTCCTCTTGGAAGGGTTCTCCACCTTTGGGTGGCAGCACAGGCTTGTCTTCTTTGCTGTCTTTCTAACTTTGTACCTGCTGACTCTCTCTGGCAATATTGTCATCGTGACTATTATTCATCTGGACCATCACCTCCACACCCCCATGTACTTCTTCCTGAGCATGCTGTCCCTCTCTGAGACCTGCTACACTGTGGCCATCATTCCCCGTATGCTTTCTGGCCTCCTAAGCCCCCAGCAGCCAATTGCTGTCCAAGACTGTGCCACTCAGCTCTTCTTCTATCTCACCTTCGGCATCAACAACTGCTTCCTGCTCACGGCCACGGGGTTCGACCGCTATGTGGCTATCTGCAACCCGCTACGGTACTCGGTCATCATGAGTAAAGAGGCCTGTGTCCAGTTAGCATGCGGATCACTGGGAATTGGTCTGGGCATGGCCATTGTCCAGGTGACATCTGTGTTTGGCCTGCCCTTCTGTGATGCCTTTGTCATTTCTCACTCCTTCTGTGATGTGAGGCCCCTGCTAAAGCTGGCTTGTGCTGATAACACTGTCAACGAGATCATCAACTTTGTTGTCAGTGTCTGTGTCCAAGTTCTACCCATGGGCCTGGTCTTCATCTCCTACATCCTCATCATCTCCACCATTCTCAAGATTGCCTCCATTGAGGGCTCCACAATCCTTAAGATCATTTCAGCCGAGGGCCGGAAGAAGGCCTTCGCCACCTGCGCCTCCCACCTCACGGTGGTCATCATCCACTATGGCTGCGCCTCCATCATCTACCTCAAGCTCAAGTCCCAGAGTTCCCTGGGGCAGGACAGACTAATCTCCGTGACCTACACAGTCTTCACCCCCTTGCTGAACCCTGTTGTGTACAGCCTGAGGAACAAGGAGGTCAAAGATGCTCTGCACAGAGCTGTGGGGTGGAAGCTCCTTTCCTCTTAACAAGGAGAGATTATTGAAAGACTTTTATTTGATTTTGTAAATATATATTGGTTTCATGCTGTTTCAGTAATGTTTCTAAGTACGAGATCAAGAAGAATAGACTAAAGTAAAGGGACCCAAACTGTGGGCTTCCATTTGAGTTTGTCATGGTTTCCTATGCCCTCCTTCAGAGAGGATAAAAAGTGGCTTCCCATCAGTCAATCAATACATCGATCAATCAGTGGGGCACCTGGGTGGCTCAGTCAGTTAAGCGTCTGCCTTTGTCTCAGGTCATGATTCCAGGGTCCTGGGATTGAGCCTAACATCCAGCTCCATGTTCAGCAGGGAGTTGGCCTATCCCTCTCCCTCTGCCCCTCTCCCCTCCCCCTGCTCATTCTCTCTCTCTCTCTCTCTGACAAATAAATAAATAAATCTTTAAAAAAAATGGCTTGGCAAATGCTCAAGACTAGAGGGGAAGGATTTACCTGCCTGGGTCACTCCCAGCTGTGTCCTGTCATACATGCGTGCACACAGCTACACAACTCCACTGAGACACAAAACCAGCAGCGTTCTAAAAAGCCCATGAACAAAGTATTTGGAAGCCACCTGAGAAAGACTTTCACTGTTGTTGGTAGGGATGTAGAGTAGTTTGTGCAAACTTTTTAACAAGGAGACACATGCATATTCTCTCCTGTGGACATTGAGGACTTTCACATAATCTGTTTTTGCTAATTGCTAATATCCCAGAACAGCCTGAGGAATCTTCAGGGGGTTGGGTACACACTTTCCAAGTGGTAGAACTGCCCTACCTGGCCATTCCTTGGAATGAAGGGTGCAAATGTGGGAAAGCAAAAAGTCATCAGCTACTGAGAGCACAGAGGTGGGTCGTCCACTGTCTGGAGATGGCTAGGTGAGAAAACACCAGACGTAAAGGGGAACATGATGAAAAGTTCAACACCTTCCATGTTTCCAACCTGGGAGTGAAAAGCACAGAGGCTGGAAGGAGCCAAGCAAAGCATAATTCTTTTGCAGGGTAGACCTAAACTCTTTGATAGGTTGTTAAGAATGTAAGTACTTTAACTACAACTTCTGAAAACACTTATTAATGAGCAGAAGTCTGAAGCTTGACTTAAATAAAAAATTTTCTGGTAAACTCCTAAGCCTGCAGAGGTTAATCTTCAGAAGTTTCTTCTGAGATACTCCCAACTTAAAAACTGACTTAAAGACAGCATTCCTATCTGAGCATCACAGAAGGTGAACATGTGCGTTTTGGTGGGTCCTTTCTCCCTCATCCTTCCGCTCCACTCTGGCCTTCTACACCAAGGAATGAGCACATATAACCTGAGTTCCAGACACAGCTCTTAGGGTCCCCGCAATCAAGCTGACACCATGGAGTGACCCTGCACAGGCAAGATATCACTTGTGAGAGTGTCCTGAGGTCTGCCGGTTGCGGGGGGTGGGACAAGGCAGTGGAAATTAACAAAGTCTCTGAGTCCAGTTAACATGTCTGACTTTGCAAAGAACAGTAGTGTGTGAAGGTGACCTGCAGACCAAAGATACCTTTGCCTCCATGTCCATATTTCTAGAAATGATAGTACCAGTGCATTGCCGTGAGAATAGTTGAAATTATAAAAAAATTTTGGGCTTAGTGGTTCTGCTTAATCCAGATAAAAAGCTGTTAAGTAGAGGTCTGATGGCCGGGGCTTCACTCTCTTCTAGTGCAGTTGTACTCGGTGGGTGCTGTGCTACCCTACTCAGATGGCACACCTTCAGGACCCACACATTCATTCCCCCAAGCTGCTGGGAGGGCACTGGGCCAACAGCGGTCAGTTGAGTGGCTCTTTGGAAATTGTTCTTGCTGAAGAGCTACTTTCTCCAGAGTCACACATCTTCCCAGGGCACCCTGCCTCCAAAGACTTGTCTACTTCAGGGTGTAAAGACCGGTCCCCAGACTTCGATCTAAGGTGATTACAAAGGGCTGTCCCAGCTCCAGGTCTCTTGTCTGTGAAATGGTTTGACTTTTGCTGTGACTACATTGCATTTCAGCTTCTCCCTCTGCGGGGGTCCGCCGCCTTCACTCTCACACAGGTGTTGGTGCTGAGGGCACTCACTAAGAACCCTGTCACATTTCAATCTGTTTCAGAATCTGTTTTCTGAGGGTCCTAATCTGTAGTGTTTTAGGATCCCACTTCTAGAACAACACTTGGCAAGCGGAGAACCCAGATTTTTAGCCTTGACGTATTCTAGTGAGGGCTGAAGGCCAGTGGCTCCTATCTTTCAATTTTTAAAAAAATTCAACCTATTAATTGAAGTATATTTCCTGTGGCTCCATTTAGTTGGTAGTAGTACAGTATTATCCTCTTGGAAACTGGTGAAAAAAAAATAAAAAATTGTAACTTTTCTCAGAATCCACAAGAAGTCATTCCTTTATCTTCAGAATTTTTTCGGCGAGCAGTTTTCAGTTGCATTGCAGCCCTGGATTTCCATTCAGTTACCTTGCAGTGAGATTGCTGACCACTCTCAGTGATATTTTTAAAATTTCAAACACGGGGAAGGCTAAATGTGAGGGTATGTCATTCCACTTTTCAGGAAGGGAAAGAGTGTGGATACTACAAGTGATGTGTACAAGCTAACTTGATAGTGACCCTGGGCACAGTTGTGGGTAAAAGGTTTGGGGGTGGGAATGCTATGGAGATTGATGGAGCACCAGGTGGGGACTTGAGCTTGGTGAGTAACTGTCCAGAGCTGGGCAGACGACTTAAGGCAGGACGATGGGACCACTCTTCGAGGTTATCTAGGGGCCCAGGCTGGCCGGTGCCTCTGCCATTCTCAACGTAAATCTCCCATCTCTGGGGTCAAGTAGATGATCTTCTTGTCCCACGTCCCATTTCATGAGAAGAGAAAAAGAGCAGAACTTTTCTTCAAGCGCTCAATTCCCCAACATACTGACAAGGTGGATCTTTTGTCTGAGTTTGCATCCTTGAGGTGACCAAGGGAATTTGTCTTTCCCTGGCCACCAGTAGGGAGTTAATTGAGTTGATTTTCAAAAAACCATTCTCAAATGTTGGGAATTCATGATGATTTGTGGCAGCCATTTTGGAACAGCAACTGTGGGAAAGAAAACTTGCTCTGTGAACTGGCCTAGACCAAGGCAGTAAGAGATTGGAGGTAGCAGAAGAGGCCCTAAGAGTGAAGCAGGGGTGGATTATCTCCATTTTAATCACTGGTATAATGTACTTACTCCCTCTCTGGCATAGACAAAGTATTTTATGTATATAAAAATAAAAACATATCTTTTTAAATGCAGTATTTCAGAGCACCACAAAATATTTAAGCCCTGATTCTGTTCCACATTCCTTATGAAAGAAGTGATGTATGGGAAGGAAGAAAATGGGAAGAAATGAATGGTAGACAAATTCTCAGACAACTCTGAGATTCAGATCCATGGAAGGGCACAGTGAAGACAATGTGTGGAGGATGAAGGGAGAATTCACCCCGGAACTTCTTGGGGATGCATTCTGAGCCTCTGAGCCTGTGTAGTCACTGCATGGGAAGTAGGCTTTCAAGTCACCAAGGACAGGATGTCTGGGCTTGAGGAAGCTTAGAGGCTGCCTAGTCCAAACCCCTCTTTTTACAAAGAAATGGAATCTCAGACACCAGCAAGTGACTTTCTCCAGTCACACAGCTAGTTCACAGGGGCCTAAAGATCCAGGTTCATGCTCTCTGCAGAGCCCTTGCAAGCTTGGGTGGGGATAAAGGGGAGGTGGAGGTAAATTGTGATACACCAGAACCTAGAAGACCTCTCAGAAGTTGTATCTCAAGCTGATCAAGTCTGGACTTCCTGTCCATGTTAAATATCTCCCAACTCTTCACTCTGGGTCATTTGGCCTTAGACCCAACAAAGGAGTAAGTCGCTTGCTCTCTGGTCTGATGTGTATGATGCCATGTCTAGGACGCTGTGAAGCAAGATGATGTTAGTGAAGGTGGTGGCAAGACCATGGTCTCAAGGTCTCATGGATCTTCTGTCTTCCCTTAAAGGCAGGGGGAAGTGTCCAGAGCAACACCAAGGAGCCTCCTGCGGGGACTTTTCCTCTCCTGTTATTGCAGGAAAAATCTCTTCTCCACTCACCAGGCCTGTTTACGTGAAGCCACGTGACAAGGCTATTCACTGGGAATCTGGTCATTTCTTACCTCTCTGAAGTGATTTGGAAACAAAACAAAACAAAACAAAAAACACCTAGAGAGTGTTAAGGAGATTCATACCAGATATCTATATTAAAGAAGAAAAATAAAGCTCCAATAATTCTCTCTGCTTTGTGGTCCAAAAACATCTTTTGGAGAAAATGGGACTTCTTTTTTTTTTTTTTTTAATTTTTTTATCGTTATGTTAATCACCATATATTACATCATTAGTTTTAGATGTAGTGTTCCATGATTCATTGTTTGTGCATAACACCCAGTGCTCCATGCAGAACGTGCCCTCCCTAATACCCATCACCAGGCTAACCCATCCTCCCACCCCCTTCCCCTCTAGAACCCTCAGTTTGTTTTTCAGAGTCCATCATCTCTCATGGTTCATCTCCCCCTCCAATTTCCCCCCCTTCAT
>NC_138374.1:135086370-135107825 GCF_054177405.1 Leptonychotes weddellii
CCTCATATCTGTGAGGTCATATGATACATTCTTTCTCTGATTGACTTATTTCGCTCAGCATAACACCCTCCAGTTCCATCCATGTCATTGCAAATGGCAAGATCTCATTCCTTTTGATGGCTGCATAATATTCCATTGTATATATATACCACATCTTCTTTATCCATTCATCTGTTGATGGACATCTTGGCTCTTTCCACAGTTTGGCTATTGTGGACATTGCTGCTATGAACATCGGGGTGCACGTACCCCTGTGGATCCCTACATTTGTATCTTTGGGGTAAATACCCAGAAGTGCAATTACTGGATCATATGGTAGCTCTATTTTCAACTTTTTGAGGAACCTCCATACTGTTTTCCAGAGTGGCTGCACCAGCTTGCATTCCCACCAACAGTGTAGGAGCGTTGCCCTTTCTAGAAAATGGGGCTTGTTGGTCTCATGGGTATTTACAAATTTTTCCTTGGATTCACTTCCTCCTTATGTTAGTAATTGTTCTAAAACACAGTGAAGCTATAGATATTCTGGTATCTCATTGACTGTTGTGAACTCATGGTCAGCACGGACAATAGGTTGCCTCTCTTCCCTAATCCTTTCCCCGGGCCCCCGTATAACTGTCTCCATGGCCAAAGGTGGGGTGGGGGTGGGAAAGCAAAGGTTGCTTTGCCTGAGATCCCTGTTTTCAGAGCTGAGAGTTCTGGTGATTATTTGCTGGGATTTCTCCAAGATGCTTAGTTCAGTTGCTGTAAGAAGGTATTCAAGATACAAGTTTGAGAGATGTTAGAAGGAGAAACAATCACAGGGGAATCTTAGACTGAGCCTCAGCCCTCAGAGTCCTAGGGCCCAAGATTGCCCCAGATTCAGCAAAAGCTAGAAGCTCATAAATGGTACATTGAAGTGGGCATAAAAATGGTCAATCTCACCAGCATCCCCCCATGTCTTTGTAGTCCTAGTCCAGACTTAGAGTGGTTAAGAGAAGACATCTCTAGTCTAGAACTTCATGGTACCTGCCTCTAGAAACAAAAAAGAAAGTAGCAAGCCTCAAATACTCAGAAGCATCATGTTACCTGGTTTCATACCTCTTTTATTCAAATTGTACTCCTCTTTGACAGATGAATCTAGTCATTCTTTTATTTATTTAACTGACGTTCATTGAGAACTTACTATTACATGCTACTTAAACAGTTTGAGTTGTTTAATGAAGCAGTTCTCTAAAGCCTTGAGTGCAGACCTCCCTGTGTGCATTGGGAGCTGTGTTTGATGATGGAGAAGGGATTGCAGATGCCGGAAAGAAGTTGCTATTGCTAATGTTTCTTAAGCAGTGACATCAATTCTTTTTGGGGTCTGGCTTTTGCTCTTCCTGGTCCTCTTAGTCTCCAAGAGCAGTGTCAACTGCTGCTGGGTCAAGATAAACAGTCCTGTGTCCACAGCAAACAGAATCACCACCAACAATGGGATCAGAAATTGTAGGCAGGAGTATTTGCTTCGGTGACCATTCCAGTTGGACGAATCTAGATGCAACAAGAAACATAAGTCATATGAGGAATTGATGAATGAGGCTCAGGACTTCATCCTCCCTAAGAGAAGGACCTAGCACAGTCCTCTGTCTTCTAGCATGACATGGCATCCAGGACCAGAGAGCAACACCCATGGATTTAGGTTCCTCTGTCTATGCTTCCTGGAGCCCCGGGACTCCTGAGATCTCCCCCATAACCCCTGCCTACAGCTCCTCTAGCCAGTGTGCCCAAGGGGAAAGGTTGGAGGAAAGATGGCGCCTTTCTTGGAGCTCACAGGACCAGTGCCCACATATGATTTGGGGGTGGACAGGAGACAGGGCAGGGGTGGGGGTTACCACTGCCTCATTTCTGAATCATTCATCATTTACCACCTGCCTATTGGGTGAAACAAAGATACTGGTCTAGAGTTCTTCAAGCTGCCTTCCAATTCGCCTCTCTTGTGATTCTGTTATTCTGTTTGCAAGGTGCTGATTTTTGTGATTACCCTAGAATTATAGAGCCCCAGACTATTATAGCCAGAAACCCCCTTTCCCAGAGATTACCTAGACTGGCGGCTCTCAGCACCGGCTGCACATGACTGTTACCTGAAAGGGCTTTTAAAAATACTGATGCCCAGTCCTCCAAATCAGTTAAATCAGAACCTCAGGAGATGAGATGCAAACGTCAGTATTTTTAAACTTCCCCAAGTGGCATCTAGACCAAACCCTTTACTTTACAAATAAGGATACTAGAAGGCCAACGACAATTAAATAGCACTTAGGTCTCAGACTAGTTAACAGAAAATTGGCATTAAAGCTTTATTCTGGCTTCTGGTCTCGTGCTTTTTTAGACATTAGTATGAGCCAAATCTGCCAAGCAAAAAAATCTAATTTCCTTCTTGCAAGGCAGATATTCCAAAGGCTTCCTCTCTTCTCTGGAGTTAGGAAGGAGCATCTTTATCTTTGGCCCTGGAGGCAGCCTACCAGCCCAGCTCTCTTCATTAGCCTCTGTCTCCTCCTGACTTGGGCACCCAGCCCGTGGCCCATGGATCTCCTTCCCCAGCTCTCCTCCGCCAGCATGGCATCTTCAAGCTCCTCACAGCCTTTGTTCCTTTAACTTTGAAACTCCCTTTCAATTTGATAAATATAAGTGTTCTCCCCAGGAGCAACAGAGGACTTTGAGATCAAACCAAGAATTGTGATCCATCATGCTTGGGTAGCACTTAACAGGCTACACATCCATTTCCCAATATCGCATGTAGTCTTCATAGAAATCCCACAGTGTGAACAGGTATCACCCACAGGCCAGCAGACTCACAAGGTACCACTGCTGTCCACTGCTGTCCCCTGCTGCATGCTGCAGCCACTTCAGGCTGGGGGGTCACTCTCTCCCTTCCCCTGCCATGGGCACCCCTCTTGCTTTACCAACTCACCTTTTTTCACAATAATGTTGAGGGGGTCAGAGGTGTGATTTAGCCTCTGAATCCACCCTGTGCAGAAATAGCTGCCACTGTCCCTTATTGTGGCATTGGCAATGGGCATGTTGAAGTTATCATAGTAGTACTTCAGGGCTGTGCCATTCCTGTAGTAGGTCACCTTTGTGACCTTCATATTCCTCCAACTATGGCACCTGATGCGGAAGGACGCACCCTCCATCAGCACCTCGGCAGAGGCTTGAAGGAGCAGCCACTCTGAAGAGCATTCGTTAGGTTATGTAACAGCAAATGGATAGATAGACACAGAGAGAGACAAAAATAAAAGTGGTCATGCACAGAGCATGTGTCAAAAACCATGGTTTATCAAGAACCCATTTCTTGGCTCATAATGTCAGTAAAAAGGAAACACAAAATAATGCTTAGAGTCTGTCCTCTATATTGATAAATCCTCTCTCCTCCTGAAAAGTGAGTCGGGGGCCAGAAAACCACTCTGACATTTCTGCTGAGCCCGTCCATGGATGGCTTGAAAGCCAGTACTCCCTTCAGCTCCGTCGGCACAGTTCTGGTCACTAAAGCGGAATAAAACTATCCTGTCTGGGGAGTCCTCACCTAGGGGCAGGTCTGTTTTGTCTTCTTGCCTCTTAGGGGCTCCCTACTTCTACCATTAATCATAATTGGCTCCAAAACTTCCCCAGAACATGAATGCCAATTTTAATTATGTGTGCGTAGTTACTCACTTAATGTCCTCTTCCTCGTTTGGCTCCATACTTCAGGAGGCCAGGGGCCATGTCTGATCCTTACGTTATATCCCCAGTGCCCAACACCATTACCTCGGGGGTAGGTACTCAACAAATACTTGTTAACAATGATTCTGTAAAATGTAAGAGTCGGGTTCTCTGTGTAATGTCATTGTAAGAATTGAAACACACTCACTGAAGGAAAATTTTGGACAAAATTCTGGCTAGGTTGTGCAGGCACATTTTAGAGCAGTCCTGGAGGAGTTTTCTAGAATCTCTTCCAAGGAAATAACGCTACTTTACTTTGTATCTGGAATTTGAATATGGATGCTGCTACACCTCTTTTCACTCAAGAGGAAAATATAATTAAGGTATAAGCTTATACCTTAAATATATTTACATTAAAAAATATAAAGTAAACTATATCCGTGGCCTAACCATTTAAATGAAATCCTTCCTTTGTTCATCCGGCATTTCCTAACTAACCACATGGGCCTAAGCAAGCTGTGCTAATCGTTGGCAGTGGAAGAGTCACAAAGTTGAAGCAAACGTAAGATTTGTTCTTCAGTAAAAGTGAAGGTTGTGAGGGATCTACATGGATGTCTTTCAAAACCAAGAGTGCAACCTAATATCCAGATCGTGGTGCATAGAAATTGTTGAGCATATTTTTTTTTTTTAATTTTCCCGTGGCTTTTATTTGCGATTCATTAAAGAAAGTTATTACACTTGGTATTGTGACTTTAGTAACATGAATACAGTTTTTAACTGGATTGTAGGAAATAGGCAGTTTTGCAATTTCAGTTAATATATCACTTCCATGTATCATAAAACATACTAAGGAGCCAGGATGTGCCTTTTGAATGATATTTTTATAATCCACAATGCTGGGGAGATCTTAAAGGTATCTTAAAGGTAAAGATCTTAAAGATCTTTTATAATCCACAATGCTGGGGAGATCTTAAAGATCTTAAGTTCTTCAAGCCAAAGCAACCCAGAGCTAACTGTAGTATTTGACCCTCAACAAGCTACCTAACACTGATCCAGCAGGTCACATGGATTTACTTGCTACAGGGTTTCTAATCTCTTTGCTGAAACTTCTTTAGGTTAACTAGGCCTTTTTTTTTTTTTATGTTATGTTAGTCACCATACAATACATCATTAGTTTTTGATGTAGTGATCCACGATTCATTGTTTTCATATAACACCCAGGGCTCCACGCAGTACATGCCCTCCTTAATATCCATCACCGGGCTAACCCACCCCCCACCCCCCTCCCCTCTAGAACCCTTAGTTTATTTCTCAGAGTCCATAGGCTCTCATGGTTCATCGCTCCCTCCGATTTCCCCCCCTTCATTTTTCCCTTCCTTCTTCTAATGTCCTCCATGGAGGAGATTATGCTAAGTGAAATAAGTCAAGCAGAGAAGGTCAGTTATCATATGGTTTCACTTATTTGTGGAACATAAGGAATAGCATGGAGGACACTTGTTGAGCAAATTTTACAATCAGACCTTTTGATCCTATTTCAGATGTTCAGCTCTTTGCAACATTCACATATCCAACCTACCATTTGTACATATCATACACATCTGCCCCAAGCAGAAGAGAGATAAGGTGGAGTAGAGGGGGAGGTGGGGGATGGCCAGAACATAGAAAGAAGGCAAGGCTGGGCAGGAGTAAGGGTAGAAGGAGAGCAACGGGCAGGTCTTGACTGAGAGACCAGAGTCCCACCCCGGTGTGCTAACCCTGGAATAACTTGATCTCTCCCCATCTTTGGATGGGCCATTCCTCACATAGGGGGATCTATTTTTCTATAGTCCTGGAACTTACCTGCAAAGACACTTAGGTACACAGGTTCACTCGGTTCACTCGGGGTGGATCCATTGTTCTGACACCTGTATTCCCCACTGTCCTGGATTTGGGCTTTCACAATGTTCAAACGTGAAGATGTCTCTTCCAAGCTGATGTTGTTGTGGGTCCACACAGCGGAGTCGACTTCAAGGGAGTTGTTCTCATAACATATAAGAGTCACATTATCCTCTTTCAATATTCTATTCCATGGCGGGTTCAAGGACACCGTAGGTTTCGAGGTATCTTTGAGGAGATCAAATTGTAGAAAGAGACATAGATGGGGGGGGAGGGGGCAGAGAAAACTGTCCAGGCTCTAAAGTACAGACATGGCAATAGTCAGTCAACGGTCAGTCTACCCTTGGACTGCCACTAATAAGAAACTGTCCTGATTCCTAGGATTACAGAAGGAAGAAACAGTACTGTGGCTCTAGGGAGCTCCCAACCTAGGGGGAAAGACAGGACACGAGTGTGGGATATTAAAAAAATAAACAAGCCAGTGAGGACTGTAGCCTCTGGTAAGGCAGAGGCAATGTCCGTCCTGTTTAGCCCTAGCTCAGCACGATGGTTGGTACATAATAACGTGTTCATTAAATATTTACTGAGTGGATGAATGTGTGACTAATGGATGAATAAATGTGTTGGACTAGATGAAACAGTCTTTCCCAGCTCTAAATTTTTATGACTATTTAACTGTGAGTCCATATGGAGTGAAAAATTCATGTCAGTTCTGGAAGGAAGTGAAAAGCGCCGAGAGAATCAGCCTTAATAGGTTTTCAGGAACAAAAGAAATGTGGTACAAATTTGACCAAAGCCTAAGAAGTGGCAGGTGGTGATGAGGAAGGGTGCAGAAACAGAGCTAGACTTGGACCCAAGGGGCTTGTGTTAGAAGCTGGCCCTTGGCTAGCTGTGAGACCTCCAGCAAGGCACTTAATTAGACAAAGGCCTCAACTACAAAATGGTGACAGTGCTAAGGTGGTGATGACGTAGGAACCAAAAGAGGTTGTGTGGTGGTGCCTGGGGGGCACTTGGATGTTTAGATGTTCCACAGACATGGTTGTTGCAAAAAAAGAGGTGGGGTGTCTCAAGAGAATGAGCTGGTTCTTTTAAAGCTGTTGAATGGGGGAAAGAAGGAAGACGGGCAGCGTGGAAGTGGGGCTCATGTTGGACAGGGAGCGGCGATGCCTAACCATTAGAAAGCAGAGGAGATGGGGTGAAGGGAAACAGTGAGGGGGGGGAGCTGTACCCAGCCATGTTGAGGCTGACAGAGCAAGGACAGAGGACTCACTCACCTGCTGACATGCCATCTAGAGCTGCAAAAGTTCAGAAGAGAAAAGTTAGTGGCTACGCCCAGGCTTCTAGGACTCCTAAGGACAGAGATATGGGTATAGTGACGAGGTCTACATCCATGGAGTTTTAAAGGCCAAGCAACTGCTAAGGAACCTGACCCTTGGAGAGAAGGAACTTCTCTCTTTCCTCTGTCCTCCTTCCCTTGCCCTCTGGGAGATGCCAGAGTGATTGCAAGGACAGGTTTTCAGCCTTGCTCCCCCTTAAGTCTTGCTCAGCCTGATTTGCTCTGCTCTGCTCTCCAGCTTGTGTCCAGAATCCCTGGGAGATGCCCCATGGTTTGCATGTGGCTTAGAAAAAGTCACCATGAAAACTGTCACTATTCCTACCCCAGCTGCTCCCCAGATCCATCTTGGTCCCTCTGGGGTGGGACCTGTGGGGTATCACTGAACGTCTACTTACAGAAGAGCAGCAATGTCATCCACAGCAGAGCAGGGCCTCCCTTGGGAATAGGCATCTCCTCCGTGGCTCCCAAGTGCCAACTGGACTAGAGACTTGAAGCCTTAAAATAAACTTGAAGCCAAAAAGGAGAAGGAAATGTTTTCTGTATAATTATCTGGTTAACTCATCAGCTGCACCTCGGTTTGCCTTCTCTGGTGATAACAGAGTGGTGCCTAATTGGACAATTTCACATTTACCTGCTAGTGCCCTCCTGTGCCAGGCCAGCAAGTGCTGAAATTCGGTTGTGGTTCTCCAGAGCTGCCATCCCTCTTGTTACCTAATTTCCTGCTGGTCCACGAGCCCACTGATCCACATGTTTTCATCTTATTCCCTGAGGATCCATTATCTGAGCAGCCAAACTGGGGATATTTTCAGACTCCTTCTCTTCCACTGGGTCTTGATGGAGCTCCCAACAGGATGACAGGTGTTAGACCATAACTTACAGGGACCTGGGTCTATTCTATAATTTATTTCCTTTCCCAGCTTTTATCCGTTTTTATGTTTCTAATCTTCCGGCATGGCCGCCCTTCCTCCTTTAAACCCACACCTGTTCTGTTCCCCCCAGAACCCCTTTGACTAGTTATTCCATATTTTAGCTCTAGGCCGGAGCTGGTCACCTGCCCCCCGGATTTGGTACCGAGATGATATCTCCACAAATATCTGTAGTCATTACCATCCACGAGGCTTTTATCACAGGCAGTATTTATTCTATTTGGTCCTTGCCAAAACTCTGAAGTAGGCAGGGCAGTATGAGGTAAGCAAGGCCCCATTCTGTCTCACCATGCTTTTCCTCACAGACTGCGGGAGTAGGTCTACTGAATCGAACATAAAGTTCCTCCGCAGGAAGACCTAACCAAAACTTCCAGCCTCTGTGGCATTAGAGAACTTGGGGCTACAAAGATTCATAAATAGAGAGTTCCAGATAAGAAAGACTGGTGACTGGTTATAGGCCACTCAATGGTTTAGGGACAGGTCTTTAAAGAGAGCAGCAAGTTATTTTGAAAAAAGCAAGTTGTTTGTATTTAAAGATCTGAATTCAAATACTCCCAGCATTTATATCATTCGGTTTACCTGTAACATAGGGACAATAATGGCATCGAGATCACGGCTTTAGCATGAGATGTAAGAAGTTAATAAACACGTAAAGTGCATTGCACAGCGTCTGGTATGTAGAAGAGGCTCAATGAATATATCTTTCCCTCCTTTATTACCAGTGCTTATTAAAGACTCTTAGGAGATTCATGCATTTCAACTGGGTTAAGGCAGTCAGTCATCTACTTTCCTGTGATAACCAGTATAGTTTTCGTAAGCAATCTCACTCATCTCCGTTATCATGATAAGAGAGCCTGATATGGAAGAATTAACATAGAAGTCGTTCGATGGGGGTGGGGAGCAGGAGAAAGAAGTGGGGTAGATGCGGTTTTCAGGGTGCTGTTGGAAGGTAATGGTTGAAGAGCAAGATCCTGAAAGAGAGAGCTGTACTTCACCACTTCGTTGAGACTTTGTCCAGGGCACTTATGGGATATTCCTTTCTCCCAGGACAGTGATTCTACAATGACACTGTCCTTCAGAGACAAACACCTTCCCAGGACTCACATGGTCTCTTTGAAAGCTTCCTCCTAAGACTCCACTGTTGTCCAAACACCTCCTACTTGAATGGGAGGTAGAGTGGGGCCTATTGAGAGGTCCTGTCTCCTAGGGGGGTGAGAGTACAGGCTTTGAGGTGAGAGAGACCACTTTCATTTGCTGCACCATCCCAAAGCTGTTGCTTCAGTGTCTGCCCTTGAAATGGAGGTAGTGTTTTGGCAGTGGTGAGGGCCAAGATTTCGTGGATTCAACAAAAGCAGTTCATTAAAGCTCAAAAAACAAAACAAACCACCCTGTGCATCCATCCCTAAAACAAAACCAAAAATGACTACAAAACCAGCAGTGCCAACATCAGGAAGAAGAAATCATCCCCACGGGACACAACCACAGGTACCGAGAGGAATGAATCGGCACCCTGGACTAACGGGTTGATGTGCCGGTTGAGTCCCATACATCCTTTATCTTATACAAAAACCAAGTCCTCTGAATTTTACATGCACTCTCCGGGTGGAGCGTGCTGTTCATTTGGTGTATCCTGCCTGTCCATATCAACAAGTGTCTCCCTGAGGCCAGGAGACTGGGTCTTAATCTCACCTCTTCCCACAAGCTTTACAATTGGGGTATTCCTAAATAGAGCATCTCTATCCCAAATTCTGACCTATTGTTGGTTCTTGGAAACCTTAATTTGTATTTCACGCTATAGCAGTGGAGAAGGGAAACCCAAATGGCTGTCCTCAAACTACACGGCCTGGGAGCTGTGGTTTGTCTCTGCAGCTGGATACAGAAGGAAAGGCTTTGGATGGGAGCTTTCATGATTTGGGACATGCTGGCAGAGGAGGGGTCAGCCCATAGGGTCTCGGGGCCTGGGTACCCTTCTCCGAAATTGAAAACAGACAGAAGGGCCAATTTACTGGCTTCTTCCTCTCTGTGTTCTCCAGCACAAGGCAAGGTCCCTATGAAACTGGATGTGAAAAGATGAGAGAGCCAAGTAGCTGTCTGCTTGTGGTGTGGATGCACCTGATGATCACCCCTAAGGACTAGGTACAGGGCTGAGTATGAAACAACTAATCTGTTTTGGTCCCACCAACTTCATGTGGTTAAAGAACGAGGAAGTTAAAACACAAGGAAGTTGGGTGACTTGTCCAGGCACGCACCTGCTAAGTGGAGGTATTAAAATTTGAAACTATGTGGTCTTGCTAACGAGCCTGTGCTCACGACCACTTCCATATAATGCCCATCCAGACCATCTACACAGTGTGCTCACAGTGCACCTGGATTCCGAGGCCCCGTGGAAAGACTGCATGCATTCCTAGGGATCTGTAGCCCACAGATGGAAAATCACCGGTCTAGGTTCACCTCCTCTTCTATCCACAGTTTCTTTTCTTGGGTTCACAAGATGGCATCTCAACCCATAGCCACACAGTGCTGTTAGCACGGTTGCATATTCATTATGTATAGTTCATAGATGTGGCTAAAGAGAAGAGAGAGAGATTCTTGCCTTTTAATCCAGATTCTTAAGGTCCAGGAGGTCATCAGCTCTTTCTGCCACCGGGACGGGAATCTGTCTGCTTAACAGCGGGTGCTGTCTGCCTCCTGGATTTTCACAATCAAGGCAGTGGTTTTACTACTTGTTTTATTCTTGTCTTGACATGAGCAGTTGCCTGCTTTGGGTGGATCCAAAAGAAACAAATGGAAACTCCCAGGGCTCCCAAAGTAGATCCCACTGACAAGGAGATGGGGACAGGGGTTATGGAAGCAACAACTTTGGGTATGGATAGAGATTCTTCCCCCTGAGAAAAGAAAAATGAAACTTCAGGATAGAATCCCAAAGATGGTCTTTTCCTTCCATCTTTAGAGACTTACTTCTTTCTAACACGGAAGGGACAATCAGTGGGGTTTTTCACAGAAATGATTTGAATGGAGACCAGACACAAAATATATTTCTAGTACCTGATTTTTAATAAAACATACTATTGCTCAAACTTAAAGGTGACCATAGTATTTGGATTTTATATAGTGGTATAACAAGAGCTAATATCTGTTTATAGGTGAGTCCTACCGGATATCCAATCAAAGGTTGCCAGTGGCCAAAGGGCCTGGGTCAGGCACAGTGTCATAAAAGTGCAGTAGACTGGGGAAAAGATTTCCTAACTAGTCTTACAATTCTTGGGTGTCCCCTAAAACTGTAAATTACAGAGAAAGTCCTTGAATAGGTCTCCCAACATCCCTCAGGGCTGGACCACTGACTGAGCTTGATGGGCAACCATGGGCATCTGGGGTATTACGCTGCCTGTCTTTGAGATGCGTAACCCGCCACTCACTTTCCAGATGAGGTGTCTTTGTGGCACCTTGCAGTTAGGGAGCAGTCTGGGCCACGAGGTGTGCTCAAGCAAACTGATGAGGAGCTTTGCTTGTAAATGCTGTGTTCCAGCCCAGAGACCTGGAGGACCTCACACTTGCCTTCCTGCCTTCCAGCAGACACAGATCAGTTGAGGTGAGCTGACTTTTCCTTCAGAATGGGGAGAACAGAATTATAAGGAAGAGTCTCAGAGGGAACAGTGATGGTAAAAAAAAAAACAAAGTTTTATAAAATGTTAGACCATTGCATTAAATTTTAAAACCTAAAGGATAAAACTAAGTTATTGTCCATGCATATTTCACAGAGATTAAGTGTAACACTGATTACAAGTCCATGCTCTGCACAGGCTGGGGACTGTCATTCTCAGCTCAGATCACTCATGATGTGTGTGGCTCCTGGTAAATTCCTCGGTGTCTCTGTGCCTCAGCCCCATCTCAGCAAAACGGATCTGGGGATAGTACCTGTTGTTGTTATTAGATGAGTTGATGTAGTGAAAGGTTTAGAGAGGCTGGCAGACAGTAAAGCCGTGTATGTGACTTACTGTGTCATTATTTTGTAAGGAGCCTTTGGACTTGAGAGCAGCAGGGACAGATCCTCCTGCGCGTCCTTGGGAAAAAGTTGGAAAGACCACTGGTGGACCCCGGGGGCACACCTGGTCGGATGATGCAGCCTGCACACACAGGCCAGGAGGGCCGGGGGAACAGACAGCCGCTCACTCTCAGAGCGGGCTGCGGGGCTCGGGGGAGTTGCTCTCTGGGGGCCCGGGGTGGTTCCCAGGCATGCTTTGAGACAGAAAAACCCATCTTGTAGTCAGCCCTCCAGCCAAATGTAGTGTAGGCCAGTTTATTTTATGCTTCCTCACAGAATTACACCGTTAAAAAATGGAAACAGCCTTCTCTGAAAGGAATCCCTTTAGGCTGTTAGCAGATAAGGACAAGAGGTCTTAGCTCAGCCAAGGACATTTGCATTTTAATAGGTAACTTTTGAAGCCCTAATCCTTCAGGACCTGGCTAAACAGCCCTGTGACCAATGTGTTTCTGAGGGTGAGGATGGGCATGAGTGGGGGGGTTGAAAAATGAGGACAGAGGGAATCATCTGAACCTCTCAGATCATATTCCCTGAATGTCATCCCTGCCGAAGGCCATCAGGAAATATGAGAGAGAGAGCGTGCGCGTGCGTGTGTGTGTGTGGGGGGGGGGGCTGCAGGAGTGGAAGGGGGTTGTGTATTGCTTGTTGCAGCGATGGGCATGCAGCATGCATATTTAGCGTTTAGTGGGCACCGAACACCCCGCAATACTGGGGACAGCCTTACCTCAGAAAGAATCGTCCTGCTTCTGCACAACCTTTGAATGTCCAGCCAGATGTTTTATCATTGTTTGAGTCTTGAATCTGACTGACTAATAAATGCAAAGAATTTTTACATTTCTTCCTATATGCTGGATGTTCTAGGGAAAAAAAACCCATGTAATGCCCATGTAAAGATTTTTCTTTGCTCTTCCTGGAACAACATCCTTGAGTGGCTCACTGTTGGACCAACTCAGAACCCCAGCAGGTGCACACTTCCTCATCTTTGCACTGGTGCCTCGCCCTCCCCTCGGGCTGTGCGCGTAGCCAGCACACGCATCGTGGATATGTTTTCTTATCATAAAGTTATTTCCCTTTATTTCTTATTTATGTTAAGACTTTATGTGTGTAGGAGAGGTGGATCCAGAACTCCCACAGTTTGGGCCCTCTTTAAAAAATTGAATAGAAAATTATGAATATAGGGGCTCCTGGGTGGCTCAGCTGGTTAAGCGTCTGCCTTCAGCTCAGGTCATGATCCCAGGGATTGAGCCCCGCATCGGAGGCTCCCTGCTGAGCAGGGAGTCTGCTTCTCCCTTTGCCTCTGCCTCTGCCCCCTGCTTGTGTTCTCTCTCTTTCTCGCTCGCTCTCTATCAAATAAAGAAAGAAAGAAAGAAAAGAAAATTATGAATACAGTATTAGGTATTAGAATGACTATTTAGAACAAGAAATTATATCCCAATAAGGTATGAAATATATAAAAGCCGAAAAATGACACACACATTATAAAAATCCAGGAAAAATAACAATTCGCTGCTAGGCACTGCACTCTTACACTTTTCTTTTCCTATGTATCTTTATTAAGTACTCTTTGATCCTCTTCATCAGACAGTGATACTGTATTATCATTTTTTTTTTAACTTATTTGACAGAAAGAGAGCAAGCACAAGCAGGCGGGGAGAGGCAGAGGGAGAAGGAGAAGCAGGCTCCCCGCACAGCAGGGAGCCCAATGCGGGGCTCGATCCCAGGACCCTGAGATCATGACCCCAGCCGAAGGCAGATGCCCAACTGACTAAGCCACCCAGGTACCCCTCGTATTATCACTTTTAATAGAGAAACTAGAAATACAACTCATTCTTTCCCCTAGCATTGCTGATCAGTATTTTTTTCTATTATTGATACTTGGGGTACATAGAAAATGCAGTTTCTATGAAACATGCTCACTGTTTTATTTCCATGAACAAGAAGACAAAAGCATCATGGTGTGTTTACAATTCTGTATTTCACATTACTGAGAATATTCCTGAAGGGCGAGAACTTCCTTCCATTTTCACTAGACACAGAAATGAACCAAATCCTCTGCTTACAATTTTACACACATCTGACACTCGGGAAATAGTTTTGACAAGATTACCTTCTGACTCCAGATATTTCAACCTCGGTTTTCCTTCGCTGCCCACAAATTTCCAGCGCCGAGTCCTGGAGGATGCGGTCACGCTGCAGCCTGACCACTAGCCTGACCACTAGCCCTCTACCTTTGTGTCCCAAAGCCAAGACAGTTGGCTCTTCGGTGGAGTTTTCCTGGAGGCCATTCCTACCATGATGGCTCGAAGTGCCTCGCCGTGTCTTACCCTACCTGGAAGGAACTGCAAACTCCATGCATCTCTTACACTAAACCAGGACAGAATACCCTCAACCCACGTCCTCCTTAGCTGGATCCCAGAACCTTCCTGAAGCTACCCTCATGTGCCAGTAGGGAAGGAAATCTCATCCAAATGTGGCTAAAATATCTGACTTCTGTAAATTTTACAAAAGCATATGACCTCCTTCAGAACCTTGGAGGGGCCAACACCAGTGAGGGGTCATAAAGGTTAACTTTCTATAGCCCCCCGACTCCACCTCTGCTAGGTGAGTCCATGATCTGTGCATTCTTATCAAGAGAGCAAGGAGAGTGTGACCAAATATATACTGCAAGATGGGGTCTGATCGGATTGAAAAGCACTGGTCTGGGTTTTGAAGAAACGAGGAAGGCCAGACAAAGGTGAGATAGGTGCTTTAAACTGGGCAGTTTCTAGAGAAATTGTCCTTTCCTTCAAAACAGGCAAGATTTTCACAGAGGTTCAAGAAAACAGTGGAGGACTTTGGGTCAGACCTCCAGTGTCAGACCCAAAACTAGAATGTCTGGTCTGACAAGGGATGTGAACAGTGGACTGAATATTGGAAAGAGATTCAGTGTCAGAACATTCAGGATGGGGCGCTTGGGTGGCTCAGTCAGTGAAGCGTCTGCCTTCGGCTCATGTCATGACCCCAGGGTCCTCGGATCGAGTCCCGCTTCGGGCTCCCTGCTCAGCGGGGAGTCACTTCTCCCTCTCCCTCTGCCACTCCTCCTGCTTGTGCTCTCTCTCTCTCTGTCAAATGAACAAATAAAATCTTTAAAAAAAAAAAAGAAAGAAAGAAAATTCAGGATGTTTTGGTGACTGTCCCTACTGGCCAGTGTTTCTCATAGGATTGCTCAAGGATCTGCAAGTTTTTTAAATGAAAAATACATACATTTTCCACTGGTGATAATCTAAACAAATAAAATATGTTATGGATCATTCAGATGACCATTCTGTGACTAAAATTGCCACTTCATTTCAGTGCCGACATTTGCATTGTTGTTTACAATTTACAACTGCATCCAGTGACTATCAAATTAAGTCATTTTGGGGCGCCTGGGTGGCTCAGATGGTTAAAGCGTCTGCCTTCGGCTCAGGTCATGATCCCAGCGTCCTGGGATCGAGTCCCGCATCGGGCTCCCTGCTCCTTGGGAGCCTGCTTCTCCCTCTGCCTCTCTCTCTCTCTCTGTCTCTCATGAATAAATAAATAAAATCTTTAAAAAAAAAATCATTAAAATTAAGTCATTTTGCAGCCACGAAAGTGGGTTCAAAAAGAGAAAGGTGGAGCGAAGATTCCTGTGGCACAGGACGTACCACAGAACAGGCTGCTGCAAACACAGCCACCGTCTGTTTGGTTTGGTTTGGTTAAATTGAACTATAATTAACATACAACATCCTATTAGTGTCAGTGTCCGTCAGAGTGATTTGACATTTTTATACATTACAAAATGAGCCCCACAACAAGTCTAGTTTAGTTACCTGTCACCATGCAAAGTTATTGCAGTCTTATTGACACTATTCCCTGTGCTGTGTACATTACATCCCTGTGACTTGTTTATTTTATAGCTGGTGGTTTGTACTTCTTAATCCCCTTCAGCTATGTCACCCCTTTGGTGACCACCAGTTTGTTTCCTGCATCTATGAGTCTGTTTCATTGTTTAAAGATTTTACTTACTTGAGAGAGAGAGCGCATGAGCAGGGAGAGGGGCAGAGGGAGAAGCAGACTCCCCGCTGAGCAGGGAGCCCGATGTGGGGTTCGATCCCAGGACCCCCAGATCGTGACCTGAGCCGAAGGCAGACGCTTAACCGACGGAGCCCCCCAGGCACCCCTATGAGTCTGTTTCTATCACAGCTCATGCCATAGTCATGTTGCATGAAGAAAATCCTCTCCACGTGACCTATGGGGCAACAGTTAATTAGAAGGTAAATATAATCATAAATAAGAAATAAATAATTTTTATATTCTCAATTACTAAATTAGATATACCAATTTACAATATATTTTAATAATGTCAAAATGTTCATCTTTAAGAGAAAAAGAGAACTATGTCTAATTATCAAGGGCTACCTCCTTGAAGTCAGATTTTGAACATAGATTGCTGGTAGAGTTTTGGTTAATTATATGCCCTAATTTTCCAGAGTGAACAAAGTCTTGCAGTCTATTAATATCATTTTGCACAACATACTTTTCCAAACAGGCAATCCCTGAATCTGAATTATTATACTCAGATATGGGAATGACTTAAATAGAGATACAGAACTGATACTTGACCATTCTACCATGAAACCCAACACACTCAGAATTTTGTTTTAGCACAAAAACATCATTCATCATATGTATTCATTTCTTTATTTGTTCAATGAACATTCATGTGCTAAGCATTCTGTAATGTGATGGTAATATGAACAAGAACTAGAAGGACCAGATTTCTTCCCTCGTGGAGTGAAACCTCCATTGGAAAAGATAGACGTTAAATGTAAACAAATAAAATAGGAACAGCTTGTAATTAAGGTTTGTAAAAAGTAAATAACGTTGCTATACAGAATCACAAGGGTAATTTAGCTTAGATAGGATGGTTAAGGAAGGACTTTCAACAAAAATGAGTTAGAGCGGGGTGCCTGGGTGGCTCAGTCGTTAAGCGTCTGCCTTCGGCTCAGGTCATGATCCCAGGGTCCTGGGATCAAGCCCCACATCAGGCTCCCTGCTCCGTGGGAAGCCTGCTTCTCCCTCTCCCACTCCCCCTGCTTGTGTTCCCTCTCTCGCTGTGTCTCTCTCTGTCAAATAAATAAATAAAAATCTTAAAAAAAAAAAAAATGAGAGCATGAGATAGAATGGACCAAGCTAAAAGCTAGGGCAAGACTATTTCAAGCAATAGGAAGTTCAGAGTCCCCCAAACAAGAAGGAATTTAGAGAATTCCAGGAATTAAGAGAAGACAGGTAGGATGGAAGCATAGTAGTGATTAAGGGGACAGAGGCAAAAAATGAGATTAGATGTGTATCTAGCAGCTGAGCAGCGGCGGGAGCCTGGTGCAACATGGGGAAGCGTCAGGACTTTATTTGAAGGGTAATAAAAAACCATCAATCAAACTGAGCAATGGGACACACACACACACACACACAGAGGCATTTGTGTGTATTCACCTTTAAATGGTTTGATGGCTCTTCATCAAATACAGGTATGCACACATCCATATACACACGTATTTGCACACACACATGCATGCACCCATTGCAGCTGTGTGTGATAAAGATTTTCTGAGTGGCATTTGGGAAATGGGGAGGAGACAATAAAACACGGTGACAGATTGGCCTGGGGAGGTAGCAGTGCAGGTGAAGACAAGTGGATGGGGTGGGAGTGGTATTAACAGGACTCGCTGACAGATTGGAATGTGAGGGAAGCATAAAATAAGATTCCCAAGTTTCTGACTTTAATCACTAGGTAGGTGATGATGCCATTCATTACATGGTGAAGACTGAGGGAATGCCAGATGTAGGGAGGAAAATCAAGTGTTCCAGTTTGGAGATGCTTTAGTTTGAAGGGTTTTTGTGATATCTGATGTGTTCATGCCAAACAGGCAGTTATAAGAGTCAGGAGACCAGAAGAAATGTCTGGACCAAAGACATAAGGTTGAAAATTATTGGCCTACGTTTAAAGCCAGTGGAGCAAGATGAGATCAGCCAAGGAGAGAGAAAGAGCTGCTGGAGAAAGATATTTGTCCCAGGAATGAGTCGTGAGAAATTTTGATATTTAGAGGATGGGTAGAAGGGAAAGACCCAGAAAGAGACCAGAGGAAATGACCAGTAAGGTGGGAAGAATCTCAGAGAATGTACCACTAAAGCTGAGGAGAGAGTGCCATTCTAGAGGAAATGGTTGCTTGTATTGAATTTTGTGGAGGGGTGAAGATAAGAGAATAAAGTTTTTCTTTGGATCTAACGATATGGAAATTTCTGGAACCTTATCAATGGCAATTTGGGGGGACTGGTAGGTATGGAAGCCAGGCTGAAGTGGGTTGGAAAGGGAATAGGATGTGAGGAAGTACAATGAGCATGCCGGTCTGAGTTTTGCTGTGGGATGACGATAAGGGAAGATGCGGGGTCAAGAGAGGGTTTGTATTTTATGGGAGGTGCCAGGTCTTATTTGCTAGCAGATGGGAATAATCCAGTAAGCAGAGACACACAATGAGGGAAGGCAGAGGCAGGTAGTGGAAAGAGTGAAGTCTTTGAGTCACAAAAAGGGAGAAATGGCTTTCATTCAATTCAGTTAAGAGTTCATGAACATAACAAGGGTGCTTCTGCTATAACATCATATGTGTTTATTTTAAAAAGTCCTTGCATTCTGCAAAAACACACACTAAAAATAACAAGGATTTTGGGAAAAAATATTGTGGCAGATCATGCAAAACCAGAGCACTAATACAAACATTAGCATTTCTGCTAAATAAATTAAATGGTTAAAAAAAGTTAACTCTCTAGTAAGTGAATAAAATCAATAGTAGACATAGGACTTGATCGTCTTCAAAGGTAAAGGACAGTGGATGGAAGGAGATGACAAGGTGAAAATGCACAGAAGCCGGAGAAAACCAGGCAGTGAGCACTCTCCAGACAGACGTATGGTGACACTAAGCTGTGGAGAACACCTGCTCCTTGTGTGGGTGCTCGGGCCCTGGCCGTCACAACTGCGCCAGTAAGGTCTGGGTCCAGCCGCCCTTCCTTGGCAGTAAACATTCACATGCTGGGGAAAATCTTGTGGCCACTAGCTTCCACATCATATTGACATTATTCCTGGGTTTACCCATAGTAGGTGGCGCATTTGCATTTCAGAAACGTGCTGCGTCGCATAAACTCTAGTGCGTTTCTCACTGAGCAGCTGCTGTGTGCACAGCAGTGGACAGAGGACTGTGTAGGGTACAGAGGTGCAAGAAGGGGAGTTTCCCCTAACCATATCTGACTTTGTCAAAATCTTGATTTCCATAGTCAGAAATAATAAAGGGGAGATTGGAATGTGTTCCAAGAGAAATAATAAACATGGAATCGCAACAGTGATACACATTTATCAAGCACTTACTCTAAGTCATATTGCTTTATCCCATTGAACACTCACAGGAACCCTATGGAATGGTCCTAGTAGCATCCTTGTTTTTCACGAAATAGGGAGGTCATACAAACAGTGAACAGCAGAGCCAGGATTTGACACTCAGGTCTGAATAGCTAGGTTCTTAAATATGAGGAGAGAAGGCATTCGGCATGCTGTCCCTGTACTTTTCCCACAACATTTGGGATTATTGAGTCATTCCCTCCACCTCCAATAAGTTGAGAACTCACGGCCATCTTTTGCCTTACGCTTTATGAAACACAGTTCTGGAAGAGCTCCTGCAGCTGGTGGAGCTGCAGGAAGAGTCTGGAAAGAAGTGATTGGACCTGACATAGTGGGTGCTGGGAGTTAGCCTGCATTGTCACCATTTCGTGTGGCAAGACCGAGCCTCTGTCCCACGGAGTAGACAGGCAAAACAGAGGGTGATAGGGGCTTCCGCCGTCTTGCCTCTCCCCCCAAAGGGCGACTCTTTAGGTGAGGGGACTCCAGTAACATCAGGCTGTGGAGGGGACTGCTTGCATTGGCAGCCAAGTAGGTGGGGCCTCGGATGGGCAGGCTGGAGCAGGCGGACGGTGGGACCTACGTTGCTCTGAAAAGCCCCCCTAGGCCCCCCTCTGAGAGCGCCTACATTTGGATACCTGACAGAGGGAAAAGAACAGTCAGTAATGTTGAAGAAATGGAGACAACTAACAAAAGGAGGACCTTACCACAACCGTACCTCCTCTAATGAGGTGGCAGTCACGTGCAGGCATGGCACTTACACCCAAGCCCGGAGCGACCGCGCCTGCGCTGTGGGCGACCCCGCCTCATTCTGCGCCCCCTCTCTCCTCCCCCCCAACAACGAGGGGCTCATGCTGGGAAAGAAAGGGGCGCAGGGGCGTGGTCGCCACCCTTCACCTCCCAACACTGATGGAGCCATTGCCACTACGAACCCTGTTCTGGGCTCGGGGGCAGCTGGAGGAGCAGGGGGTGAGGGAACCCGGAGAGAATTTCACATCGAATATGAAGTTAAAATTTGAAGACTCAGGATTGTGTTTAATAGCTCCAGTTAGGCGGTTTTAGTAACACAAAGTGATGAAAAGGTCGCGAAGGTGGTCGAAGGCGTCATTGGGGAGCATGCTGCCCAACAAGAATGGAGCCACAGTAATGGTTTCGGGGGAAAGTAGCGATTTCATGTGTATACCCCGCAAGTTGAGACTCCTTTCAACACAGCTGTGTCTCTGAAATGGAAAGGTTGGACCGCACGAGCCGTAAGGTCCTCTGCAGGTCTAGCATCCAAACATTTGCCGGCAACTGGGATTGGAGCAGTTCAGGCAGCTCCATTAGGTGGACGGTGTGGCCCTGTGGTGGTTCCCAAAGAACAGTGGTTCCTGCAGCCTGGCTGATGAGTCCTTGCTTCTCCTCTCCGGTCTGCCAGATGACAGTTCGGGAGTTGTCATGCCCTCGCCTTCTGTGATCCTGGCTCACATGGGTGGAAGTGAAAAGAGGAAGCGGGAGGTGGCGATAGATTTGAAAGCGGAAGTCAGTGGAGAACGGGAGTTGAAAGCAGAATACGGGAAGGATGGTAGGATTGAGGATAACCATGGGGCGTCTGTTAGAAGTGACTTGGGAGACAGATGGGATCTTCAGGTTCCTAATCCGTTTTTATCCTCAGTCCCAAAGTAGGGAAAAACATCATAAAACTTTAAATTAGGTAAAGGACCTTAAAGATGATCAATTTAAACTCCTTGTGTTAGGGAGTGAGAAGCCCGAGCCGCAGAGCATGCTTTGTGCAGGTTTTCTAAACCATTCATTGGTAGCCAACGCAGAACTAAATTATGAGGTTCCATTTGCTTCTTTGTTCGTTTGTTTGAACTGAAGATTCAGGCTGAGCAAAGGCTGAAAGAACCAGTGCTCCTAAGAGGGACTATGCTACTCCAGTGTGGGGAGAAAGATCCTGAAGAAATGAGAAAATAAAAGAGCTAAAACATACCATATGTAATAACAAGATGGAGAATTAAGTCAGAGTGATGTGATAAAGCATGAGTGGGTGTCTCATTCATGTATTTAGGTTCATCACGTCCTGAAATGATAACAGGGCAGTTGACGCTCTCAATCCCAAGTTCAGTGAGTCACCACATTCAGTGACACTCACCATCCACTCCGCAGGTGCATACCATTGGCTACATGACTGCAGCC
>NC_138374.1:135107925-135125840 GCF_054177405.1 Leptonychotes weddellii
GCAAGCCTCGCATCTCAATGGTAAACTCACAGAAGCTGACCAGTCTCTGAGACATCACTCAAACTCACTAGATAACTCCAAATGCTAATTCATTCATTTTTCATGGTAAATAGACCAGACCAGGCATATCTTTGTGGCTTTTGCTTCCTGGTGGATATAAGCAATTTAGTATATTAAAGTGCATGTCAGAAGATTACTTATTATAACCCTATTACTCTGTTCTTACCCTATCAAAGAATGCATAACAATCTATGAAATTCACATCTTTTTTGTCTGGTTCCTCGTCACATACAATGTGTGTTTGAATCATTGCTCTTTACCTGGTGCTCAGCACAGTGCAGGGCATGTGTAGACCTTCAATAAATATTTATTAGAGGTATAAATGAGCAATTAACTCATTGATTATTTCTATCATGATGTTGCAGCCTAATAAATCCTTCTTTTCCTTAGAGACAATTTTCTAAAAAGAAAAAAAGCTCTTGAAGAGCATTTGAAGCATGCTAGACAACTCTGTCACCAATTGTTGATCTTTTGTGAGAAACATGAATCTCGTTTTTGCATCCATGCTAAGGAAAAACCAGCACCTAAGGCCATACTCTTTAATTCGTTCCTATGGTAATATCATCGAGTGTTTTCTTTTATAACTGATGGCCTGCCCGCCCTACTGAGATATATAGAATGTGGACAAGATATAGCCTCTAATCCTTTCTATTATTTTAAACACAGGATATTTAATTATACATTTAATTTACTGGAAATACAGTATAATAAAGTCAACAAATGAAAAGGAAGATCAAGTCCCTTGTGGTGCCTGGCTCTGGTGTGTAGATGCCCTTCACCCCAGGCACACGTCACCTTGCTGAAGAAGAGAGAGTCTCCTCTGACCTGCCTTTTATGGTGTCCTTGTGGCAGCAAGTCCAGTTCTTTCAGAAACCACAAGCAATTTGATTTTCTAGGGCACATCGCTGGCCAGATACTGACTGCAAGGATTATTTTGAAGTGTGTCACTCAGACTTCGTGGCCAGAATGAGAGGAGAGCAGAGGAACACTGCACATCCTTTAGTGTGCATCACCCTCTTCTCCTCTGGATGCCGTCATTGATTCCTTGTTTCTAGAGCTTTTGTTTCTTCTGCTTACAGGATTGCTTGTGGGTTTGCTAACATTTGCAGACCCCACTCCTACCCCCGTGCTATCCTCCTGCCACCTCACGTCTCTGCTGGTTATAATACATGGGCTTGCTGGAGTACGACGGTGTGTGGTCCTGCATCATCAACATGAAAAGAGTGAATTTCCCCCCACTGGATATATGGGAATACGCGCTCGACTCAGATTAGGCGGACCAAGTTTGATTCCAATTCTACTCAGTCCTACGTCACTCTCTGGCCCTAAGGGATGAAAAGAAACTTCTATACACAAACAGTTTCACAGAATAAATGTAAGGGAAAGGGCATGATTAGGAAAGCACTGTTTGCAACTTCTAATAAAAAATTGATTTAGACAAAAGTCATCAAAAGATGAAATGATAAAATATTGATGGGATCAATTTGAATAGAGCACCAGGCTGTTGCTACCCGGAATGCTGATCAATTTTGCATTGCTCAGGGTGGGAAAACCAAACAGGGTGCACCTCCTGATTGGGCTTCCAGATAAGATACAGGATGCCTTGCTAAACTTGAATTTCAGATAAACAATAATTTTTAGTACATATGTCTCATGTAATATTTGGGACATACTTATCCTAAAAAATTATTTGCTGTTTGTTTAAAATTCAAATTTAACGAAGTATCCTTTATTTTTATTTGTTAAATCTGATAACTCTACTTGAAGTAATGCAAAGTTGTGTGTGTGTATATATATATGCATATATATAGTTTAATACAGTTTTACATATAATTTATATATATAGTTTAATATAGTATAATGCAGTTTATAGTATATATATTTTAATATAGTTTATATAGTTTAATAAGTTTAACCTGCATCTAATTAAGCCTTTAAAATTGACTTCAAATTTACAAGAAATACAGGGCATAGAAAGAAAAATGGTACAATGCATGAATGGTATCCTGAAGGTGCCTGCCCATGAAATGAAAAAACTGGGTGGAGGATGGTAGAATGCTCTAGACCAAAGATGCTCAAAGGAGGAACATTTTGCCCCCCAGCGGGTATTGACAATACTTAGAGACATTTTTGGTTTCCCCCCATATGCTGCAGGGAGGGGAGAGGATGCTGGGAGCACCTAGTGGGCGGAGGCAGGGAAGCTGCTAACTGTCTTGTAACACACGGGACACTCTTACCCCTCACCACACCACAAAACACATCAGGCCCCTGAGAACAGCAGTGTCACTGTTGAGAGACCCTGACCTGGTCTCAAAGAGCCTTTGAAGACTTAACAACCAATTGCAATGCACATTGCCCATCTGAATCCTGACACCACACTACACATACAAGAGAGAAGGCAAGGCAGCTATTTGAAAAGGATAGGATGGAAAAATGCTTATGTGGGAAAGGCTCACAGTACATGGCTAAGAGAAAAAATGAACTGGATGTAAGGAAGTTTGTATGGCATGACCTCATATTACTGAAAAGGAGAAAGAGCTACGAAAACAAGTCATTCTGTGTTTGCTGTAAACATAAGGGTGTATGTGTGTGTAAACAGACACACATTAATGCAGAGAAAACCAATTAGAGAATTAGTCACCAAAATATTAATAGTGTTGGTATTTCTAAGTTGGAGATCATAAGTGATTTATGTGATCTTTTTTCCCCTATTTTCTGTGTTTTCTAAAATGAACACATATTACTGTTTTTAACCAAGGGGAAATAGGATGGTTTTAGAAAGAAAGTTCTTAGTCTGGGTGGAAGACCCTTACAGCAATCACCTTTTGCAGCGCAGAGCTGAAATGGCTCCTCAGACATCTCCCTTGTGCCCAGAGAACCTTGATGGAGATGGTGACGCTGAACCAGAAACTAAAGGAACTGGGGCAGAGATCTGCTGTGTCATTCTCTCTCCAGCAAGATCCAAGAATGAACCAAAGGGAGCATGAGGAATGGGCCTGACAGCAGCCTCTGTCTTTCCAAGCGTGGGAGGTGGGTCTCCCTCAATGGGAGCTAGGCAGAGATGTATGTCTGGTGAGCCTTAAGGAAAGTGGCTATGGGCCAACACTGGACAAGAGAAGCCCTGGCCGCCATTCCCCTCTGTGTGCCCTGATCATATTTGGAAAAGTTGCAGGAAGTTTTCTGTTCTCTGATCCTGAAAAACTAGAATATAGGGTCTTCTCTTTTTAAGCTTATCCAGTGTCCCCGTGGTTTTACTTGACTAAACCCAATGCAGTATTGGTTTCTGAAACCCCAACAGTCCCCAACAGTGAGTAAACAAATGAAAGCATCTCCCTTGTCTGCTACCCAAGTTCCTAACGAAGCTCTTGAGACAAGCCCTAGGGTTCTCTCATCCTTAGCTCTTGTTACCCCAGAGGGATTTTCAAAAGGATGATCTCAGGAGACCTGGCACGAGGGATTTGCTTCCCTTGGGGATAATAAATAGTCAAAGCTCCTAAAATCTGGAGTTTAAGAGACTGCATTTTTTCCAGGACTACTTCTCAAGCCAAAGGAACCAATGCCCTCAACTTCAAGAAATATAGCAATAATTTGAGGTTTTCTCTGATACTAGAGAAAGCTGAATTTTCCTTGCTTTGTAGGTTTTAGCTTCCCTTGTAAATGGCTCTTGAACACAAGGTATTTTTACCGGCTTCCTCTGAATAGATTGAGCTCTTTCAGTGACTTTTAAAAATCACTATCTAGAAAGTGATTCCTTCTTCCTTTCGCCAAGGTCAGAAGCAGTGAGTGGCTGTGGGCAGAACTAAGTGAAAATGGAATGCCATGTGTGTTTTTGAAATTCTTACTATTTTCCCTCTAAGTTTTTCATTATTTTTTGGTTGTATTGATTCTCATGCCATTAATATTATATTTCTTCATGCTCATCTTGCTGTGGTAATGGATTCAAAGACATGAAATTTAGCAGAGACATGATAATAATCTTCCACTATCGAGCTGAAAAGGAAATAGAAGGTAGGATAATGTGGGGAAGTGGCAAGTTGCAGGGAGACAGATGTTGAGTCAATAAAAGTGATATTTTCTAAGAATCAAGGCTACTCAACAATAGAATAGATGATAGTATATCTATATGGATCTGTATAGTGGGAAAGTGTGCACCATTGGTAATGAAGAGATAGATCCACTCCACTGTTATCAAGAGTATTCAAGACATAATAGTAAGTGAAAAAAGCTAGTTGTGAATTGGTATGTGCAGTTTCATTTCATTTGTGTAAAATTGAAATGATACGGAAATATGCACAATTGTACTTAGAAAATTTCTAGACAGAAATTTTAGAAAGACACAGACATGAATCATTTTTACCCCTGGACCAGAGAATGCAAAGCACAGGAAAAGAAATCTAACATTCCCATTTATATCCTTTTGTACAGATGGCTGTTTTTCCCCGAAAGCATTTTTATAATATAAAAAGCCTGGTTTTATTTTTTAGGTAAACTTGGTATCTTTAAAAAAAAAAGAGAGAGAGAGAGGATGCTAACTTGTAAGATAATGAATTTTCAATCATTGGAAGCACTGAAGCAGAATTTGGGGGACTATTTGTGAGGAATGCTTGCTTTTAAAATTACCTCCTAGTACTAAGGTCCTGTGATTCCATTATATTAAAGGACTTAACGCCACCAAGCACATGGGTTTTCCCAGCTTGCTTCCCATTGGAAAGACTTGAATAATGAAATAGATAAGATTAACCCCTTGCCCAAGATTGCTTGTCAGGTCTAAGCAGAACATGATTACTCTAGAAGGAAATATTTTGACTTTTTTTTTCAGGGTAGAGGGATATTTCTGGCTAAAGATCCAGAATCCAAGAAAACAGCAAGTGGTGTAAAGTATTGTTCTTCTTGGTGACCTGGATTCCACAGAAGTAGGCTGCCATTTTGTTTCTGCTGTCATGACCTTACTATCATGGTGTTAACACTCACCAGGTTTTTGCCGTCTTGATGAGTCCTCGTTTTCCCGAGGGGGTGATGAGAGAGGAGAGGGAGGCACAAGCTCAATTCGATCTTTTTTCTTCTATATCCTTGCTTATCTTCTCAACTCCCTTAGCGGAGGTAGGATTGGGAGGTAGGATTGATTTTCCAGTTACATAAGATTGGGGTTTTATCTTGTTCAGTAACACATCATGAATCTCAGTTAAACAGCAGTGGTTTCAAGACTAGCCTATCACCACATCTCAAAAGAAAATGAACACATAATTTGCTCTCCATTTCCCCCTATATTTTGAAAATATTTTATATTTTTCTATTCCTCAAAATCTTTAGTAAGGAAATTCCAAAATCTGCCCTCATTTAGCTGCTTGCATCCCACTGTGGTGATAGTCAGAATTTTTATTTTGTCTCTATTTAAAATTTTAATATTTTGTTCATCATGGATTTTTGCATTAGCTTTTTAAAAAAAATACTGCATCAAAATCGTGTTCATCTTGATCACTGAGTTTTTTTGGTGCTCCCCTAAATGTTGCATCCAAGATGAGTGCCTCACGTGCCATACTTCACTTCCAACACCGTTCAGAAAGGTTTTCTTTTTCCAACTACAATCTTTCTTTAAAAACCGAAGTTAATTTCCTCTGGATCTGGCTGTTGGGTGCTCAAATTTCTATGACATTCCTGTTCGGAGACTAACTTGGTCTTACATGATACTGTCAGCTTTCTCCTCTCCAAGGTAAATTAACCCACTACATTTACCTTTTCTCTTTCCTTTTCTCTTCAATCCTCACTGCAGCCTCATTATGGAGTCTCATTGTAAGAAGAATTTAACAGTTATTTTTCGGTATGTTTAGAAGAGAAATAATTAAGAAAATCTGTATTATATAGGGAAGATAAAAAGAAAAGTCATTTAAGATTCTCCATTCACTATCCAGAAAAAAATATTTTTAGCATTTTGGTATATTTATTTCCAACCCATTTTTAATGGTGTGTGTACTGTTCCATGTTTCCCTTCATTGTTTATTCCTTCTTCTTTTCATTTTTGAAAAATTATGGACTATCTATCTATCTACCTATCATATTTTTCCATGTCAGAACATTAGATGTTTAATAGCTCCATAGTTCCCATCAGATGGATATATTATAATTCATTATTCCTTTACTTATTTACATTGTTTTTGGTATTCATTATTATAAATAATATCATAAAAGCTTCTTACACATATATCCTGATACATCTCTCTGATTATTTCTTTAAAGTAAGTAATTGGCAGCAGAAGTATTAAGCCTAGGAGAACGGACACTCATGGTCACTAATATGCTAATTTTTCATTTACTTATCAAGGTAAACATACTAAAATTTTTCCGGTTTCCCCAATGTTTTCCAGTTTTTCCAATTTTTTTTCCCAATGTAATCTCATTCCCAGAGTGAGGAAAATCCTTTAATTCTTTTCAATAAAAGCCAGGGGGAAAAAAGTGTCTTCTTTCTCCCCTGTTTTGTAGCCATGATGCTTCTTCAGGCAGTTGTGGTAAAGGCAATTCACACTGGCCTTAAAATGAGAAGATTGGATCTATGACTTACTAATTTTGGGCAAACCAGCAAACCCTAGGTGTCTTAGATTCCCCATCTGCAAGATGAAGATAGTTATTGAACAGATGGGATTGATGTGCTGTTAAATAATACATATAAACACTCTTCATAAACCAAAAAGTGCCATAAGGAACTATCCTGGTTGTTATTATTATTATTGTTATTATTATTAAACTGTTTTTTTTTTAAATGAGAACTTGTTGATCTCTAAAACTCCCCAGATAGTGAGAGACGGTATGCAAACTTGTTTCCCCAGAGGTACAGTTTATTATTCTAAAGAAATTAGAAAAGAGAGCTCAGAGTCTAGTCATGAGTCAGACCACCTGTGAAAATTCATGTCCAAGCACCAGCTGCAAAACACGAAAATACACACAGTGCAGGAGAACCAACACTTAGTAACTGACCTACACACACAAGGCGTGCATCGACAGGGCCCGGCTGGTCCTGGGAGGTCCCTCCGAGCAAGAGGAGGGTCCGTCAGTACCCAAGAAAGAGGGGGAATGTGTCTGGTTAAAAACTACATTCGGGAGGGCAGTCAGGTTTGAAGCAGTTGAATGATTTGTGAAAAGGGTTCACAAAAAGACGTAGACAGGTGGAACAGGGACAGAACAAACACTCAGGTCCCCTCAGAGCAGAGAGCGTTGTCCCAGTTAGCAACTCGGAAGGTAAGATCTTTAAGAAGATGATCAAAATTGTGACTTCAATAAAGTGGAAGAGGTTGGCCAATTTGTTTTAGGTAAATAAAAATCTGAAACTGTAATTCATGAGAAAATTCTTCTCAAAATTACGCGTTTTCTAATTCTTTAGCTCCAGTTGCCTCCAAACACCCATGTTCTGGCTCATGAGAAAACCTCTTCCAAACTAGCCCAGGTATCCTTCCTGCTACCCTATCCCATCCGTTTCTTCTTCTGTGCTTTTATACAAAACTCCTTGTACATGCAATTGCTTCCTGATTATGTTTTCTGCCTTCTCCCTCCTGGGGCACAGGAGGACCCATGCACCTGACACATCCCGTGGAGCAGGTCCTTGTTGCCCCTTCTGGTCCTGAGCAGGCGCGGGGCACAGGCATGTTCTGACTCACTGACGGGCCTGAGTCTCCATCGTATTGACCCAACAATTCATCCATGAAGACCAAGAACCACACAGTGGTGAGTGAATTCATTCTCCAGGGGTTTTCCAGCTTCCAAGAACACAAGGTCATCCTCTTTGTGATATTTCTTACGTTGTACCTTTTAACTCTGGCTGGCAATGTCATCATTGTGACCATTATCAGCTTTGCTCGTCATCTCCACACACCCATGTACTTCTTCCTCAGTGTGCTCTCCACCTCCGAGACCATGTACACACTGGTCATTGTACCGCGGATGCTCTGCAGCCTTACAGGTCTTAGCCAACCCATCTCCTTGGCTGGCTGTGCCACCCAGATGTTCTTCTTCCTCACCTTGGCCATCAACAACTGCTTCCTGCTCACGGCCATGGGGTACGACCGCTACGTGGCCATCTGCAACCCCTTGAGGTACACAGTCCTCATGAACAAGAGGGTGTGTGCCCTGCTCGTTTGGGGGGCTTTCAGCTTTGGGCTGTTTGTGGCCATAATTCAGATTTCCTCTGTGTTCAGGCTGCCCTTTTGTGACAGAGAAGTGGCCCATTATTTCTGTGACATCCGCCCAGTTATGAAACTCTCCTGTGCAGACACCACTCTACATGACATAATTAATTTTATCATCAGCTCGCTTGTTATTGTGATGCCCATGGGGCTGGTCTTCATCTCCTACATCCTCATCATCTCCACCATCCTCAAGATCGCCTCTGCCCAGGGCCGGAAGAAGGCCTTCGCCACCTGCGCCTCCCACCTCACGGTGGTTATCATCCATTATGGCTGTGCCTCCATTGCCTACCTCAAGCCCAAGTCCGAAGATACCAGGGATCAGGATCAGCTGATCTCAGTGACCTACACCGTCATCACCCCCCTGCTGAACCCTGTGGTGTACACCCTGAGGAACAAGGAGGTCAAGGATGCTCTTCACCATGCTATTAGCAAAAATCCTCTTGCCCTAGGATCTATGGTAGTTTGACACATAGCCTGTCATCTTCTGGGTATTTCATAATCTCGAAAAAAATTTGTTTTTTGATCATGTCATTCATTCTCTACCCAGAAAGAGTTGCAGAATGTGGTGGTAAGGCTGCTGTGAGGAGCCCAGAGTTTCCCTGACTTGAAGTTCATTTTCATCATCATGCTCCATGCCTTCTACTAATCTCAGAGGTTAACACCAGAGGAGGTGTCAGGTGTTGCTCGGAAGGTGGAGAGCTGGTAGGGAATAACAAGCAAGAGGGTGGCTGATTGTTATCAGTTTTTGGTGGCAGGAACCTAGGCTGTATGACACCTATTTGAAGGGAGGAGTTGAGAGAGCAACCTGAGTGTCAGGTAGATCCTGAGCTCTGAAACGTAAAGGGAGCATGGCTGGTGCACAGGATGTTCTGGAAACACAGTCAGAACTACCTTCCTACTTATCATCACTTTCTCCTTTGGGCAGTGACAAGAGTAATAGACCCTGACATTCCAGAAGAAATATTCTCTGCTTTAACATTCTCACCTGCCTTGGAGACCCATGAAATTTTTTTTCCAATTTTATTGAAGCTCACATTAGAACTGTTTCCTTGGTGAGTCTCATATATTCACATGTTAGTAAGTAACTTGTCACATCTGGCAGCTGCATTTCCCTGCAGTTAGAGATGCTCTCTGTGGGGGTAATGCATGCGCTGTGCTGCGTTCACGAGCGTGGGTATATCTGAAGACCTTTTCTGAAATTAAATTTATTAACCCCACCTCCCACCTAACTCTGGCTGTCTCAGATCTGGATAATTAGCATATGTGGTGTCTGAGCAGAGACGTGTGTCTTGTCTTCACACTCTTCATTTCTGCATTGCTGAACTCATTTTCTGTCAACAGTTGGGTGCCTACTTTAAACTCTATGTTTGAACACTTGTCTAAACGCAATCCTCTTCCTGCTCAAGGACAGTCCAAGTGTTCCCACTGAAGGTGCGTTGAGAGTGCCTGTCGGACAAGCGACTTGGGATCCCTAATGGTAGAGGGGCCAAGAAGAGAAACTTTCATGTTTATGCAGCATTACCTGAAAAAATAAAAGTTTTGCCTCCTCACAGCAGCTGCCTCATTATTGCCCTTATCTGGGTTCCATGAGAGCACTTCAGAATCCTTTCTGAGCCTGGTTCAAGGGAAACACTCTCATAGGCCTACATCTTGGAAAACCCCAATGGAGATCCTCTCTTTGGGGGTCCCGCTCATTGTAGCAGCCCATTCCTGAAAGCCTCTCCCAGCAGTCAACCCATTTTATAGATTGCTGAATTTTTGCACACAGAACCCCCATAGGATTTCTCACAGCTGCCCAGGGCTTTATAGGATTGGCGCTCATACTGAAAATAGTGTGTTCCCCTGAGTTCCTATCGTTTGATGCTGCAGAAAATTATGGTGTAATCTTCCCAAAGTAATATTTGCAACAGTAAAGATTGTGTATTAAAGGTCCACCCATTTTGTCTTTTTAAAAATATAGTTTATACCATCATAACAGAGCCAGAAAAAAAAATTAAACCAATGCATTTAATTTCAAAGAGAGTGTGTGACTAATTCTCACTCAACGTAAATCATGTCTGAACAGAGTGATGCTTAAGCGCACACCTTGGGCTTAGTCACTGCATAGCCATGATCTTTCTAAGTCAGGGCCTGCCGGTTGAGGGGCTTGCTACTGTGACATGGAGTACACATCTCCTTTTGGGAGAACATGTAATCCCGCAAGGACACATCCCATATCTCCCCAACAAAGGATTGCTACTCTTGTCCCAGAATATTCTTTGCCTCTGTCCCCCACACAGTACCCCTTGCTCACACCCATCCTCCCCATGGTCTTTCCATCCTCCCAGAGTTCAGGATCCTGGAGCAGACTGTTTGCTGGCACAGATGTGGAATTGGGCATAAGGAGACGGGGGCTTTTGCAAGTGACCGTAGCATTCCCAGTGGACCCCATGTGCTCTCACCTGCTTTGTTGACATAGAGAAGCTGCTCGCTGTCCTTGGACTGCGTGCTGTGGGGGGAAAGGCTATAAGGGCAGGTGAGGCCTGTAGAGTCCTTCAGTGGCCTCTTCGCCCTGGGGATCAGGACTCCCCTTCACTAGGGACCAGAGGCTGCCTCCGAACAGAGTGTGTATATATATATGCATATAACACACTGGAGCTCACAGGGTGCCCGTGAGCACATCATCTCAGTCATTACCTAAGAAACGTTGTGTTAAAGCGCAGGCTTTGGTCCAGTTGTCCTTAGAAGAGGAAGTAAAGACGTCCTGCGTCACCCTCCACTTGAACTGTCTCTGCAGATTTCATCTGTGCAGATAGCAAACACCAGCCATGGGGCATGAAACACCGCTGACTCATTCAGTGTGACTGATAACCCATGGAGCGCCCCCACCCTCCCCACCGCTGATCACACTCTGAGATGTCTCCCATGGGACCCTAGTGGCTGTGGTTCGAGGGCGTTATCGTGACTCTTCTGGAAGCATGGCTTGTCTGTGCTGGACCATCGCTCAGAGCCAGTGGACGCCTGAGGAGCGGAAGTGTGCCTGCCGCGCCCCCCCCCCACCCCACCCTGTGCAGCTCTTGTGTTTAGGGCCACATTCCCACTGCTTACTTCCCCACGGCTGCAACATCTGCATCGTGGCATTACTTATCATCGACTCATTTCCTCTTAAGACCCCTGGGAGAGGCGGGCTTAACCATCATAAAATCAACTGTTTTTCTCTTGCTTAGGGAAGCAGATTTAACAAATATTATGGTCTGGAAGTAAATTAGGGAATAAGAGTAACTTAATCAAGGGAGACACAGCCTAGAAACACTGTGAAGTCCCGAACTGAGTTAGTTTTGCTTCGTAGTAGGAAATGGGAAAACAGCATGAACTCTTCTTTCCTCAGATACAAGGTTTCTTAAAATGTTCACCCTAGACAAAGATTGAGAGAGAGGGAGAGCACCTGTGTGGGGGGAGGAGGAAGGAGGGAGAGAGCCCATATGCTTTAGTCAGTACCATAGGAATTAGGAGGATGAGGAAGTCTCTCTGATCTCATTATCTCCCTGTGTGTGATTTGTGACCTTGTTAGTGTACAAACCTGGGGCAAAACAGCCTGGTTAGCCCAAGAGTGGCGTTTTGAACATTCCATTACTGGTAGTGATATGATAGAGAAGGGGGGGTGTCTCAAACCTGAGAAGATGAGGCTGTGCTTAGTGGCAGGAATAGGAAAAAAAAACAAAGGGTGACAGAATATTAATGCTTTGTTTTTGCTACTAATAAAAACTAACTTTCTATAACATTTACACATCACAAAGTGCATTTTCCCTTTAACCGATCTCACCCAATCTTCAAAGCAACTCTTGCAAGATCGATGTCATTTTTATCCCTATTTCATAGATGAAGAAACTGAGGATCAGGGTCCAGTGAACTCACAAACGTAATGCAGTTTGTTTGGGAGAAACCAGCTCTCTGATTAAAGTCTGAGATCCTTGTAAGTTTTCGTATTTCCTCCCCTGCGACCCAGACTGAAGGATTGCAAGGGTCAGAGAGGGGACACCCCAACGCTGCAGGACCTTCCTCTTTTTCTAGTGAAGGCTGCCTGCCCCTTCTCGTCCCCCACCCCCACCCCAGGTGGGAGGGAATGGTGTTCCCATGGAGGAAGCAAACCACTCTCCTTTCTCTGTCCTGGGGCTTTCTCGAGCCAAGCATATCCTTACTCACCAGCATCTGCGTCTGTTTTAAAAATATGTCCAAAAAATAACTCTACTCTCCTTGATTGTGGGTCAACTCACTCCTACTGAGTAGAATACAGCCAAACTGAGGTGTGTGGTTTCCAAGATTAGAGTGGGGGAAGACAGACTTCTGTGCTAGGTGGGACCTAGGCAGGGGTCAGTGTTGGAGAAGCCTGCCATGCTGGGGGCTGCTCTGTAGGAAGGCCCGCATAGCAAGGAACCAGGGGGAGCTCTGCCAGTAGCCAGTGAGGATCCGCGGCCCCCAACCCAACAGCCGGCCCAGAACGGATCCTGACAGTGGCCACGTAGGCCAGCATGGAAGCAGGTCCTGTCCCGGTCAAGGCTGAGATGAGACAACAGTCCTGGTTGATGGACTGCAATTCAGTCGTCCAGCTAAGCTCCTTCTGGTTTCTGACCCCCACAAAGGATGAGATAGTAAGTGTCTGTGTTTGAAGCTGCTCAGGTTTGGGGTGCGTGGCACGTAGCAGTGGGTCACTTAGGCGGCGTCCTTCATCCGCGTCTTCCCAGGAAGACTTAGCATGCACCCGACGGTGTCACATTGCCCCAGAGGGCTGCCAGAGCTCCAGCCCGCTCTCCGTGGTCTCGGGCAGGGCAAGGCACAGCAGCACCAGCCCAGCGGGAAGATGCTGGCTGGAGGGCTGCCTAGGCCGTGTGGTTAGGGGCGCAGCCTTTGTTCCAGCACAGAGGGCAGTGTTTTTAGTGGTTTTAATGACCTGAACCAGGATATGATTAGAAACAAATTTGTTTACTTCAACATATTGTTTCAGTTGTAGGGTCTTTCCTTTCTCTCTTCACTGTTCTGTTTTCTGCTGTCCTGTTCATGCCTCCAAGGAAAGAGAAGCTATGTCCTCCTAAAGGGACATCCTACTGCCTAACGTGTGTAAGGAAACCGTGGCAGTGGACTGTTGGTCCCGTAAGACGAGCTTACTTGTGGAGCTGCTGGAGGAACCGTTTCCTTCCAGGCTTCGGGGCTGGGGTGTTACCCGTGGACCAAGGACATTCACTGGTTCAGGGGGCTGTGGATTTCAGTATAGCGTGAGTTGGAGACTGTGTGGCCCCCAGCAGCGTGGAGATCTAGCTCTTGTGGTCTTGACGATGAAGTGGCCCGGTTGTCGATAAGGAGCTCCTGGATATTGGGTTAACGGATGAAGCCCTTCACCTGGAATCAGGACATCAGCTAGGAAATTAGGAGCTCAGAGAAGGTATCTGTGAAGATGAATAGACTGAGCCCATCTCAAGAGGACGTGAAATAGTGCTTGATACTGAGAACAAGCCAGCTACATTGGCCTAAATCTGTGATTTATAAACTTGACTATAAGCATTTCATCCTGGTGTTTGTTTCTCTGTCTCCAAGAAAAACTGTATCAGTTCCCCATTTTTTTTTTAGTTATCGTACATTATGAGTGAGACTTTAAAACCCAAGAACATATGGGTCAGGTATGGTTTCCCCCACAGCGTGATCTCCAGCATCTATCTCTGTGATTAATTCATAGTAAGAGCCATACAAGTACTTAGAGCATGGACTAATCTTGGTGTTTCCAGGTCAGTGAGAAGAATGGAAGGAAGTTGTCTGAGTTAAGGGTCCGGGTTTCAAACAAAAGCCACCATATCGACTTGTGGCTGTCCACCTCTACTTAACTATTCCGTGCAATAAACCACCCCAAACTCAGTTTGTGAAACAATAAACATTTCGTACATCAATCTGTGGGTAGGTGATTTGGGTTTAGGGATTTTTTTTTTTAATCTCAACTAGGTGATTAACAGCAAGTCAGCTACTTTGGAGGCAATAATATCATCTGGGCCAGAAATGGGGTGATGGGAATTAACACATTTTTAAATCCTTGTCTTGTTTGTATAATTTTAGGTTGGTCTAAATCAATCTTGATTTCTCACTTTTGATTCTAAAACTCCTTTCATTGTAATATATAACATCAAAAATCCCCTGAGTTTCAAAATAATTTTTCACAGCATATTTTTGCATAATATTAAATAAACAAGTTATTTTCCATAATATGTTACTTTAGATCAATATGTTACAACTAAAGCTTACACTGTAAGTTCATTTTATCAAAGTCTTTAATATCCATTAATATATATCTAAAAAGAAAAATCTCACTTATCTACATTTAATAAGTGCTCCATATTATTGAATTAACTTTAAAATTATTATGAAAGAAAGAACATAATTTATGGACAGATTCACAATGACATTTTATATACTACATTTCATTCAGGGATAAAAATAGATGCATTAAAATGAAGATTGAAATTTAACTACTTTTTGCTACATCAGAAATACACAAAAAAATCCTTTGAATGTTTGATTTATGTTTCTGAGGTTTAGAGCCTAAGAAAACCCCACACATTGTATGTTAAATAATATTCATGCTTAGTTTCCAAGTACTTACATTCCAAGTGTTTATTTAAGTGCTGAAGACATCTTGATGTCCTATAGAATAATTTATTAGATTGGGATCTCTGGCAATCGATATGGATAAATATCAAAAATAGAATACATATGTATATTTGGGATAAGACCATATATTTATACATATAGACATATGGACTAGTGTGTAAATGTGCAGAGGATTAGCTTTCACTCAACACACTGGTTATCTCTGAGGAAGAAGGGAGGGGAAGGGAGGGAGTGAGCTCCTGATTTTATCCTTAAATGTTTTTACCTTAAAAAAAAAAAGATAGGAAACAATTATGACAAATATGGCATAGTGAATACATGGTACTTGATTTGTAATTTTATACCTTTTCTCCACCTTTTTTGTAAATTTTAAACTTTTCACAATTATTGTTTTTATTTTTAAAGAATCTTCGGGTGAATTCTGAGTGATCATTTTTATGTTCTTCATTAACATGTTCTATTTCAACATGAATGTTCCTCATGATCCATAACTTTAGCCAATGATTCATTGTGGATATAAATGAAACAAATGTATGATCAAGGCGGGGAAAAAAGCCACTGTGAAATGGTGTATCGGTCAAAACCACCAGCTCGTCTTGCAGTGATAAACTCTCAGAGCGGTTGAGTTACGAGCAGGCATTTCTGATCTCCACTAACCACCGGACCTGCTCAACTGATTTCCACTGGGAGGCATCCAGCAGACTCCACTTGAAAGAAACAAGACCAAGAAATGGAGGGCCTCTCCCCTGGCTTCCATTTTGAAGCCCACAGCTGACCTCCGTGGTGAATGATGTCAGTTGTCTATAAGATACCAGTCTTTCATATTTCCGTGTTGAACCAAGACCTGGACACACAGATCGTAATATCAAAGAGGCTGTATCCTCATAAAGTCAGACAGCCTGTCTCCTTGGGTGACGTGCTCAGGCCTCCTCAGGAGAAAACAGGAAAAGGGGAGTTATAGGAGATGGGGCATTCACACCTGAAAGAAGTGACCAAGGAATAAAAGAGTATTCACCTCCCTCTCTGTGCTTATTTATCATCTGAATTTGACTCCTGTCAGCTAGAAAAAAAGACCCTGTCCTTGAAAGAAGAGGGTCAGAGGCCCAGTGGTGTGCATCTTCCCCTTGCTCAGACCCCTGAAGCCTTTGAGTGTCGCCTCAGTCTTCACAGAGGATGGAGGTGCAGTCAGGTAGGTACTGAGTCCACTTGGGTGGAAGCTCCCAAGCTAGAAAAGCAGGGAGAGACAGAGAGGTTTTTTTGTGTTTGCTTGTTGTTTGTCAATGGGGGGAGAGGGGTGGGGCTGGAGCCAGAAGAGGTGGCGGATAAATGGGAGAACTGATTTTCGGAGCACCAGGGATTCTTAGGGCCAGAGAAAGGAGAGTCGGTGTGGCTGCCAGATGGGAACACCGTTACCTTTGGTTCAAGAGAAGGTCTGGGGCCTTGTTGGTTCACAAGCCAGTTTCCTGTACACGGGGCTGGGGAGGTGGGGGGGTTGGGGCACTAAAGACAAAGAGGTAGTCCACTCCAAATCGGTAGGTGGAAATTTTCTTTTTTTTTTTTTTTTTAAAGATTTTATTTATTTATTTGAGAGAGAGAGAATGAGAGACAAAGAGCATGAGAGGGAGGAGGGTCAGAGGGAGAAGCAGACTCCCTGCCGAGCAGGGAGCCTGATGCGGGACTCGATCCCGGGACTCCAGGATCATGACCTGAGCTGAAGGCAGTCGCTTAACCAACTGAGCCACCCAGGTGCCCATCGGTAGGTGGAGATTTTCTTAAGGGAACAAGGGAGCTTATCTAGGGGGCTTGTCTGGGGTGGCAGCAAGATGAGTAGATTTCTGCACCAGCCCACCAGAATCTGAAAAGTTTACACAGATTAACTGCGTTCAGCCTCCTGTACCCTCCAGAGGCTCTCAATGCCACATCTGTCTCAAGGCTGTGTCCTTGGAACAGCTCCCACTGGGCAAGTTACCCCATCCCCCCACCCACCTCCCTTTCTGCAACCCTCAGTTTGTTTCCCAGAGTCAAGAGCCTCATATGGTTTGTCTCCCTCTCTTATTTCTTCCCCTTCAGTTTTCCCTCCCTTCCCTTGTGGTCCTCCATGCTATTCCTTATGTTCCACATATGAGTAAAACCATATGATAATTATCTTTCTCTGCTTGACTTATTTCACTTAGCATAATCACCTTCAGTTCCATCCATGTTGATGCAAATGGTGGGTATTCATCCTTTCTAATGGCTGGGTAATATTCCATTGTATATATGAACCACATCTTCTTTATCCATTCATCTGTTGATGGATATCTGGGCTCTTTCCATAGTTTGGCTATTTGCTGCTATGAACACTGGGGTGCATATGGCCCTTCTTTTCACTACATCTGTATCTTTGGAGTAAATTCCGAGTAGTGCAGTTGTTGGGTTGTAGGGTAGCTCCATTTTTAACATCTTGAGGAAACTCCATACTGTTTTCCAGAGTGGCTGCACCAGCTTGCATTCCCACCAACAGTGTAGGAGGGTTCCCCTTTCTCCGCATCCTTGCCAACATTTGTTGTTTCCTGCCTTGTCAATTTTTGCCATTCTAACTGGTATAAGGTGGTATCTCATTGTGGTTTTGATTTGTATTTCCCTGATGGCAAGTGATGTGGAGCATTTTTTCATGTGTCTGTTAGCCATTTGTATGTCTTCTTTGGAGAAGCATTTGTTCATGTCTTCTGCCCATTTCTTGACTGGATTGTTTGTTTTTTGGGTGCTGATTTTGAGAAGTTCTTTATAGATCTTGGATACCAGCCCTTTATCTGACATGTCATTTGCAAATATCTTCTACCATTCCATAGGTTACCTTTTTTTAATTTATTTTATTTTATTTTATTATGTTATGCTAATCACCATACATTACATCATTAGTTTTTGATGTAGTGTTCCATGATTCATTGTTTGTGTACAGCACCCAGTGCTCCTTTCAGTATGTGCCCTCTTTAATACCCATCACCAGGCTAACCCATCCCCCTACCCCCCTCCCCTCTAGAACCCTCAGTTTGTTTTTCAGAGTCCATA
>NC_138374.1:135125940-135131972 GCF_054177405.1 Leptonychotes weddellii
CCAGCAACCCTCAGTTTGTTTCCTGAGATTAAGAATTCCTCATTTCATAGGTTACCTTTTAGTTTTGTTGATTGTTTCCTTTGCTGTGCAAAAGCTTTTTATCTTGATGAAGTCCCAATAGTTCATTTTTGCTTTTGTTTCTCTTGCCTTTAGAGATGTGTCTTGCATGACGTTGCTGTATACAAGGTTGAAGAGGTTGCTGCCTGTGTTCTCCTCTAGGATATTGATGGATTCCTGTCTCACATTTAGGTCTTTCATCCATTTTGAGTTTATTTTTGTGTATGGTGTAAGAGAATGGTTCAGTTTCATTCTTCTGCATGTGGCTGTCCAACTTTCCCAGCACCATTTATTGAAGAGACTGTCTTTTTTCCATTGGACATTCTTTCCTGCGTTGTCGAAGACTAGTTGGCCATAGAGTTGAGGGTCCATTTCTGGGCTCTCTATTCTGTTCCATTGATCTATGTGTCTGTTTTTGTGCTAGTACCGTACTGTCTTGATGATTACAGCTTTGTAATAGAGCTTGAAGTCCGGAATTGTGATGCCACCAGCTTTGGTTTTCTTTTTCAACATTCCCCTGGTGATTCAGGGTCTTTTCTGGTTCCATACAAATTTTAGGATTGTTTGTTCCAGCTCTGTGAAAAAGTTGATGGTATTTTGATAGGGATTGCATTGAATGTGTAGATTGTTCTGGGCAGCATAGAGATTTTCACAATGTTTATTCTTCCAATCCATGAGCATGGGACATTTTTCCATCTCTTTGTGTCTTCCTCAGTTTCTTTCATAAGTGTCCTATAGCTTTCTGAGTACAGATCCTTTGCCTCTTTGCTTAGGTTCATTCCTAGGTATCTTATGGTTTTGGGTGCAATTGTAAATGGGATCAACTCCTTAATTTCTCTTTCTTCTGTCTCATTGTTAGTGTATAGAAATGCAACTGATTTCTGTGCATTGATTTTATATCCTGCCACTTCGCTGAATTCCTGTACGAGTTCTGGCAATTTTGGGGGGGAGTCTTTTGGGTTTTCCACATAGAGTATCATGTCATCTGCAAAGAGTGAGAGTTTGACTTCTTCTTTGCTGAATTGGATGCATTTTATTTCTTTTTGTTGTCTGATTGCTGAGTCTAAGACTTCTAGTACTATGTTGAACAATAGTGGTGAGAGTGGGCATCCCTGTTATGTTCCTGATCTTAAGGGAAAAGCTCTCAGTTTTTCCCCACTGATAATGAGAATGATATTCACTATGGGCTTTTCATAGATGGTTTTTATGATATTGAGGTATGTTCCCTCTATCTCTACACTTTGAAGAGTTTTAATCAAGAAAGAATGCTGTATTTTGTCAAATGCTTTTTCTGCATCAATTGGGAGGATCATATGATTCTTTTCTTTTATTAATGTGCTCTATAATGTTGATTGATTTCCAAATGTTGAACCACCCTTGCATCCCAGGAATAAATCCCACCTGGTTGTGGTGAATAATCCTTTTAATGTACTGTTGGATCTCATTGGCTAGGATCTTGGTGAATATTTTGGCATCCATGTTCATCAGGGATATTGGTCTGTAATTTTCCTTTTTGGTGGGGTCTGTGTCTGGTTTTGGGATCAAGGTAATGCTGGCCTCATAGAACGAGTTTGGAAGTTTCCCTTCCATTTCTATTTTTTGAAACAGCTTCAGTAAATTGGTATTATTTCTTCTTTAAATGTTTGGTAGACTTCCCCTGAGAAGCCATCTGGCCCTGGACTCTTATTTTTTGGGAGGTTTTTGATTACTGCTTCAATTTCCTTGCTGGTTATTAGTCTGTTCAGATTGTCTATTTCCTCCTGTTTCAGTCTTGGTAGTTTATAAGTTTCCAGGAATGCATCCAGTTCTTCCAGATTGCTTAATGTGTTGGCATATAGTTGTTGATAATAATTTCTAACAACTGTTTCTATTTCCTTGGTATTAGTCATGATCTCTCTCCTTTCATTCATGATTTTATTAATTTGGATCCTTTCTCTTTTCTTTTGGATAAGTCTGGCCAGAGGTTTATCGATCTTATTAATTCTTTCAAAGAACCAGCTTCTAGTTTTCTACTTCTTACTCAAAGAGGAGCTATAATAGAGGCTCAGGAAAATCAAGACATTGTCCAAAAGAAAGAGTTAACACCACATTTGTTTATCATCAGCCAAATCCAAATCTACATGGAAAATTCTCTGATTCTGAGGGGGATGTTGAGGCCCAGGGACCAGGTATGAGGAAAGGGGATAAATGGGGTAACACAACCTTTGTTCACTACTCTCAATACACTTACTTATTTTCCCCCCTGGAATTGAGTTGATGGAACCAAACAAGCGAGTTAGGGAACAACTTAACTTATGAGATCTTTAATTTCTCTATCACATGTAAATAATATAAGCTGTATTTGGAAGTCCTATGTAAATTCCAGCAAGCTCTATGTGGAAATAGAACATGTCCACAGGAAGTTGGTAGGACAATTTTTATTTCATCTCTCATCTTGTTTACATGTCCTGATTCTAGAGAAATCCTCCACACCAACCTCACCTGTGGTTAAAGTCTGTTGTTCTACAGCACCTGAACCAAGGCAATAGGCTCTTCTATATCCACATAAAATTGGGGAGCATAATCTCTCAACTGGACAAAGAGAGGGTATTGTCTGTCTACTCTGAGCCTCTATGGCCTCAGTCCATTTGCACCATCTGGAGTCAGCCTCTGGCACCATGGAACTCCTGAGTAGGAGAGAAACCCCAAGTAAGAAAGAGATACTCAGTTGGATGGAGAGAAAGATCACACTGAAATAGGAGCAGGATTCCTGAGAGGGCAGATTTCATATAGCTAGCCCTTTGATGGGGAGATTTGGGATTAGTCCTATAGGACTGCATGTTCTTCTCAGAGAAGATATGTAGCACCTATTGTGATGACATCATCCTAAACTGGCAGGTTCTGAGGTTTCCTTTTCATTCTTATGACTTTTTAATTTGACATAATTTTGGACCACAGAAAAGTTGCAGGAATAGTACAAAAAAATTTCCATATACTTAAAAAATTATTGTGGTAAAATATACCTAGTATAAAATTTACCATTGTGACCATTTTTAGGTATACATCAGAGGTATTAAGTACATTCACAATGTTGTATAATCCTCTCATCACTATGCATTTCCAGTCTTTTCATCATTCCAAACAGAAACTCTGTTCCCATTAAACAATAACTCTCTATTTCCATCTCCTCTCCAGCCCCCGGTAACCTCTATTTGCTTTCTATCTCTATAAATTTACCTATTATAAGTACCTCATATAAGTGTAATCATATAATATGCGTCCTTTTGTGTCTAGCTTACTTCACTTGGCACAACGTTTTAAAGGTTTATCCATGTAGCATGGATCAGAATTTCACTTCTTTTTAAGGATGAGTAATATTCCATTGTATGTATATGCCACCTTTTGTTTATCCATTCACCTGTTGATGGACATTTGGGTTGTTTCCACCTTTTGGCTACTGACTATGTTATGACCATTGGTGTACAAGTATCTGTGTGGGTTTCTGTTTTCAATCTTTTGGGTATATGCTTAGGAGTAGAATTTCTGGATCATTCAATAATTCTGTGTTTAACTTTGTGAGGAGCCACTGAACTGTCTTCTACAGTTGCTGGAGCATTTTACATTCCCACCAGCAATAAACGAGGGCTCCAATTTCTCCACATCCTCACCAATGCTTGTTATTTTTCATTTTTAAAAAGTTATTAATAGTCATCCTAATGGGTGTGAGCTGGTTATCTCACTGGTTTTGATTTGTACCTCCGATGGTTATCTAGGAATGTTGAGCATCTTTTTGTGTACTTATATTGGCCATTTATTTATCTTCTTCAGAGAAATGTCTTCAAATTCTTCACCTAGTTATGAATATGATTTTCCTTTTTTTTTCTAATTGTAGGAATTTTTTATGTGTTCTGGATATCAATCCCCTATCAGATACATGATTTGCAAATATGTTCTCCCATTCTGTGGGTTGTCTTTTCACTTTCTTGATAGTGTCCTTTGATGCTCAAAAGTTTTTAATTTTTAAAAGATTTTATTTATTTATTTGAGAGAGAGAGAGAACAAATGAGTGGTGGGATGGGCAGAGGGAGAGGGATAAGCAGACTCCCCACTGAGCAAGGAGCCCGATGCAGGACTCCATCCCAGGACCCTGAGATCATGACCTGAGCTAAAGTCAGACACTTAACTAACTGAGCCATCCAGGTGCCCCTAAAAGTTTTTAATTTTGACAGAGTTCAATTTATCTATTTTCTCTTTTGTTGCTTGTGCTTTTGATGCATATCTAAGCACATGATTGTCAAATCCAATATTATAAAGATTTTCCCTATGTCTTCTAAGAGTTTTATAGTTTTAGCTCTTACATTAGGTCTTTAATTCATTTTGAATTAATTTTTGAGTCTGGTGTAGAGTAAGGGTCCATCTTCACTCTTTTGCACATGCATATCCAGTTTTCCCAGCACCATGTGTTGAAAAGACTGTCCTTTCCCCCACTGAATGATCTTGTACCCTTATTGAAAATCAACTGGGCTCTCTAGTCTATTTCAGTGGTCTCTATTTTGGTCTTCATGCCCCATATACTTTTCACTTGGACTTCCCAAATGTTAATATCTTATCATTTTTGCTATATAGCCTTTCTACACACACACGCACGTGCACGTGCGTGTGTGTGTATATATATGTGTACACATATATATACACACATATTTTTTATCTACTTTTTTGAACTGCTGAGAGTCAGTTGCAGACATGAGGCTCCTTTATCCCTAAATACTTTAGCGTGTTTCCTTTTCTTGAAAAGATATTTTTTAAAGATTTTATTTATTTATTTGAGAGAGAGAGTGAGAGCAGGAGGGGCAGGGGCAGAGGGAGAGGGAGAAACAGGCTCCCCTGCTGAGCAAGGAGCCCGCTGCAGAGCTCAATCTCAGGACCCTAGGATCAGGACCTGAGCCGAAGGCAGACACTTAACTGACTGAGCCACCCAGGTACCCCTAGTGTGTGTTTCCTAAAAGCAAGATTATTCTCTTACATCATATATTCTCAGTAGAGGTGACATCACCCTCAAGGGGGCAAAAATTGATTGTATGGGCAAAAAAGTCTGAGATGTTATGAATGACCTGTGGCTCTCCAAAGCTCAACCCTATCCAACAAAATCATATTTCTTAGTATTTAATTTATCTTATTCGGGAGAAATTAATTTAAGTATCAATTAATTAATTTAATTTTTCTCCTTTGGGTGTACAATAATGAAAAAAATGGTTGAAAAACATTGTCCTACATACATAACAATTATCAAAATCAGGAAATTAACTAGATACAGTAATCTAATCTATAAATTTTGTGTTGTTTTGTTTTTACATTTCACCAGGAACACCACGGAAGTAAGGTTGTGTTCTTCAGGTGCCCTTTTCAGCCTCTCAGAGTAAAATACTCATCTAGGCACTGAGGATATAGCAGAGAACAAGATAATGTTCATGGAGCTGACATTCTAGAGAAGAGTTTACAAAGGACTGAGAAAGGATTGCCCATGGGAGGAAAGACTTAGGGGTCACACTGGAACAGAGGTAGCCTTGTTCTTTACAGCCCCATTTGATTGGACAAAGTCTGTTGGAAACAGATTTAATCCCAGTGTAAAGAACTCCCTCCCTCTCTCTCTCTCTCTCACACACACACACATACACACACACAGTATTAGAGATGAAGTGCATTTCTCTGGGAGAAACTGAGTTTCCTGTTATTCAAAGGACAGTATGTGTAATGGTCAGCATTTGACTTCTGCCATGACAGATCCCTTTTTTTTTTGTTTTTTTATTCTTATGTTAATCCCCATACATTACATCATTAGTTTTAGATGAAGTGTTCCATGATTCATTGTTTGTGCATAACACCCAGTGCTCCATGCAGAACGTGCCCTCCTCAATACCCATCACCAGGCTAACCCATCCTCCCACCCCCCTCCCCTCTAGAACCCTCAGTTTGTTTTTCAGAGTCCATCGTCTCTC
>NC_138374.1:135132472-135169621 GCF_054177405.1 Leptonychotes weddellii
TTTCAGAGATGACTGGTTTTATTTTAGTGGGAGTTCCCTTCTCTATGTTTATACCAATAAAAAGAGTTAGATACTAAGTGTGGGTAGTATAATATAGAGTGCTTATCAGAAGAATTACCAGAAGAATATAACATCAATAGCATGCTTATAAGAAGAATGCATTAGTTAATGCTTATCAGAAGAGTATACCATAGATAGCTTGCCTATAAATAGTTAGATGTTAAGTACTGGTTGTATGACACAGAGAGCATGCTTATCAGATGAGATCTTAAGTTTATTACCTTTAGAAAGGGTCCTTTTAGTATATCCTCCTGGACCTGCATATTTTAAAAGGTGTTGGGTTGGTTTGTTTGTTTTTGCCAAATGAATTGTGTTTCTTAAATAACTCATGTTCGCATTAAAAAAAAAAAAAAAAGACATCAAAGTCTTCCAAACCAGTGCTACCAAAGTTAGTTGAAGTAATTCGAGCAAAAGCAGTGAAAATTGACATGTGGTTAACCTATACTACCTTACAGAAGATAAAAATATGATTTTTTAAAAGACATTTAAGATAGAGGAAAGAATGTTTTGGTCTTCACCAGGCAAAATCTTTAGATACTAGGTCAGAGCCGGAACTCGTAAAGATTACTGTAGGGGGTTGAATGGTGTTCACCCAACAGATATGTCCACCCAGGACTTCAGAATGTGCCTTATTTGGAACAAAGGTTTTTGCAGATATAATTAAGGTAAGGATCTCAGAATGAGATTCATCCTGCATTAAGACAGGCTCTTAATCTAAAGACAAATGTCCTTACAAGAGACAGAAAAGGAAAAGACGTAGGCATAGAAGAAGGCCATATGAAAACAAAAGTGAGACTAGATTTATGCTGCCACAAATCAAGGAATACCCAGAGCCATGAAGCAGAGCTAAAGGAGTCTCCTCCAGAGCCTTCTGTGGGAGTGTGGTATTGAAGGCACCTTGATTTCGGACTCCTAGCCCCCACAACTGTAAGAGGTTCATCTCTGTTGCTTTAAGCCACCAAGATTGTGGTAATTTATTACAACAGATTTAGAAAACTAATATAATTACCTTGCTGGAATATTCTAGCAAGAGCTTTGGAAGGTAGGGAATGGGCAAAGAAAAATGACAAAAGGATCCAGAACTTCATGGATGAGTTGAGGTTGGCTGGGAGGGATTCTAAACATAAAGGATCAGGAGAGGGTTTCTTCTTGGATTGGGATGCATGGGGTGGGGTGGCGGGGAGTTGGGTGAGACCGTTCTTTTCTGGTCATGACTCTCCCCATACTTGGCTCAGCACAGCTGAGAGACACCAGCCAAACTTAAAGGGTCCCCTGCAGAAATTTCTGAGAAAATTAGGACCAAAATAGTAACAATCATGAGATTTCAGTAAGATAGGTATTTCCAGAGAGACTTGTCCAAGATGAGCCTCAAATGGGGTGTGATCTTATCCAAAGGTTTGGCTGCTTAGGCTGTTGATGTTCCCACTTCTCAACAAGAATGCCAGGCCCTGAGCCCTGGTGCAACCCAGAAATTTCCCTGTGATAGGCACACCATGAAGTTAATTCTGTGGAATTAGTGCTATGGTGAATTTCACCCTAATGAAATCCCAGCCTCAATGCCACTCTGGTTTTTCTGGGGTTTTTTTGTTTGTTTTGTTTTTTTTCTATTTTTTACCCAGTAATTTAAAATTTTGGGGACAGTTTTATATTTACAAAAAAATTGGAAAGATAGTGCAAAGTGTTTCCATATACCCTGAATCCAGTTTGCCCTATTATTAACATCATACATTGGTATGGTATATTTGTCACAATTGATGGGCCAATATCAATACAGTGTTATTAACGAAGGCCATAGTTCACTCATATTTCCTTGGATTTTACCTACTGTCCTTTTTCTGTTCCAGGATCCCATACAGCACACCTCGTGGTATTTAGTTGTCATGCCTGCTTAGGTTCCTCTTGGCTATGACATTTTCTCAGATTCTTCTTTTTAGTGACCTTGACAGTTGTGAGAACCATTGGTCATGAATTTTGCAAACTGTCTCTCAATTTGGCTTTGTCTGATGTTTTTCTCATGTTTAGACTGGGGTTGTGAATTGTAGAGAGGAAGACCTCAGAGGAAAAGTGCCCTTCACATCCCATTATATCAAGGGTACACACTGTTACTGCTGATGTTGACCTTCACCATGGGGATGAAGTAGTGTTTGTCAGATTCCTCCACTGCAAAGTTCCCCTTCTCCCTGTCATGACATATACCAGTCTTTGGAAGGAAGTCACCATGCATCGCCCATATGTAACAAGTGGGGAATTACGTTCCACCTGTTTTGGTGAAGAGTATGTTCAGATATTTTGTCCATTTTGTAATTGGGTTTTTTTTTTTTTTATTGTTGAGTTTTAAGGATTCTTTGTGTATTTTGCATACAATTTCTTTATCAGATATGTGCTTCACAAATATTTTCTCCCAGTCTATGACTTTTCCCCTAGTCTCTTAATAAAGGCTTTCAAAGAACAGTTTTTTAAAAAAAAATTTAATAAAGTCCAATTTATTATTTTCTTTCAATAATCGTGCTTTTGGTGTTGTATCTATAAACCCATCACCAAACCCAAGGTCATGTCAGTTTTCCCCTGTGTTTTCTTCTAGAATTTTTATAGTTTTGCATTTTACATTGGAGTCGTGATCCCCTTTGAATTACTTTTGATGAAAGATGCAACATCTTGGCCTAGGTTCATTTTGTCATTATGGACATCCAAGATTCCCAGCACCATTTGTTGAAAAGACTATCCTCTCTCTTTTGATTTACCTTTCCTCCTTGTCAAAAGTCAGTTTGCTACAAAATACCTTGCTGGAACTTTGACTGGGATTGAAATGAATCTGTAGAGTAAGGTGGGAAGAATTAATATCTTATCAATATTGAAAGACAATCTGTGTCTTTTCATTGATGTATTTAGACCATTCACAATTAAAGTGATGAATGATAAAGTTAAGTTCACTACTACCATGTTTGTATCTGTTTTCTACTCACTGCATTTGTTTTGTTTCTATTTTTTCCCCCATATTTCTAGCTTCTCTTGTTTAACTGAACATTTTATGTGATTCTATTTTATCTCCTCTCTTAGCATATCAATTATGTTTCTTTTAAAAAATATTAAAAAGAAGGGCAACTGGATGCCTCAGTCAGTTAAGTGTCCAACTCTTGATTTCAGCTCAGTGCTGATCTCAGGGTGGTGAGATCAAACCCCACTTCAGGCTCCCTCTGCCCCTCCCCACATGTGCACACACACTCTCTCTCAAATAAATAAATAAGTAAATAAAATATAAAAAGAGAGTTTGCCAATAAAGTTTGCATCATACATTTTTACCCAATCGAAGTCCACCAGCAAATAACATTATACTGCTTCACGTGTAGTACAGTACCCCATAACTGAGTGTTCTTAATTTCCCTTTCCCATCTCTTATGATCTTGAGTCATTTATTTCAGTTTTTTATATACTAGAATCACTCAATACATTGTGACTATTATTACTTTAAACAGCTATTTTTAGATCACTTAATAAAATAAAGGTGTTTTTTTTTTTTAAAGATTTTATTTATTTATTTGACAGAGAGAGAGACAGCGAAGAGAGGGAACACAAGCAGGGGGAGTGGGAGAGGGAGAAGCAGGCTTCCCGCCGAGCAGGGAGCCCGACGCAGGGCTCGATCTCAGGACCCTAGGATCATGACCTGAGCCGAAGGCAGACGCTCAACGACTGAGCCACCCAGGCGCCCCTAAAATAAAGGTTTTATTTTAGCTTTATTTACTCCTTCTCTGATGCTCTTCCTTTCTTTATGTAGATTCCAATTCTGACCTATACCATTTTTCTTATGCCTGAAAAACATCTTTTAAAATTACTTGCAAGGCCAATCTCTTGGCAATGAATTCCTTCAGTTATCATTTGTTTGAAAAAGTAGTTCGTCTTCATCTTTGAAGAGAATTTTGTGACTACAGAATTCTAAGTAGGTAGCTTTTTTTCTTTCAAAGCTTTAAATATTTCACTTTATTCTTGCTTGCATGGTTTCTGATGAGAAGTTCTGATCAGTGTTCCTCTATAGATGAGGTGCTTTTTCTCCCCTCTATATTTTTTTCAAGATTTTGTCTTTGTCTTTGGTTTTCTCCAGTTCAAATGATATGCCTGGTTATAGACTTTTTTGATATTTGTTTTTTTGGTGTTCACTGATCTTAATGAATCTGTCTGTGGCTTGTGGTCTATCATGAAATTTGGAAAATTCTCTCTATTCTAATTTCAAATATTTCTTCTGTCTCTGTCTTCTTCTTCTTCTGGTGTTCCAATTAAACTTTTTGAAATTGTCCCACAGTTCTTGGATGTTCTGTTCTGTTTGTTTCTTCATTCTTTGTCTTTTCAGATTGTACTTTTTTCTTGCCATATAGTGTACTTTGTAAGTTTTGTTAAAAGTTGGGCATCATGTATTAGAATAAAAACTGAGGCAAATGGGCATCTAAGGTGAGGCTTTATGTTAATCTGGCTAGGAGTTGGGCTGTGTTTAATATTTGCTGTAGTTGCAGCTACCAGAGACTTCAAATTCCTCTTGGGTCCTTGTTTCTGTCTTCTCTATTGACTTGGGGATTCCCTCCTCTTACAAGTCCTCTAACTGTGAACCATGGTTATTATGCTGGAGTCCTATCAATGTGGTGGTAAGGTACGGAGCAGGGGTTCACTCTATAATTTTATGATTAATTCTCAGTCTTTTAATGGGCTGGTGTCCATGGGAAGTGACCTTCATGAGTGTATCTTATCCTCCCTCCCCACTTCTGGGCGAGAGAGCCATGCCAGAATGGTGGGAGTGAGAGAAATGTTCTTCCCCAGATGGGATAAAGCTCTTGGTAAATCTTTACCCTGTGAGAAGAGGTCTTTTTATGGAGGATATTCACACTGTACTTCATTACAGCAATTCTTCCCTGCCTCGGCCAGAGCCCTGCTGTTCTTTCTTAGCTCTTCCCCATGAGAGCCCTGCGGGGCATCTGGAGGCAAGACTCATGAAGGTATGGGGGGTCCCTTAAGACAATATCCCCCAGGTATTTCTCACTCTCAGGACACTCCATGCTCAGCCTAAAGCAATTCATCAAAGTCATCTTGTAAGGGTTCCAGTTTATGGCTCCAGCAGCTTCTCTAGGAATAAGCAGATCTCCCTGTGGCTCTCTGGATTCACCTGTGTGTCCAGTTTGGCAGGGACAGTTCGCTCTGCAACTTCAATTTCTGAGGCATCCATGAAAATGTGGTTGATTTTGTTTGTCTCTTGTTTTGTTGTTATTGTAAGAATGGGAGTGACTTCCACGTTCTTTACATGTTGGAACTGAGAAGCATCTAATCTAATTTTAAAGACCAGATTTTTTTTTCTTTTTTTTTTTTTTTAAGGGAACCCTCTGTAGGTCAGTACAGCCTGGCTTATTCTCAGGCTGAACACCAGGTGGAAATATTAGGTCTACACAAATAATACAATTATTTTGGAGTTTCCTCTTAATATCACCTCTTCCTTGAAGCATTCTGTGAAGCCTTCATCTTGCACTGAACTCACCTTCATCTGAGCTTACATCCTTTCTTTGTTGTCTTTTTATCTTGATTTGCACTGAATTAAATACTACTTAGTAACACTTAATTTTAGATGATGAACTGCCTCTTCAACTACAAACTCTCTTATGGGAGGAATAATCTTTCATGCAACTATTATACTCCTCGTTGTGCTGCCAGAAGCATACATTAGGCATATAGGAAATACTGAATTAAGTGTTTAGGGCAGTATGGCTGTTGCTCACTTTTCTTTGATTTTGGTGTTAGTGAGGCTTCCTCAGACTTTCAGAACAGAAATATGCTCAGGTTGCTCCAGCTAATAGCGGCTTATTGTCAGGATAGATGGGAAGGTAAGGAGGAGAGGACAAAACAGCCAAACAACAAGACCCCACAAGTGACTGGCACGTCGTTCATTACTAATTCAAGATACAACAATAAATCCTTTCATTTCAGGGCAGGGGCAATGACCCCAGAGCAGTCATCCGTGTGGGGACAGCTCCTGCACCTCTACTTCCCTGACTGCCTACGTCGTGGGTGACAACCCTTTCTCTTACTCTATCCATATGTGTCACTGATTGATTTAAGGAAGACCTGCTGAGCACTCTCTGTGTGCCAGGCACTCTGCAAGGCTTTGGAAATAATAAGGAGAAGAAAGATACAGTTCATGTGCACAGAACCTGCAGCCCAGAAAGAAAGACAAGTAAGCTGGTCATTGTAGCACATGAAGACTATGATGGGGAACCTGGGTGTGTAATGGGAGCACATAGAAGGAGTGTTTCATCCAGGCAAGGGGATCAAGAAGAGCTTCTTGTAGCAAGTGTCACCCAAAGTGAGAAGTGAATGAAGAGGGGGAGTTTATCAGCCAGATGATTGTGATGAGTGTTTATCACAGGCAAAGGGGGCAGTGTGTATGAAGGCCTAGGGAAATTGCAATGTGTTTGGGAAACCAAAAGCGGTTTAGCATGACTGCAGTGTAGAGGATGGGATGAGGAGCAGGGGAGGATGTGGTGGAAATATAAAAAGATAGTGTCTTAAAGATAAGCAGGGTCAGATTATTTAGACATTTTAATCATGTCAATAAGGATGAACCTTATCCTTCATGCCCCTGAAGGGAAGACACTGGTGACTTTCATACAAGAAAATGACATAGTCCAATTGGCATTTTGGAAATACCATTCTGTTAACTGTTGGAAAAAGCCAAGCAAGACTTGACACAAAGAGACTAGTTACTGAGCTTTTCCAATAATCTGAGGAAGAGATGATGGGTGTGATGAGAAAGAAGTGAACAGAAGGGAGGGAGAAATATTTAGGAAATAGAAAGGCGAGGCTCAGGACTTTGTACATGAATCCTGAGAGGGGGGCCAGCATTTTGATGCTGTGTTCACTTCAGCACACCCACTTCTGGGGTCCTGTCAGCCATACTCAGGGTGGTAGAGTCGGGGCCCACAACCCAGTGCCATTCTGAGCTCCTGCATGCACTACTGAATAGGCCCTGACTTCAGGTTCGTGAGGGGGGGAAGTAATCAGGATATTTTAGGAACAAAAAGTTTGTAGAAGCTTCTCTGCACCAAGAATAAAGGAAGACTTTAATACGAGGCCAAGTAAGAGTCTTATTGGTGATGGAAGGGGTAGCAGGAAGCCAAAGTATCTAATTCTTGCCTTTTCTAAAGATGGTATGGATGAAGGGGGAAGACCTAATGTTCCCCAAGATGCTCTTGTCCACTAGTAGGCAGGTGTTCCTTCATGGAGAACCCCTTGGTAAATTGGGGCCGTTGGCTTCCCCCGTCCCAAGTCCTAACCTCTAGCAGTTCCCTGGGAGGAAATGAGAGTCACATGGCTCTCTCCAGACCAGGCATCCTGACACATAAGTAAGGACCCTCGTCCTGGGGCAACCCCTCATTTGGACTGACCCCTGAAAGCTCCACAGTCGTACCTACATTTTGACTTTATTCATTCTTCTGTGCAAGGGGGTTTCGCTCAAAATAAAGCTGTGCTATCCGTCTAATTATTCTGTGATTCTGAATGAATACAATACCCACCAGCAGCAGCCATGCTGTTGTGTTTATGTCCTGATGGTTTACAGGCATATATTCTTGTGCTATTATGAAACTATTTCTGGTGAACTAAAAAAAAGGGGGGGGGAGAAAAGAAAGAAAGAATATTCCTATTTTAAACAACAGGTGCCTTTGGGAAGGTGATAGATTTTGTTAAAAAATAATCTCAGAACTGCTGGTCTTTGTGCCCCTGATGCAGGACATGGTCCCTTTGCCAAGCACCTTCATGGGTTTTGGTACAACAAATGTGAGCCTGGAACTAAGTTTTAGAGTGAAGGTTAGAGAGAGCTTTGTTCTGCATTCTGTAGGAAAATAATTCAGAGTTCCTAGCAGGGGGGATGTGGCTGTGGGAGAAATGGCTGAGGAAAAGATGGGAAGGTGGGAGGGAGAGAGTCAGTCCTTGGTAAGAAACATGTAGATCCACACTGGAGCATTGTTTGTGGGAGTGTGGCTAATGTAAACTTCAGGGCAGGGATGACCAACGTTCACTTGTAAGCGTGCATTCTGCAGTGACTTCTGTGCCCTAGGGTCTTCCCCATCATCCTGACCTTCATCAGTAAAGCCCGATACACATCACACGTGAGATCTGTAAGCAGAAGTAAAGGGGATTCCACAGGAAGGTGAGCACATGCGTGGGGCAGGATGCTGTAGACACGAAGCCCCCTAGAGACTGAACGAATGCACTGGGGACCAGAGGTAAATGTGAGAATAGAAACCTCTGAGAAGTCAGAGAAATGATGGGACAGGCATTGTACCTTCCATAAATGATGAAATGGCTGTTGAGAAAACTTTGAAAGCAAGGATCACCCCAGCTCAAAACTTTGTTATCCTGTCCGTGAATGAGTGCCTAATATGGGTGAACTGTGGAAAAGCACAAATGGAGGGAGGCCCACGTAATCTAACTAGGTATTTTATAAATCAAGTAGGAACAATGGTAAATAAAACGTTCTAAACTTTTTTCTAGACTGGCATATCTCTATAATATCAAAACTAAAAATATGGATAAAGCTGATAAGAAATAGATACAGAATTCATAAAATATATGTTTGTTTCAAGAAACTTATTTTTCTTGCCTTTATTTCAGAAAAGTCAGTAATTATGTTCTTTTATCAGTATTTCCATGTTATAGTTGTCTGGTTTTTAAAGACTTTATTTATTTATTTGACAGAGAGAGAGAGAGCAAGAGCAGAAACACAAGCAGGGGGAATGGGAGAGGGAGAAGCAGGCTTCCCGCTGATCAGGGAGCCTGATGCGGGGCTCAATCCAAGGACCCTGGGATCATGACCTGAGCCAAAGGCAGGCAGACACTTAACGCCTGAGCCACCCAGGTGCCCCTATAGTTGTCTTGTTAAAAGCAATGCCAAATTAGATAATTTTCCTTGAGTTGTTCATAGATAGTTTTTATTAATTTCCATTTGCAGAAAATTTGCTTTTCTGAGGCAGTAGCAACTGGAACAAACAAAAAAAATGTGTAAAGCAATATTTCACTGGAAATGAACTATACATTTTATGTATTACGCTCAAACATTGTGATGGGGTCAAATATAATAAATTACTACAGCGTATGTTACCAAATGTTTAGATTTCATCCTTTAAATTACTATCACTTGCATCATATTTTTTTTTTGCTCTTTTAGAGCAATATCTTGAGCCATACAGTATTACTTAGTTCTTTCAAAAATGTCAATGCCAGAGGGGCGCCTGCGTGGCTCAGTCAGTTAAGCATCAGGTCATGATCCTGGGGTCCTGGGATAGAGCCCCACATTGGTCTCCCTGCTCGCTGGGGAGTCTGCTTCTCCCTCTCCCACACCATCTGTGTGCTTACTGCCTCCCTCTCTCTCTCTCTCACAAATAAATAAATAAATAAATCTTTTTTAAAAAATGGTAATATGTAATGATCTCTCTTTAGTTGAAACTATAGCATTATCACTAACAGACTTAAAATAGTCTGTATAGAAACTAATACTAGAATTTTTTACATATGCATCTTTCCTTCAGAGTTATGGAAATGCTTTTTTCTTTTTCTGATTTCTTTTGTGTTGTTTGTTGGAAGATCACTTTTGGAACCTATTTCACATATGCAGTTTCTTTTGACTTAGAAAACCTTTTTCTCTAAAATGTTAACTATTTCTTTACTCTTTAAAAATCACTTGTTATTTTTATTAAGTAATTAGTCTGTTATTTTTATTTCTCAGTTGATGTTGTTCATAAGCTTCTGCTAACATTATTGACAGCAAGCAATATTTCTTAACAAATAACTGTGTAGAACAGAAATTAAACTTTATTTTTTGCGGAAGATCAAGATTTACTATTTTTTTAAAAATTCTTTTTTTAATGTTTCATTTTTTTAAGGTTTTATTTATTAGAGAGAGAGAGAGAGAACACACAAGCAGGAGGAGTGACAGAGGGAGAGGGAGAAGTAGGCTCCCCACTGAGCAGGGAGTCTGACGCAGGGCTTGATCCCAGGACCCCAGCATCATGACTTGAGCCAAAGGCAGCTGCTTAACTGACTGAGCCACCCAGGCACCTCAAAAAATTCTTTATTTAAATTCAATTTAGTTAACATATACTGTATTATTAGTTTCAAGGGTAGAATTTAGTGATTCATCAGTTGCACATAACACCTAGTGCTCATTACATCAAATGCCCTCCTTAATGCTCATCACCCAGTTACCTCATCCCCCACCCACATCCCCTCCAGCAACCCTCAGTTTGTTTCCTAGAGTTCAGCATCTCTTACGGTTTGCCTCCCTCTCTATTTTCATCTTATTTTATTTTTCCTTCCTTTCCCATATGTTCATCTGTTTTGTTTCCTAAATTCCACATATGAGTGAAATCATATGGTATTTGCCTTTCTCTGAATGAGTTATTTTGCTTAGCATAATACTCTCTAGTTCCATCCTCATCATTGCAAATGGCAAGATTTCATTCTTTTTGATGGCTGAGTAATATTCCATTGTATATGTATATACCACATCTTTATCCATTCATCTGTCGATGGACAGCTGGGCTCTTTCCATATTTTGGCTATTGTGGACATTGCTGCTATAAACATTGGGATGCACGTGCCCCTTCGAATCACTATGTTTGTATCCTTTGGATAAGTCTCTAGTAGTGCAATTGCTGGGTTGTAGGGTAGTTCTACTGTTAACTTTTTGAGGAACCTCCATATTGTTTTCCAGAGTGGCTGCACCAGTTTATATTTCCACCAACAGTGTAGAAGGGTTCCCCTTTCTTTGCACCCTCGCCAACATTTGTTGTTTCCAGAGTTGTTAATTTTAGCCATTCTGACTGGTGTGAGGTGGTATCTCGTTGCGGTTTTGATGTACTATTTATTTTAGGATCTTCTTTTGTTTCCCTTAATTCTTCCAGTGCTTTACCTTGTTCAACCTAATGTGATTATTCTAACAGTGATTAGCAACATTCTTATCATGTATCCAACAGCAGTTTTAAGGTCAATTTATTAGGTGTTTCATCAAGATATTTCATCTGATCCAGAAAATATTGTATGTAATCTTTGATTTGTTCCAAAGAATGTCATTTCTTTTGGCACAGTTGGGTACGTGTCTTCTAGTGACAATTTAAATTATGCAATTTGTATGTCACCAAAGAAAGCTTCTGAATTTTCACCTAAATTTCTGTCATAGGCACATTAACTTGAATTGGATTCTGTTTTGCTCAAAATATTCATATCATGTCAAAATAATGCAATGGCCATTTTCTAAGATTTTCATCCAATAAAGTGCAAGAGGGTTAGTCTTCCTCAGCTATGAAATTTGCCAATTTCACTAATGTGATTTTCTTCATCTTCAGATGGGCAGGTCAAAATTACATTTGCTGTTTCCAAATTGTTTGAGTAACTCTCTTTTTCATTATCATTGTTTGTATTAGTAATTCAGTTTTCATTTGGTAAGGGATAGAAAGTTGTAGGCATTTCATTTCACCCGTTCAAGTTGCAGATTTAATGAGAATAGTTTTCTTACTCACGTATATTGTTTTTGTAAATAATTAAATCTTTCACTAGAGATTGTAATATCATCATCACAAATCTTATGTTGGTCATGCACATCAGAAAGTATTCACCTTCATTGTTTACAGTTCTAAATAGTTCAGACTCTTTTTTTAGCTTTTCAAAAATTTATTACCTCAAAATTTCCTTTTTTCCTCTAGGTTTATTAAGATATAATTGACATATAACATTGTATAAATTTCAGGTGTACAACATGTTGATTTGATACACTGACATGTCACAAAATGATCACCACCATAGCTTTAGCTACCAGCTCCATTATGTCAGGTAATTACCATTTCTTTTTTGTGGTGAGAACACTTAAGATCTACTCTCTAAGCAACTTGCAAATATATAATACAGTATTATTAGCTATAATCTCATGCTGTATATTAGATCCCCAGAATTTATTCACCTTATAACTAGAAGTTTGTACTGTTTGACCAATATTTCCCCCATTTCCCCCACCTCTAGCCCCTGGCAACCAATAAACTGTTCTGAGTTTTTATTTTTATTCCATACATAAGTAATATCACACAGTATTTGTCTTTCTCTGTCTGACTTATTTCACTTAGCTTAATGCTCTCAAATTTCATCCATGTTGTTGCAAATAGCTGGATTCCCTTCTTTCTCATGGCTGAATAATATTCCATTACGTGTGTGTATACACAAACATCGCACATCTTTATCCATTCATCCATTGACAGATACTTGCAAATTTCTTAATTTTTATTTCTGTCATATTCTTGACTTATTCTTACTGACCTAAGAATTTTTAAAATGTCTTCCTTTAAACTGTGTAAAATTTGAACATATTTTCATTAAAAATTCAAATTAAAGTGAATGTGAGTTTACAAAATAATGTTTTCAAGAGTTATTTTTCTTCTAAAATATTTAAGTGTGTTAAGTAAATATGAATTATAATTAAAAAATTAAAAATTATTTCAAGCTGAAAGTTTTAGTCAATATTTGAAACTTTATTAGAATCATATTGAGTAACAGGGTGCCTGGGAGGTTCAGTTGGTTAAGTGTCTGCCTTCAGCTCAGGTCATGATCCCAGGGTCCTGGGATCAAGCCCCACGTTGGGCTTCCTGCTCAGCAGGGAGTTTCCTTGTCCCTCTCCCTCTGTCCCTCTCCCTGCTTGTGCTCTCTCTCTCTCTCTTAGATAGATAGATAGATAGATAGATAGATAGATAGATAGATAGATAGATAGATCTATCTTTAGAATTATATTGAATATCTTTATAAAAATAAAGATATTCTGGGGTTCCTGGGTGGCTCAGTCAGATGAGCGTCCAACTCTTGATGTTGGCTCAGGTTGTGATCTCAGGGTCCTGGGATTGAGTCCCGTTGTCTGGCTCGGCACTAAGCACAGAGTCTGACTGAGATTCTCTCTCTCTCCCTCTCCCTCTGCCCCTTCCCCTCCACTTGTATGCATGCCCTCTCTCTCTCAATGAATAAATAAAATATTCAAAAAATAAAATAAATAAAAATAATAAAGGTATTCATAATTTTAGAGTTCAATGTCTGTTTACTTGCAAATGTAAAGAATCAGTGCCGGCTTTTCGTATATTGTGTTGGCTATAAAGATCTAAACGTAAGAGGAACGTGAATTGTTTAACATTGCAAAACATTTTTCATCTGCCATGTGTAACCTGTGCTGGTTAGTGAGTCTCTGTGGAAACTTCAAATTGGAATGCAAAGAGAAGCAAGAAAATGGACAATTGGCTCTATTGGGAATGATCATCTTTTATACAAGAACTCACTGCATTCATGTTATCGAGAGCACAAATGTGACAAGTTAATTAATTTGTTTTGTTCTGTCCTAAGAGCTTCTGCCATTCAAACCTCTTTTCATGCTAGACAGTATTCATTTCATAGTGCTGCAACCTACCAACTTAACAGTATTTAGACACAATTGCTTTTTATTTTGAAGACAAAGGACAAGAGATGTGGAGAAGTGCTTCTCTGGGGGAGGTAAAGGTATTAGTTATAAAAGCAGATGTCAGAATTATCTGTCCTTTGGCCATTGCTGGACACTGGATCCCCAGGGCAGAAGCACTATTATGTTTTTTTAATAAATTTACTCTTGACTATGTTTATAATATGAATCCCTCTAGAACATGGGACCTAGAGCAGGATCCCTTTGCCAGAATCAAAAAGTGTTACTGACACTAGCAGTTGTCTTATATAATTAGTTTAGCTTCTTTTCAGGGTATTGGAGGTGAAAAACCATACTCTCCTTTTGGCTTCATGTCCACTGTCAGCTGTAACATCAACAGCCTTATATATCTTGAATTTCAATCTCCTTTACAGTTGTTTACATTGGTTGTAATTTTTTTCCCTTCATCTTTTTCTTCTCCTTTGGTAATAAAATTCTGTTTTTCTAGCAACTGCATCTTCTCAACTCTGGGCTGTGTTCAGGGGGATGGAATTTTTCTGATCAACCAACCTGGGTTATCTGCTCAGGACAGTCTTGGGGGAAGTGGGATCCCACAGTCATGCTGAACGTGTGATCCACATTGGTCCATCAGAGTTGCTTTCCATACCCCAGACATGGTGAGTAGTTCAGAGATGGGCACATGACCCCAGCAGCGACATGGATTTTCAGAAGTTGATATGATTTCTCTGCTTCAAAATTATAAGCATTAATGACCATGTAAGCCTAGAGATGCCACCAGCTATTTTTGCTACAAACTAGAAAATGCCTACCTGAGGAAAAAAACCAACCTGGAAGAATAAGAGCCAAGAGTTTAAGAGAAAGACACCTGGTGATGTCATTTGAGCCCCTGGATCCTGCCCCACCTACTGGGGATTTTGGGCTATATGATCAATTACATTCTTTTATTCTTGTCTTTTTCCTTATCTAATTCAGGTTAAATTTTTGCATTTATAACCAAAGTGTTCCAAATAATACACAACTGTCCTCCCACCTGGCTTCTGGATTTTTTTTTCTTTTATGTACTTCGCTGTAGTATTTTCTGTATGACTTCCCCATTCAAATCTCTGACATTGAATAAAAGAGTGAATGAAGCTAACGAAGACTTACTGTTTTTTCCCATATATGGAAGCACTTTTCAGATCCTACACTGTTTAATTTCTTTGAGATGTGTGTTATTCTCATGGTTATGAAATATCAGCTCACAAAGTTTAAGCCTTTTGCCCAAGATCATACAGCTAGTGGGCAACAGAAGCAAGAGTCAAAGCCTGGAAACACTGTCTGCAAAACCTAAACTTTCCATCCTCCTCTCAGTCTCCAAACAAACATTAAAACAGAAACAAAAAAAAAAAACGTTTGTTTCAGATGCCTTGGATCCAGTGATTTCTCAGTGGCCTTTCTCTTCATGGTTCCATGACCCTGTTCAGCATGTCTCCCCACTTACTTCTCTCAAAGAGATCATTGATCTTTTCCTAGTTGGTTTAATAATGAACAGCTCTTACATTTGCCTTTCATACCTCTTAGTGTTTTTAGATCAAATTAGATAATCCATAGAAAGTGTTAGGTGTAATGACTAGTATACACTAAACACTCAAAAATGCCTCTTGCTGTTGTTATTAATATAGAAGTACTCAGTACGTATTTTTAAATGAATTAGTTATGTGGCCCCAGACCCTCACTAATCCTGTCCCAAACCTCTCCCTACACACCAGGTCCTGGCAATTAACATTGTAGGTGTGATGTGACCAGTGAAATGTTGTGAAGATTGGCCACCTCCCTTTTGCATGGTTATCTCTCTTGTCTAGGCAGGAGTTGACTGATAACCATGCTTGTCAGACAGCTTAAGCTTTCTCAAAAGCCATTTATCAGCATCTCCAGGGAAATCTGGGGGTAGAAATGATGGACTCGCCATGTTGGAATCTAACAGGGTGATGGCTTGGGCTTCAGAATGAGGTGTGGACCTGAGGACAAGAGAGGAGAGACATCACCTCAGTGACCCAGGGAAGCAAAGAAAATAGCTCTGGATTTGGAGCTGTGGGGTGGGAGGGAGAACAAAAGTTAACACTAGGAAGCAGGACGGAGATGACCGTAGAGACCAGCTTTATGTGTCAGCAAATGCCAAACTGAAGGAACAAAACTGTGTTTAAAAATTATTCACCTAGATACAGTTTGTATCCTGAGAGCTTTGCATATTGTGGTAAAACGTCCTTGTCCTCTGAAACAGCTGTGGGGGAGAGGCGGAGCAGAAGTGAAGGGGAAAGGATGTGGGTTCTGGGGCATGATCTTTGGAGGAGCGATCCCTTTCCCCTCATGTGGTGGCGGCGGAAACTGGCTCAGTGGCAAACGTGGCCGCAGAGCCTGCTGTTTGGGGCCTGCTCTGGGCACCTGCTTTATCACATGTTCATGAAAGATCATGTGCTCTCTCCAGCCCAGTTTCTGTGCCAACATCCTGAACCTGTGGGCACTGAGCAGTAGCCAAAGGGTTATGTCCTGACTAAATCGGAGCCGTGGGCCTGAACCCTGCCATTGTACCGACAGCATTTCTCCGTGGCCTCCATTCTACTGTCTGTGTGGAAAGCCACCACCCTCCCCCCCTTGCCCGAGCCCAGACACTCGAGCAAAACCAGTGCTCCCTGATCTGCAGCATTCCCGGGAGGGAGTCAGGAAGGGTGCAGAAAGGGGCTCCGTCTGTCTCTGAATAAATCCTTCTCAGGGCATGGTATCTTGAAAATGTGCAGTAATTCCTTGTATAAAGAGTTGATTCTTTCATTAATTAATTAACTAAAACATGGCTTCTAAACTTAACTTCTGACTTCTGTAAGAGAGATTTAGGACTGTGTTTACCCTGGCCCACCCAAAGATAAAATTCTCCTTTCTCCCAAACTCAAGCTCCTTGAGAAAATAGAATATAATATACAGAAAACTCAGAGCCTTATGTCATTCAGTCCTGTCTCCAGGTTGTATCTAAGGATGCCCTAAAAACAGTAAATGAAGTCAAAAAAAAAAATCATCTGATCTTTAACTGATTCTCTCAAAGTACATTGAAGGAAATCCCATTCAGAATCCACAGATCATGCACTCCATAAAGAACAGTTTTGCTTATGTTTTTATTACTAGTTTTCATTTATTGTTTTTTTTTTATTTTTTATTTTACAGCCCCCATCCCACACTCCCCGTCACGAAAGATGGTTTCCCTCGCCTCCAAAGTGAAGAGCACTCAAAGCAAAAGCTTGGAAGACGCTCCGACTCCCTAGTCCAAGACAGAAGACAAATCCCTTGAATGACGGTAAGTGGAAAACAGCAATCCACCCACAGTGGATGAAGCTTCTTCTATACTTGGAGGACGTAGCCAACTTTAAATTCTGTCAATGCCAAAGGTCAATTCATAGACTCTCAATGCCATAATCAAGTAATCTAATACAAAGAGAGCAATCAGGCTCTACCCTAAGTTATCTTTTACAAGAAGGATTACACATGAAGAATGTATGCCTCCAGCATTGACTTAGAGAAGCAGTTCAGTAATTCAGTTATTGAGAAATACACCTTGACGAAAGGATGTCAGTTCACCAATCCACAGACACTTGATAGCATTAATTCTGGGGAGCATCCCACTGTTTTATTTCTGAATTCTACAATCACCAAATAGTTTTGTGTTCTCTGTTTTGCCAACTGTGTGGCCTTAGTCAAGTCACTTAAATTCCTGGGTCTAACTTTAAATAATCAATGAAAAGCCTGGGTTAGATCATCCCTGGGTGATTTTCAAGTGTTAAGAGTTTGAATTCATATCATTTGTAATTTTACCTCCTGAGGAAAGCACCCCACCAAAAAGCTAGTATAAGAGGACTTGTTGTAATGCCTGAGATTTACGTAATGTGCATCTTTTCCTATTTAACTATGTTGCTACCTCTATTTACTTTAGTCAGGACTGGTTAGCCTACTGCGTTAGGACAGTATGATGGCTCCCATTGATATCATCTACAGCTTGCAAAGTGCCTTTACGCTGGAAGAGAAGTTAATAGGGCATAAGGATCAAACGGTGTGCGCTCAGGAGGCAAATTGCCTGGATTTGATACATTCACCACATCTTAGTTGCATGATCTGGGGACAGTTGGCGTGCCCCTGTGGTGTCACTTACATAAAAGGGAATACCAGAGGACCTCCTTGGTGTGTCACTGTGAGGATTAAATAAATTAATACACTGAAGTGCTCTGGACATCCATACAGCACACGGCAAACATTCAGTGGCCATCAGCTACAACGTTAATTGTGACCATTGTGTCCATCGATCTTCGCGAGACTGAAGAGGCATTCCCAGGGACCCTTCAGATGCCGCAACTGGAGGAGAAGACAAGTCGGACTAATTGCCAAACATCACCCAACTCAGAAGTGTCTACTGGTGAGTGTGGACCCCAGGCATGCTAGTTTCCAGTGGTGATCTCTCTACACCCGGGGCTTCCCCTGTGAAACCCACACCTGGACTTCGGCCGTTGACTCTTCTGATGAGCTTCACTCCAGCAGAATCTGCGCCCAGGTGAGCCGGGGCACCCCGGTGTCCCATCAATTATCTTGTTCACCTGTATCACAGCTATCTTGTGAACCTGCCAGCAGGGCTAATAGCTCTATGGCTGTGGGGCAAGGGGAGGGGGGCACAAACCAAGACAGCCGCCTGTATCCCTTTTCACCGGAAGTAATGATTCTCTTACTGTAAATGCCACAGCACTTCATCGGTATTCTTCCACAGGGCATCACGCACTTCCCAGCACACGGTGCGGAACCCCGCACTCCAATCCAGCCTGCCCTGCCACACTGCTCACTCCCTGAATGAACTGTTGCTGTCTTACTCCCTTTGTACCTCGTCATGTACTGTAAGATATTTGTTGATTGGGTGGACGGATGGATGAATGCCATACTTGAAGTGCTGATGTATTTAAGGTCAGAATCAGGCCCCTGCAGAGAGACCTAATTTAGTTCAGCTCAAGTAAATTTGGAGTGGTGGAAATATACCTGGCACTCTGCCAGATATTATAAGGGATCCAAAGCATATGTCATCGTCTCTAAAAATTTTTTTTGGACAGGCAAGACTTCTATTCATGAAGAAACTATACCTGAGGGGGAAAAAGGAAATGATATAAGGGAATGCTGGCAGTCTTTGAATTAGAAGCCTCTTCCAAAAATTCATTTTAAGTTAGTTGTTTGAAATTTGGAGAACATTTACCTATGGAAACATTGTCATAAATTATGCTCTGTTCCCAATATTCACCCACGGTATTTTGCCAGAGAAGTCAAAGATGAAAAGGACTTCAGAATTTATCTGGTCAAACCCTCTCATTTTATGGAAGATACGGTGCGACTTTCTCAAGCTCACACAGCGAGTGACCTGAAGCTAGAATCTGAATCTCTCGACTTCCTATGAAGTGTTCACTTTAGTAACAGTACTAATGACAGAAAAGTCAATCATCACGACAGTGAACTGTGTTTACATAAATGTTGATCCAACACCCATCACAAGGCAGACTCTTGTGAAAATGCCTTTTCATGCGAGCTACAGACCCAGGCATCCTCCTTGACTGGCCCATCTCCTCCACTGCCCCCTGTTCCCATCATGGCCTGCTGGTTTCCCTGCCTAGGTGGTCCTCAGATCTGCTCCTCTTCCCCGCCCCTGCCCATTCAGGCTGTCTCTTCCTCATCTGGCCCATTGAGCAGCTTCCTATACAGCCTCCAAAGTGATTTATCTACAACTTCTAAAAAACAAGCCAGATCATCTCACTTTTCTGCTTAAAATCTTCCCATGAGTCTATCCAGTCACCTCCTGGATAAAATGCATGCTCCCTAACTTATTCTGCAGACCTCCCCAGGGTCTAACTCCTCCCCTCATCCACGTCATTTCCCGCCTGCCCCTCGTGTTACCAGGGGGTGCACCCGCTTCTCACATGGCGCTCAGACTATGATGCCTCGCGTCCCCCCTCTGCCCAGAGCGCCTCCCCTTGCCTGGCTAGTCCGCGTCTGCCCTTCATAACAGAGGTATCCATTTTGCTCTGCCTCCAGCTTGCTTCAGTCCATCCCCTGAGTGCAGGTTCCTGAGCCCCTTACCCCCGGGGTGGTGATAGAAGAAAACTCAAAGCAATCCCTCCATCACCTTATTAGGTGACCAGGAGCATTTGCTGGGTGAGTTGAATTAGGGAATCTGCCATGTTGCTGGATCCATTGCACTGACTGAAAAATTGCGGGTGGTGTCTCTGAGGCAGAGGCCAGATTGCACACAGTGACTCTGAGTCCCCAGATAACAAGAACGGTCAGGGTTGCAGGTGTGGTCTGGCTCGCTGGCCTTTGGGAGGATTGTTCCAAGCAGGCACTGCTGGAATGACCCTCCTACACAGATCCTACTTGCAGGCAGCCTGCGCTCTTGTTCCTCAGCCCTGGCCTTTCCCAGCCCCGTACCCTGGCTCTGCTTTCCCAGGAACTCAGGGTCCTGACACTCTTCCCTCTCTCTCGTGTCTCCCTTGGGCCCTCGCCTTTCTCCACATCTCCTCCAGCAAGGACTGATTCCATCCTCCTTACACAGTAGGGGTGTTGGCCCCTCAGGGCCCATACATTCACCTAAAAGCCTATTAAGGAGGTTCTGGTCTGGGCCATCCGCAGCTACTGGGCAATTTCTCCTGTCCAGGCTTTAAACCCAAAGATTGATCATTTTCCCAGTGAGGGGAAGAAGCGGTTAGTTTTGTGCCACAAGGTATCTCTCTAATTAAAAAGGAGTTGATGACACTTATTTACGATAGGGCATTGTGCTGAGCTTGAGGACTCGGTTGGGCATCACCACTGACCAGAAGCCACTCTGACCAGCAGCATTGCCCTCCCCCTCCGGCCGGGCCGGGCGCCACTCCTCTGTGCCCTGTAACAAGTGGGGAGACCGCTCTGACCCTGCACTCACTGCACTGAACTGCAAGGTCTGTTCATAGGCCTATTTCCAACACGCCTGAGTCTTGGAGAGCAGGGGCTAGGCCTCATTCACCTTTGTGATCTTTATCCCAAAAACAGTGCCCGACACATAGTAGGTGCTCAAGAAATGATGGTTGTGGTTTTGCTGCATTTCACTGACCTCCTTTGATATCTGGAATTCGTGAGAGCGCTGACCCATGCCCTCAAGGATCTTACAACCAATTTAACATTAATTATTACTACTATAAATAATGATCCTTTCCTGATATGAGGGGTAGATGAGACACCAAGAATTACTATGCAGATGGGAGACACATAGAAATATATTTAGCTAACCAACAACTAATAGCTCAGATCAGCTGAATGGCCAGCTGTGATGATTCAGCATCAGTCGGGGTTTATAATAAGTCCAGCAGGAGCCCAGGTGATCTCCCTTCTCTCCAGGGTTCTAGATGAGGTCCACACTTTGTTGAGGGGTGGTAAGTACTCTGACCCACAGAGCAGAGTCAGATACCAAAGTGATATCTAACAGATGCTCCTTTCAAATCAGCTCCGCGTCAAGGAAAAATCCTCAAGTCTAGATGAGAATTGATTTAAAAAACAAAATAAATCTAGCAGAGTCTAAGGGATGCACGAAAGTTGGTTAGAAAAGGGAGTCTTTCGGGAACTTTCATTCTTACGGAGGAGATGAGGCAGGCGTATGTGCAACTGGCATATAGATATCGCTCTAATCTCTTTTCTCCGAATTGCAAAAATTGGCAGAGAGGCAAGATCTAGTGGTGATGAGGGACTTCAACTAGCAGGACATCTGCTGGAAGTCTTTTGCAGAACATCTGATGAATTCGTGCTTTGCCCTGCTGACAACTTAATCTCTCTGTAGGTAGAAAAAGCAATGACGGGGAAACTGGTACTAAGGACTTAATTATGACCAGTAAAGAAGACCTGGGTCATGATGTGCCTGTTGTAGGAAAGTGACTGGCATTTCCAAAAACTAATAATAAAGGGTAGGGTGGCCTCTTATAACAAAATATGACAACCACCTCAATTCCTTTTGGGAAACAGGGAATGTATGAATAAATTAATTAAAATATTCAGATCAGTGTACCCCAGACACCAGGAGAGCAGATTTCTAAAAGTTCAGAGCAAGGGATTATGATCTTGTGACCCACGATGCAAAAGAGTAATGGAACTCCGTTCTTTAATGGGATGGGCACTTCTGAGACATGAAACCCAAATAAAATAATCATGAGTCATCCTGATAAAAAGAGAAGGCAGCTAACAAAACCCACGTGGCTCCATAAAGAGCTCTTTGATGAGCTCAGATTGAATAAAGACCTGCACAAAATATGTAAGGAGGAAAGCGTAACTCATAGCAAATCCGCAAGTTCAGACAGTCCTATAAGCACAGGAAGAACGTTAATGCCCAATATTTACTGAGGATTTACTGGGTGCCTGGTACCATTCTCAGCACTTTACGTATATAAACTCATGGGTTCCTCAGAAGAACGTGATGAAGTAGGTATACATTTTATCTTGTTTTCACAGATGAAGAATCTAAAAAACAAAGTGGTTAAGTCACTGGCCCAAGGTCAAAAACCAACACAGAGCAGAGTGAACTCTAGCAAGCTGGCTCCAGGGCCCACACTCTTGACGGCACTTCTCAGGACACTCTGAGCAGGTGAAAGAGCAGATGCGTCGGTCTTTGGCAAAATAGTCGCTTCATATGGCAGGGTCGGTACGTTTTTTATTTCTGAGTTCCACGCTTGTAGTCAATGTACCACTTCTATCGCACTCAAAAAAGTCAGCCAGCACTTACTGAATGCCTGCTATGGGTCGGCCAGTAAGCTCAGGACTTACAGAAGATACCCAACAGATACTTGTTGATGGGGTGATCAGCAAATTTGTGTAGGAGAATGACGCATCTCTGCAATCGGTACAACTGTACCCTTGTTTAATTTGTATGCTGAATCTTGAAACTCACAGGAATCATCAGCAGAGACCGTCTTTTCTCCGACTTCACAACCCGAAGAAGGGAAGTCCTGACGTTTTATTGCTTCTCAGACTCCTCTCGGTGCCAGGGAGAACAGCAAGGACCCAGCCTGCCCTCTCTTTCTTGCATTCTCCAACCACCCAGCCAGGCCTGCCGACTGTTTTACAACCTGGAAGACCAAACGGGCTCCCCTCGGGGTCTTGTCGGGCCTTGGCACCATTAAAAATAGTTGGGAATTAACGCCGTGTGAGCAAACGGTATGAAAGGTGGTTCTGAGAAGGGTGAGAATGTAAGATTCGGGGGATGGACAGCCTGCTGCCTGACTTCCCAGCTTCTGTGCACACAGTGCGCATCCCGGGCCACTGTCCCACGTGTCGGGGGCGCCGAGGTACTGCATGGGGGAAGAGAGAGCCACTCGCCCAGGGTCCAAGCAGCAAGGCTGTCCCCTTCATGTGAGCACAGCAGATGTGACCGAGCGGCGTGTTCCGAGGCTTGTGAGCTGCCCTGGCCGCCTCGCCTGCCACTCACCCCTGTGCCCTGCCGCACCCCTTCAGCCCCGTCCTTCCCACCACACCACACGCATCCAGTGCCGGGGCTCGGCGCCTGTGGGCGGCGGGTGAGAAGGAAAGTGAGAAGAGCAAAATCTATCCCTGACAACCTGAAGGTGGCAATAATCACATCTACTTGAAAACTGCCTGAGAGTGAACTGCATGTTCTTGTGTGGGTATGCAAACACATGCAAATGTATGTAAATGCGCGACCCTCTTAACTATTTTCTCCATCTGGTTGTGGCCCCTTGTGGTGAGGCCAGAAGGAAGGGGGCTCCAAGGGATGGGTTCTGTCCAGTTCTCCCCCTGGGCCGTGGGCGTGGTTGGAGAAACAGATCCTCTGTTCTGCAGGCCACCTTTGCCCCCTCCTGGCGGTTTGGGGAGGGGGTGGGGCACCTGGGGAGGCTCCTGTCCAAGAAACATCTCTTGCTTTGATTCAGCTTGATCTGGGCCCGGAGAAGCGGGCCTTCTGTCCTCTGGCCCCTTCCTCATCCCCAGCCCCTCCATCCCAGCCAGCCCAGTCTGCGATGGCGCTATGGCCTTGCTGGGAGTGTCACCAGGTTGGGGGAAGCCCCCACATCCCTGAGGCTCAGCCACCAGCTGGAGAACAAGAGGGCTGAGCTCGATTCACTTCTAGGTCCCTCCCAGAAGCTCAGATCTGAATGTCTGGGATCTATGATGGAAAATATAGCAACAGGGCTGCGCTGATATGACTCACCACCAGCTGGATGCAAGAGAGGAAGGAGCACACTTGAAAGTCATCCTGGAACACAGGCCTGGGTTCAAATCTTCGATTTTTCTGGTTCCTAACAATTCATACGAGACAAATTGCATAATTTCTGATTTAAGGGCCCCATTTTTCCCCTTCACTACTTAACCTCTGTCCTGCATACATGCATCAGTATATACAAGAGACTTTTAAAATGTATACTTTGTGTCCAGCCCTGGGCAAGGTTCTAGCAAGGTTGAAAGATAAGGAAACCATAGATTCTGTCCTTCAGACATCTAACCTAGGGGGGCCAACACCCAAGGACAGAGGTAAAATAACACCGGGTGCTAACTATGATCCCAAGATGCTTTGGGAGCACAGAGCAGGTACATCTAACTCCCCATCCCAGTCTGCAGGGACAGAGGATGGCTGCAGGTAAGGGGACACCTGAGGCAGGTCTTGGAGGACAAGTAGTCATTGGCCAGACAAAGGGGGGGGGTGTGCAGAGAGCTTTCCAGTCCAATGGAACAGCCCCACGCAGAGACACAAAGTACGACAGAAGGCCTTACTTTGGGGAGCAGCTTGTCACACATCATGTCTGGAACTTGGCGTGACTGGCAAGGCCGGGGAGGCAGGTTCCGGGGAAGGTAGGGAGGGCCGCACGTGCCATGCTGAGGCCTGGATTTCTTCTAGGATGACAGGAAGCCAGTGACTCCCAGAGGACTGATTGGTGTGTTTTTAGAATTTTTCTTGCTGCAGGTGGAGTGGTCTCGGGATGAGCCAGGCTGGAGCCTGAGAGGCCCATCAGGAGACTGGAAAGCCTAGTTCCTCCGCTTGCCCTGGAGAAGGTGGATCTGTGCCAACATCTTGCCCTGTGAACCAGACCTGCTCCTTGGCATGACCGTGAGGCAGGGAAAGATGAGCTTGGGGCCCCCATCTCTGCTCCTTCTTCGCTTTGGTTCCTGATCCACCTCAGCTGCCTGATTGTCTCCTATCAGCAACTTGACCTTTGACCTCCTTGCAGCAACATTTCTGATAAGTGAACTTGCACTTATGGTCTATTATTTAATTCATGGACCGTCTTAGAGGAATTCTGTGTTGAAAGGGAACCCTGGGGCGAGGGGTGGTGTGTGCCAATGAGAGGCAGAGGTCCAACAGCAGGCCTTTCAGGAATCTGCGAGGACTTCCACCACCCCCACCCACGCTCCCATCACAGGCTGCCTCCTGCTGCCCGGGGACAGCCTGCTGGGGTCAAGTCTGTGCCACCAAATGCAGACAAAGCTTGGCCTCTGCTTAAGGACATGGTGCCGAGACTCAGGGTCTAGAAGCTGAAGACCGTGTGGGGCTGCCTGCCTGCCCCAGGTCTGTGGTGCGTGGTGTGAGACCCTGGGTCCCACATGATGCTCTGTGGTCCCTTTGCTACCTAGAGGGAGTGATGCTTTTCCTTCCTGCGTCTCACAGCCAGCTCCTTGGCAACCCCTAGATGCTCAGTCATGCCTGATCTTGCACTCACCTCACCGCCGATCTACTGACAGTTTCCCACAATCGCCCTTCCTGGGGACCCCTCCCAGCCTGAGCACGGGAAGGACAGAAAGGCAAGAAGGTTGCATTCTCCATCAACCTGACCTCCGACTGGTGCCCCCTGGGGGAAGATGTGAGGAACGTCTCTACTTTTGGGGCCGAGGGGGCCGGGGAAGGAACGGGAATGTGGTGGTTTTTTTTTTTTTTTCTCACTTTATGTAAAGCATGGGAACTAAGCATGTGCAGGGCCTGCCCCCAGTGCATGGTAATGCCTGAATTTTGAAGTCAAGTCTGGAAGGCAAGGAGACCAGAGAAGGGAAAGGTTCCAGGAACCAGGCCTTCACCTGCTAGGGGAGGGGTGCGGGCAGGGGCTCTGGATGAAGACAGCCTGGGTGAATAATCACCGAAGTGTGCGGTGTCCCTCACACTCCAGCTTTCAAATGAATTGCCCGGGATCCTGTTAAAGTGCAGATTCTGATTCAGCCCCGGGTCTGGGGCAGGGCCTGAGAGTCCGTATTTCCTCCAAGCTCCCAGGTCATGCCAATACTGTGATCCATAGCCCATATTTTGAATGGCAAGAGTGTAGAGTATGTGCCATTAATCTATGCCAGAGAGCTGGGGGCATCTCAGCATCTGCTGAGCAGACAGGTTCTCCCCACTGCACCACCTCCCACAGCAAGGAGCCTCCGAAGGACCCCATGTGCCAAGGGGCAGAAACCACAGGCGACCATGTAGGAAGAGCTGGAATGTGGTCATTTTGGGGTCCCTGGGGCAAGGTTCAGTATCATAAACAGCAGAGGGTAGGGATTGCTGCTTTTTGGCAGTCCAAGAACATTTTATGCTGTGCCCTAAATAATACTGTAATGCGGCCAAAGCCAGCCCAAATGCCAGGAAAATGCCTGCCGAGGCCCCATTATCGCCCTCGCCGGGCCAGCCTCTCTTTTAAAGGAACGCTTCCTTGGCGCTTCTTGTTAAGCTGTCTCGGGCACATTGTGTTAGCCTTTTGGTCCCTGGGCCAAGTGGAGACACAGGAACGGAGGTAAGCAGGGGACATCCAGCATTCCTGCTCCTTCTGGCGGAGTTTACGTGCAGGTGGAGTGAACGGCCCAGAAGGCAATGGATGCTTCCCCAGTTGCCTGCAAGGCGGACTCTTCTTTAATACTAATTGTGGTGTATGTCCTCCTAGCTGTAACTCATTTGACAGCTTCCACATCTGTCAGTTCATTTAATCTTCAGGTCAGATCTGTGAGGGAGGTGGGACTGGCATCATTACCTGCTCTGTCTCAAGTGGGAAAACTGAAGCCCGGAGAGCTAAGTCACAGAGCTCAGAACGCCTCGACCCAGCCGTCCAAACACCCTGCCTTCACACACTGTGTCCTTTCCCAGGGAACAGAGACGATCTTGGAATCCCTGGCTGGTGGCTGCACATCCTGAAGAGCTGTCTACTCTGGTTAGGGGAAGGTATCTAAATTAACATCATCCAAGGCTTGGCAACGAGGGGCAGGGGGGTGTAATTGGTAAGCAGGTCCTTAGTTCTACCACCTCTATTTCTTAACGCTGATTCTAGTGAAGAGCTTTCTAAAATACGTATTTCAGCTTCTCTGCGTTCCCTTCATAGTGCCCCTTCGTCCTCTTAGAGCCAATATCCGCTAATAATTTCGGCCAAACCTGGGTCTGGAGAGAAGGGGAGCTGAAGTGACCACTTTTGGCCACTAGAGGGACCCCAGGCACCAGCTACAGTTTTTTTTGCAGCAATTGGTGCCTGGTATGGTACCCACCTCTTGGAAAGATTCAGGTCAGGGGCGTATCTGGCTAGGAATCCCTTCATTGTTCCACAGACCAGGTTTGGAAGAGACCAGAGTATCCTAGCTCTGAACCAGAGGACTTTAATTCAAGGATCCAAGCAAAGAGACTAAAATCATCACAAGTGGGACCCGGACACCAGAATCAAGGAATTATGCATTTTGGTCTAGCTCTTTCATTTAACATATCATCACAGGGGTTTCAGAGTCTTCTGGCCCCAAATATTCTGATTCAGAATATCTTGAATGGAGTCAAGGACTATTGAAAACCTCTCTCCAGGCGATTCTGATGCATTGCCAACTCAGGGAAAAGCTGCTGGACTAGTCCTGGCTCTGTCCCAGTGCATGGGACATCCCTCCACTGTGTCTGATGATTTGCTACGGTTCAGCCTCTGCTTGAGTCCTTTCTGTAACTGTGAGCTCATAACTCAAATCAGATCTGTTCTCTTATTCTCTTGCAAGACACCAGTTCTGTTTTCCTGTAACAGCATTTAAAAAGCACGTGCAATTTATCTGTGTGTTTAGTGTCTAATCTCTGCCTCTCACATTTGTCTCTAAACTCCACAAGAGTGAGGCCATCCTCGGATATGTTCACTGCAGTAAAACAAGAGCACAGAGTAGCGCAGAGCTCGGTGTGTGTGCGTGCACGTGCGGGTGCGTGCCTGTGAGCATGTTTCTATTTTTTATAGTAACAAGAATGCCATAGCTCATCCCTGTCATCTGTAATCCAATTGTGGAAAGACTTTCTTAACACTCAGCCAAAATCAATCTGTTACTTCTCCCCCATCCATGTCCCTAGTTCTAAGGCCACAGCCGACATTTCTCTAATGCTCCCTTCACAGGACAGCCATTCAGCGAACTGAAGATGGCTGTGTGTTTTCTACATTTTCCTAGAATTGGGGTCCCACCTGCCTCCCCTGCTCCTTCAGCCCCTCTGTCGGGGTTGGGGGACTGTCATTTCAGCCACTCGCCTTTAAAGAGCTCTAATTTGTTAGTGTGGTCCCCAGAGCTGAACCCTTGGTTCCCAGACTGGCCGCCTGTGCAGGGTGGGAAGGAGTGGTGGAGTGTCCTGCCTTGTCTCTTACTGCAGCTTGAGTCTGCATTCGCTTCTTGGCTGCCACACACACTGCGGAATCATCTGTAGCCTGTGGCCGAGTGAAACCTCTAAGTTGTTTGTTTGTTTGTTTTTTGGTAAGAACTTCTGTCGAGCCAGGTCTCTTCCATCTTGTTTTTGTGCAATTGATTTTTTAAAACACAGGTTTTGCCTTAATTTCTATTAAATTGTATTTAATTTCTGTAATTCTTGCTATCCCAGTGGCCTTCCCTCCAACTCTGTGCTCCCAGAGATTTCCATGGGTTGCTCTCTTGTCACCCAAGAACATGGCGGGAGCAGCCCCATCCTGGAGACTGAAGGAGTGGCCATAGAGGAGAGACATGGACATGCTTTTGGAGCTTCCAGGTTGCTAGCAGAGACGGTCCACTTCTTCCTCACCTCTTCCTTGGGGGTCACAGACAGACAGGGGCCAACTGATTTGTAAAGCGCTTTCCACCACACCCACCTTGGAAGAGTGTGGAGGGGAAAATGCCCTCCATTCTTCTATCTTCTCTGCATCTGTACATAAAGAACGTTCCTGGCCACCACGGGGAGGCAGGGCCACCACGGGGAGGCAGGACCACCTGCTGATGAGGGGCTTTGTGATTTGCTAATGGTCTTTGGGTGTGAAATAGAAGCCCGGACTGAAGCATCAAGGTGACCAAGGACCTTGTGGGGTTTCTGTATGTCCTGGGACCCAAACATGTGTAAGGTTATTAAGGAGAAAGCTGGGAAGTCCTGAGAACCTAGGAAGGAAGGGGACAGGAAGGGACCAAGTGGGTCCAGGGAGCTGCTGATGTCTAGAATTGTGTCTGAGTCCTTTCTGTGTCTTCTGGGACCTCTCCCAATGTCCTGAACTTAGGAGGCACTCAATACATCCTTTAAGTGAAATGAGTTACACACCGTTAAGTGCCTTCAAGGGTTAACTTGACCAAGTGCCCAGAACTGCGGAAAGAATGGACTGCTGCGGTGGGTGGGGGTGGGCTCCAGAAGGCTAGAAAAGGAGCCAGAGCTCCGAGGTCTCAAAGGGGTGGTGGCAACGGGCAGTGGGGGCGCTGAGCTGAGCTGGGACTGAAGGAAGGAGAAGAAACAAGCAGTAGGGAGGCCAAAACGTCTCTTAGGTCCACAAAGAGTGTGGGCTCCCTCCCCGAGTGTGATCAAATCTGAGGAAGTGGCTGGACTCCAAATTTGATTCTGAGCCAGTGGAAGACCGTCTCCTTGAACTCGGGGGCATCCCCGGGGACTCACTTTTCCTCAAGTAAAGATGAAGGATGGCAGGCCTTCCAGCTCTCCCCCGATGCCCGGAGCTGTACCGTCCCGAAGGACAGTGAGTATCACTCCTCCCACCTGTGACTCGGGGACTGTGGTGAGTCCCCCCGGCAGCAGCTGCCCAAGAGTGGACACAGAAAACAGGTTCCCCAGCCAGAAATCTTTTATTTTTTTTCTTCTGAGACATTATTTAAATTCAAGTTAGTTAACAAGGAGTGTAGTACTGGTTTCAGGAGTAGAATTCAGTGATTCATCGCTTCCGTACAACACCGAGTGCTCATCGCAACAAGTGCCCGTTTAATGCCCATCCCCCAGTTAGCCCATCCCCCCACCTCCCTCCACCCAGGCCAGAAATCTTGTGCTGACAGTCCTCCAGTCTTTTCAGCCCCCAAACGACTGAATAGCTGGGAGAGATGCCCTGGAGGACTTCGGGAGGAGGAGCTCTGGGCCCTGACATTTGTTCTGGGGGAATTCTGTGTTTACTTGTCCCAGGGGCCTGCAAACCCTCCAGGTTGGGACACCACGCTTTATTCATAGGAAATTAATTAATTCACATATTTAGCACCTATTTCCTGAGCTCTGTGTTCCAGTCACAACAGAGTAAAAGCTCCTGCATTCTTGACACTTGCTTTGTTGTGGTGGGGGAGGGGCAGATGAACAGGAAACTGGTCAGCAAACCAATGAAGAAAGGAGACAATTTCAGTGTATGATACACACCGCACTGGAAACATCTCAGGTGAATTGGCGGAGAATAACTGGGTGCATGGAGTGGCCAGGAGCTCCATCTCATTTGATGTCAGGAAAGGTGAGTCTTGGAAGAGGCGATATTTGTATTGAGACCCCGAGGATGAAAAGGAGCCAGGCATGGAAACTGCACAGGGAAGAGTGTTCCAGGCAGAAGAGATGTCAAGTGCAAAGCCCAGAGTACAAACGGGGTTTTCCCATTCAGAGAACAGAAAGTTCTTTAGGTCCCTGGGCCTCAAGCTTCCTGAGCAAGGAGGAGGCAAAGCCACCGTCCGATCACAGAAATTCCTGCGTTGAGTTTAACTCCAAGGGCGGTGGGGAAGAACTCAATGCCAAATTGTGGGTGTAATATTCTATTTTCCTAAAGAGAGATTTCATCACTTTCACTGGATTTTCCAAGAGACCTAGGACTCCCCCTTCCCCAAGCATTAGTAATACCCGACTTCGAGGGAGAAGAGCAGGCTCAGGTCCTTCAGAAAGAGGCAGTTTGCAGCTGTAGACAGTGTATTATTCTTTCAGGATAGAGGGAAAGACTCAGGAAAAAAGTTCAAACCATAAGCCTTGAGCAGGACAAGGCTGGGACTTGGAACATTGTCTGGGAATCTTAGGGAGTAGGCAACTTTAAGTGCCCCCAAAACATGGTACAAGGAAAAGCAGAGAGACATAGCAGTGTTGGGGCAGTTGGGGTTCTCATGCTGGAAATCCAGTTCCCAAACACATGGACGGGGAATTAAACACATTTGAAAAATTGCAAAGACTTCTTCCTCTCGTTTATACAACTGCGTCGGAAAGATTTCCTAAATATAAGTGTGACATAAAGATGGCTGAAATCCCCTACAGCTATGCCCCCCTCCCAGTTCCCCTAAACCAGTTTTTCAAGGGGGTCTCTGGAGATCCTGCAGCAGGTAGTCATGGGAGAGATGAAAGCTGACGCCCACTTTTGCTGAACTCATTTCTCAGTTGGCCCCACCCCCTGCGTGCCCCACATCCCTCCTGCCCAAATCACCCAGAAGATGTGCGGATTCGATTTGGAAGGACTTGGACTTGTTAATTAACCTAAACAGTCACATTCGTCTGCAAGGTGCATTATTGTTAATTAAAGCTGCGATTCTCCTTGTGCCCAGACGGCGGGCTGCTCTTGTCAGAATAATTAGATAGCATACGACGGTGTTCAGGCAAATCCCTGGCAATTAGAGCTGGTGAAGAATTGGGTTTGAAATCCCAGTGACGTTTTCAATCAGAATTCCTCAGAGGGCCACCTCTGGGGGAAGGTGATGATGGGGCTGTGGGGTTCGGACATGGGGGTGGGAAAAAGGGTGTGAGGACAGGTATCTGTTTCCTGCAACCTCTGGGAGGGGACCCCAGCCTGGAATAAATGAACTGTGGGCATCGCTGTGATCATCAGTCTTCCCCGAAGAAATAAGTCTCCCCCCGGAAGCAGTGTGGATGGACCTTCCCCAGGGCAAGGTGAGCTCCCCACGCTTGCTTGCTCCCTGCTCTCATCTTTCGGAGAGGATTGTTCCTCTAGCCGGGAGGCCCACTAACTCAGACACAGCGAATGTCCCTGCCCACCCTAAGATGAAATTCTGAAGGGTTCTAAGGAAACAGGAGCTGGGTTCCTGAGGGGTTGCTGAAAAGATGCCAGGTTCAGACCAGTTTGGGGGAGGCCGGTGGCATGCGGTGGGTGGGTTAGATGGCTTGGGGTGACAACTTGGGGTGGGAGGACCCCAGGAAAGTCTTGAAGAAACATCCAAAGTCAGGTTGAGGCTCACAGAAGAAGCATCCCTGTGCAGTAGACAGTGCAGGAAAGGGTCGCGGGGAAGGACTGGGGCAAAACAGCAGGGCAGGGGTGGGATGGGCTGGAGATAAGCGTGGAGAGCCCGCCCCAACCTCCCGGACCTCTTATCAGCCACCAGCTTCTGCCTCGGCCTTGGCTTCGTGAGAGATGTGATAGGGGCTGTCTGGGCTTCTCTCCAGCGAGACCCTGCAGACGCGGTTTGTGTCTAGGGGCTGGGGCCCGGGCTGGGGCCGGGGCTGGGGCCGGGGCTGGGCCCGGGGTGCAGAGCCCCGGGGGCTTGCGTACAGCCTCCCTAGTATCAGGCTGACCCTGGAGGTTTCAGGAGGGAGAGCACCGTCCACTGCCCGTGGACTAGGTCAGCCTCGCTGCCCCGAGAGGGGGTCGGGGGATGTCAGGTAGGATGGAGAGGGGGCGGGGCTGGCGTGTTCCGAGGAGGAATCTCTGGAAAGAGGATGAGAGAGAAATCCCTGTGCCGCCTTCGCGAACTGTGGTTGGAGGCCTTAGCATAAATTAGGTTTGTAAATTCTCTCTTTTTTCATTTTCCCTTCTCTTCTTTCTGTCTCAGAATGCCTCCCGCGGCTCCATGGGCCCTAAGTCCCGCCTTTCAATTTAGGATGAACCAATCAGCAGCTCCCCCGATGGTTGCTAAGAGACAGGAGGTGGGGGGGGGGATTTGGAGGCTTTGTCACGCACCCACCCAGGAAAATTCCTGAGCCTCTCCGCCGCCTGCCCAGGATGTTCTAGCTCGTGCCTGCTCCTCTCCTGCACTCTCCTAGCTGTCTCCAAGCCCAGAGGCGAGCAGGAACGGTGTAGGGGAAAGCCAGGTTAGATCACGTCTTTACAAAACAGGACAGGCTGTGTCCCGATTCAGACAATGGAAGGTATCCTTCAAGTTTCCCCAGCTTTCAACTGGGTTGGAGGGAGAAACTCATTTTTGGGTGTGTGGCATCTTGGGTCGAGGGTGAATTTGCTGGTGGTGGTAGAAGTTGCGTCCCTTACAGAGAGGGCTTATCCACTGTCCTTCCAACCATTACCCAAACCTGGAGAAAAAGCCTCCAGGACCATGACTATGCAACCAGGGCATCAGGGGGATAGCTGGGTTCAAAGGGGAAATTTGGGGCATTCTAAGCAGAAGATGAGTCAGGTCAGGCCCCTCCCCTTGAAGTGCCTCAACCTTCTCGACTTCCTGATTTTTGGTCCCCTGTATGCATCTCACACAGACACACAGGGAAAACTTGGCATAGATGCCAGGGGAAAGAAAACACAGTCGTTAATCCTGATTCCACATTCTGAAAACAAGGATGGAGAGTGGAGCAAAGTGGAGGGAGGGTCTGAGAGAGCGCAGGGCGGGCACACAGGTGTGTGTGGTAGGACACTGAGGGAGAGGCACCCCCACGCGGACTGGTGGTATTACATGCCTGCACCCAGCATGGACGTAGGTGCCAACAGATGGAGACAGACAGATGCACGCACACACACACACACACACACAAGTGTGCACGCTCACACACACACGGGGATTGAGGTCCTGCCGAGAAATGAACCTCAGGGAGATGACTCTTAGGAAGTGGCTTTTCGAATTATCTTGATATGTTCCCTGGACTAAGGGAGCCCCCCGGGATGCTTCTCTCCCTGATCTCTAAGCAAAGCCAACAGGTGTCAGGGACATAGAAGGCAGAGAGGAAGGCTGGACAAGACAGACAGGGTGGGGAGACATGCTCTGAGTCCTTCTCTTTTTTCTGTTTTCTCTCTCCGGTTTCTATTCCTGTTTCATTTGCTTTCCGGAGCAGCTTCTCTTCCTCCTTCATGTCTTCTAGTTTTTCAAGTGTCCTGCTCCCCTCATACTCTGGCATCTCTTCTCCAACCCCCTTTGAGACGGCAGTAACCCCACACCTCTAGAGAACATCTGTGCGCCCTGAGGAAGTTTGTACATCATCCACTCTCTCCCCAGGCCGGCTAGAGAAACAGACGCCGCCGGCAGGAAGGTCTGGCATGAAATGCCTCTCTCTCCATGCTCCTTCCTCTCCTCTATGCCCCTGGATAAAATAAGAAACCATCAGCTTCATAAAAGCAGTGCAGACTTTAATTCAGGTGGACAGGTGGGAAAAGAGCTAAGACTTTGCTCCCTCGGTGTCCAGATGAGAAGGCTGTCTGAGCGGGAGGGGCAGGGAGGACCGGGAGGTGCGCGCCGTCTGGTGGTAGGACAGGGCCAGGAGCAGGGGTGTGGCTACGCAGTGCAGAATGGCCACGGCCTCTGCCAGGTGCTGTAGCAAGTCCAGGGCCTGCTGGGCCAGACATGTCGACAGGACCAAGGTCTTGGACCTCACGAGAAAGTCCAAGCCCACAACCACCCCATAGGGCCACCAGAACACAAACCAGGCCCACAGGACGTTGACCCAGGGACACGGCCACCTGCCCAGTATTTTCATCAGCGCCTTGGCTCCTAGCAAACCCAGCGGCAACAAGGTGAAGATGGTGAAACAGGCCATGACGTGTGACAGCTGCAGAAACCAGTGGCTCTTGCTGAATGTCACGGAGCAGAATCCATGGGAAGTGTCAGTGGCCAGGGTGACTGGCAGCCCCAGTAGGATAGCCATTCCCCAGAGTCCCACACCGAGCCCCAGGGTGATGTTGGGGACCTGACCTGTGCTCATTTTGGGGCCCAGGCAGGCATGGCAGCCTATCAGCATAGCCTGGGCAAAGGCTGAGCCATACCAGACCATGTGGGCCAGATGGCACAGCACTGTGCCCTGGACACCGTTCAGCCCTGGTGCCAGGATGGGCACCGCAGTACTGAAGAGGGTGCTGCCCACGGCCAGCTGTATCAGGAAAGGCCGTTCGGGGCACACCTGCCAGTGGGAGAGAGGTCTGAGGAGCGCGAAGAGGACCGCCCCACCGGCAAGGATGCCCAGGACGCTGGTGAGGATGAAGAAGGGCAACGAGGAGCCGTCCAGCAGGCTGCACGAGCGGCAGGGGGCAGCTGCGTCCACATTGCTGTAGTTATAGTTCAGGTCATAGGAATCATTAAACTCGTCCCAAATATCGTCTCCAAAGGGGAACTTAGTAGAGTCCTCATCCGCCACCTGGAGGACAGCCCCAGAGGGGACAGACAGTCAGATCATCTGTTTACCCCACTGAAGAGTCCCTGGGAATGAGGGGGCGGGAGGGGGAGACGGAGGGGAGGCTAGCCTGGAGGAGGGGACACAGGGGGACAGTAGGAGAGGATGGAACAGGGAGCCTGGGAACCTGGGCAGAAGAGCAGGGGAGGGGACCGGACAGGAAGCAAGAGCCGGACAAGGTCAGGGCCAGGGCACCAGGGACCCAGATGGATGGGGGACCCAGGAGACCAGAGTAAGAAGGAGAAAAAGGAAACAGAGGGAAGGGTAAGAGAGGAGCGGAGAAGAGAAGAGATGCAAAGGCCCCCGGGCAGACCGAAAGAGGTGGTGAGGTAAAGAGATGGGGGACTATGGGCTTGGCCCCACACTCACCTGGTACTGCAGACAGTTCCCCATGGCACTGCTGGACTCAGGGCAGGCAGAGAGAAGGGCTGGGAACGTCCTATGGGCAGCTGCGGCTCCAAGATAAGTGCCAGGGGCTAATGAAGGCCATCAGTTCTGGGCAGGGCCATGGGATAGGCGGCGGGGGGGAGCTGGGCATTCAGGAAGACTTCGTCCCACGCCCATGGCTTGCCTAAGCCTCAGGAGCAGAAGGGGCACTAGCCCGGGGCTTCCTGTTTTGAGGTTGGATTCCATCGGTGGGGACCTGCGCTCGGGAAAGGAAAAAGGCGGCCAGCAGATAGTGGGTATTTTCCCGAAGGTGGAAAGCGGGGCTGAGAAGCCAGGGGGTTTTCCAGCAAGGACGGAGTCTTCGAGCACCAGGAAGGAAGAGGGGCCAGGGGTGACTTGTGAGACAGAGATAAGAGACCTGCTGGGAAGGCGGAGGGAAGGGGCAGTTGATGACTCTCACTGAGTCTCCACCCCTTTGAACTGGATCCAGGGAAAGCTGGCTCCAGGGCGACATTTGTGGGAGGGGGTGTGAGTGGTGCCTGGGGTTGATCCGCGGGTGGCTGATGGCCCCAGCGCCCCGCCCGTGTGCGCCCCAGTCTATGTGTGTGGCTGTGTGTTGTATGTTGCATGCACATATCTGAGCGCTAGGTGGTAGGCAGGTGTCTGGGTGTTTCCGTGTGAGGACGGGAGGGGCTGGGGGGGCAGCTTTCAAGGCTGCATAATGAAGCTACTTCGGGGAGCGATTGGGCGTTCGTCTAGCCACCTATGGGCGCAATGAATGCGTTTTCCATACCCAGCACAGTACCCGGCCTGATGAGTTAAAGCAGGCTCTGGGGGACAATGGTGCAACATGTTTTAAAATGGGACGGTTGCCTATGGGGTAATCTCTATTCATATTTCTGTTGGGGGACATAAAGGTTCTGGAACGGCTGCACTGGCTGGCATCTCAGCAACATGCACAGTCCCTTACTGGGGTGGGGTCCTCTACTTCTCTCTGGCTGGCGAGCGAAAGCATGGACTCTGCAGACGCAGGCCCCTGAGCCAACACCTCTGCTCTTCTGCAGCAGCCCCCACCCGGCTTCTGCACCATCTCTGACGTTTCCCTGCATTTTACTCTCTCGGGTGGGGAAACAGCCGGGACTTTGGGAGGGGTGAGTCATGGAGTCTCAGGAGCTGGTTAGGTGACACTATTTCACTCCAAGAAAGCATGGCATGTTTCAACTCCAATCTCACCAAGAAGCTCTTTTGCATTTAGGTAGGGGTGCATGGAGCCAGAGTAGGGAAGCCAAGACACAAAAGGTGGGCGCCTTACGCAGATCTTCACCCACTTTCTTCCCAGGATGCCAACTCCAGTTTCAGGTTCAACGTGAGCGGGTTAGACAGTGGTCCCTGGGGAGGGTCTGTCCTGCAGTGGGGCTGGTGGAGCCTCTGCCTTAACCTTCTCCAGCACCGCCTGGCGATGGGCCATGGGGAGCAGTCAGGCACCCCTCCCCAAACACTCTGGAAAGCAAGCACCGGCCAGGACCCCCAAGGGGGCTAAACACCCTTCTCTCCCTTGGAGAGTTCTGTGGTCTCCATACAGGGATGCCCTTGGGAGGGGGCATGGCAAGGCACACGGCCACCCCCAGAGGCGCCGGACGCAGGGGACACCAGCAGGACCACCCTC
>NC_138374.1:135169721-135174967 GCF_054177405.1 Leptonychotes weddellii
GGGGGGGGCCCTGGCTGAGGTGGGGGGTGCCTGCGGTGCCCAAGGGCCCTAACCAGCGGCTGGAAGATTCACGAGGCTATGACCTGAACTGAGGGGGTGGGCGAGCCTGCCGGACGCGGCAGGGAGGATGTGCCGGAGCGGGTGAGCGGGGCCGAGGGGCACCCTGGCTCAGGGAGTGTGGGCAACCTCATCTCCACGGCGATGAAGGAAGACAGAAAATCAAAAGCAGGGGTGGAAATGGGAAGGAGACCGAGGTCTCAGCCCCAGCCCTCGCCGCGCAGGGGACAGACTGTAGGGGAAAGAAGTGACAGCGGTCCTCCCAGGGTCGGTGCCAGGGAGCGGCCTGAGGGGTGCATAGCAAAGCTGTGGCACTGGCTCCGTGCCTCTGAGAAGGGAAATTGAGGCAGGGTTTGAATGCTCTGTGTTTTAGGGAGAGGCGAGATGGACAACTGAGCGAAACACATCCTGGGACTGTTTTCTCCATGACCGATGGGCACTGAGGGTGGCCTGGGACGCACGGGGACGGAGCCACAGCCCAGGTGAGGTCCACAGCCTGATTAGGAGCCCGGCCCGCCCGAAGCCCTCCTGGCGGCGTCCCAGCCCACCCCCCCGCCCGGGAGCCCCCCTCCGGCTCTGTCTCACACACATGTGCATGTACACACGGACACCGTAACCACACACTCACAGGGTTCACATTACGCCCCTCCTCTGGGCAGGACACAGCTCAGTGCAGCGAAGCGCCTTTTAGTATTTTTGTTGTTATGTCTGCCTGGCTGCTGTGGGAACGGGAAGGGGCACACGCAGCACAAGATGGGAGGAGGGGTTGCCGAGCGATGCCGGAGAGAAGTGGTGGCCCAGCGACAGTGGGGCTCGGGGCAGAGCCGGGGGCCGGGAGCAGCGCCTCTCCCACAGCTGCTGGAGCTTCCCCCCCAACCCCGGGGCCTGGCTTCCTTCGCCCCAGGGGCGAGGGGTAACACGGCCCTCTCCGCCATCCTCCCCCCCGCAGATCTACCCCCTCCGGGCAGGGACCTGCGTCCTCCCCATGCGGAAGCCCTGGGTCCCTGCGTGGCTGCCTTCCACCTGCGGGTCACACCTCCTCGGGGCCCCCACTCACCCCTCTCCCGTTGTGCTGGCGGAGGGGTGACTGGGTGGTACCTGCTTCCCTGTCCGTAGCTTGAGGTGCGTGACTAGCAGAGGAAAAGCCCCCTCCAGCTTCTGCTCACCACCTCCCCATTGCCCCCCCCGGAGGCCAGGAAGCTGCTCCATGGTGGAGGACGGAGGGCGGAGGGCCGGGGAGGGCCCCCCACACCAGCCCGGCTTGGCTCCCTGTCCTCACCCCTCCGCCTTCGCTCTCCTCCTAACACTCCAGGGTTGTTCTTTTCCTCACCCAGGGCCCCTGCCCCTCCAGCCTGGAGACGGATTTGATTTGGGATTGTTATAAAAATAATAATAACCCAAACGCAGAGAAGCCACGGAAAGGGCTGAGGGCAACCCTCCCTCCCCCCCGCCCTCCTCCCTCCCCATTCCAAACCGAGTACAAAACCGCACCCAAAGCAGACATTCTGTACAGGGGGGTGGGGAGGGCTGGGGAGCAAGCGGGAGGGGCGGCCCTGGGGTCGCTCTGTACAAGTCCAGGTTGGTGATGGCCCCAGCAGTCCCCGTGGGGCCCCTGGGGGGCGCAGGAGGTGGCTGGGCGCCTCTAGATGAAATACTCCTTCTTGTCGTCCCCGCCCGACTGCCCGCCTTCTGCATTGATGATGGCCGTGTCTGCGTCCGGGGCGTCGTCCGAGCCTTTGGCCTCATGTGTCAGGTAGGTTCCTGCAGAGAGGGAGAAGCTCCTCCTGTCAGTTTCAGGAGCAGTTTCTACACCTCTGAAGCCCGCCCCCCCACCCCTGCCCTGCCCTGCCCGCCCACCACAGCCGTTCCTGCAATGCTTCTCCTGCTTAGAGCTTTCTACCTCCCCACCTGACCCAGTTTGTATCTTGCTGCCAACATCCATCACCTGACTGCACCTCATGAATTAATGAATGAATGCGGTCCTTAATTAGAATCTTATTTATAAAACAAGAAAAAAAGCCCCATGTGTGCGTGTGTATAGATGCATGGGTGTGTATATGTGTGTATACATGCACAGGTACGTGTGTATGGGTGTATGCATGGGTATGCGTGCCTACACGTGTGTAAGTGTGCATGCGTGTGAGCACACGCATGTACATGTGTGCCCCTACGGGTGTGTATGTGTCTCTGTGTGTACATGCATGTATGCATGTGCATGTGTGTCTGCACGTGTGTAAGTGTGTGCATGCATGTGAGCACACGCATGTACATGTGTGCTCCTATAGCTGTGTGTCTGTGTACCTGTATGTGTGCACGTATGCATGTGCGTGTGTGTCTGCACATGTGTGTGTGCGCATGTGAGCACACACATGTACATGTGTGCTCCTACGGGTGTGTATGTGTCTCTGTGTACCTGTATGTGTGCACGTATGCATGTGCATGTGTCTGCACATGTGTGCATAAGCATGTGTGCGCCTCTATGTATATGCATACATGTGAGCATGTACATGTGCCTGTGTGTGTACCTGTGTGTGCAGGTATGCATGTATGTGTGCATCTGCACATGTGTGCATAAGCATGTATGTGCGCCCATGTGTATATGTGTACGTGTGAATGTGTGCATGTACATGTGCGCACCTCTAGGTGTGTGTGTGTCTACGTGTACACCCGTGGGTATGTGTGCACGTATGTGCATGTGTGAGTATATGCGTGTACCTGCGTGCACGTGTGTGTATGCATACATGTGTACCTCCATATGTGCATATGTGTGCACCTGTGTGCACATGCATGTGTGTACACGTGAGCAGGTGTGTAGTGAGCATGCATGCCCACCCTAGGTTGGGGACAGGGAAACTGCAGGTCAGCCACGAGCAGGTAGCTGAGATCCGGGTCAGCCCATGCAGTTGGACTGCTGGCTAAAGTAGGTACAGAGGGAAAGTCTGTGAGGAGTCAGCAGGCTTGGATACAGGAGAGGAGAGGAGAGATGGTGTGGGGACAAGGCGCCGGGGGACCAAAGGACAAAGAGATGAGAAAGGAAGCCAGCACAGGAAGAGATGGGACGGAGTGGCAGAGTCGGCAGGTCTCTGCCTGAAAGCACGAGACCCTGGGGGCAGAGCGGTGTGGGAGCAGCCGCGGACTGAGTGGGAAGGCTCCATTTTACTTGGGTGATCACCGAGGGATCGGGCTCTACTGCGGGTTGGTGGTGCTCAGTCATCACAGGGCTGGCTGTCTTCTTTCTTCCTCTCACACTCCAAGGGGCCAGCAGAGTCCCCAAAGGCCCGTCCTGCAGCCGGCTCCCGGCTGCCTCCCTACCTGCCCTCAGGCTCCCTGCTGCCTCTGACCTTTGTGCCGGATCAAGTAGTGGCCGAGGAAGATGAGCAGGATGAGCAGCAGGAAGACGATGAATGCCACGATCCCACCAATGACGGCGTGGTAAGTGCTGGAGGACGAGGGTACCGGGCTGGGGTCTGCGGGGAGGGATGCACACAGTCAGATCTGGGGAGGGCCCTGGTCTTAGAGCATCTCTGGTCTGGCCATGGGCAATCGGACTCAGCACAGAACACGGGCTGACGCCAGCAGAACGGACTGGATCATACGGCAGGGGGGATATGCCTTGTTTTGTACCCTTTTTTCTTACACAGTGTCTGGAACGCAGTAATTGTTTAAAACAATTATGCATTCCTGAATAAATGGACAAATCTGCTCACACTCAACCCTTTAAATTGTTTCTGGCACGGAAGCTTTGGTCAAAGTTCACTGCTTTAACGCCTACATCGTCTCTTGTTCTCGCTCTTGCTTTTACTTTTGGGATATCAGACTATATCCCTTCTATCTCCTCCAGGCCCTCTTACCTCCTGTCTGTTTGCCATTCAGAGCTGGCCTCTCTAGCGGGGCCCCCGACCTATTCCCTGTCCCCCGGAGACCAGACAGAGGAGGGGCAGTGAAACACCGACGAAGCTGGGAATGGGGACTCTGAAAGCACCTCCCAGAGGGCCACGGACTACAGCTGCTGTGTAAAGAGCAGTTCTGAGATGCAGTGAAATCCCAGTCCTCCAGCACGCCCCCTCCGGGAGGTCTGGGACTCCAGCATCACATCCCACCATCCAGAGGTTTGTGGGAAAGGCAAAGACTTCCTTCATGGATGCAACCCCCCCGCCCCCACCCCAAGCTTCCTCCCATGGTGGCTAATGTCTCTGCCCTCCACTGCAGCATCTACGGGGTGGGGGGGCATGTAGATCCTCAGAGCACACACTGGGCCACGCATGCCACGGACAGCACCAGCCTAGTCTGGGTCCCAACTATCCAAGACAGTGCCCAGGCCCAGGACACAGTTCTGATGTGTCCAAAACTACATTAGCCGTCGATACAACTCTCCCACCCATGGGAGTGCTACTGTTTTCCCACAGACTCAGCTTGAGTCTTGATGCCCCACTGACTCCTTGTATATTTTGTCTTTCCTATCTTACGCCTCCTCAAGCTCGACTGGGCCAGCTTCTTGGTTCCTTGACTGTTGCTATGCCTAATTTGACAAGAAAACATTTATGTTTTGGTTTTTTATGCTCTGCTTGGGGGTGGGGGGAGGATTGGCCTGGAGGCTCCATGATATGATGAGGTGGGTGTGAGGGTGTTGAGTGGGAAGAAGCAGAGGGACGTCGCCCCTGTCTTTCTCCCAGGCAGCAGGTGACACACAGTCCACACTAAAAAAAAAAAAAAAATTAATGCTGGATAATTGTTCCGAGGCTATGGAAACGGAAATGCCTTAGAAAAACAGAGCTTTCCATGGCCAAAATGCCGTGTGGGGTCATCAGTTACAGATCCCTGTCTCTGCTGGAACTCCTTTATTCCTTCCAGGCTGGTGGGGCCAGGACTGCTCAGGAGACGCCTGGAAGGAGATGCAGAACCTCCTCCTACCGCCGGGTGTCAGCACTGGAAGTGGACGCTGCGAGACAGGACTGGGTGGGGGAGGGCGGGCCGGCAGGAGACCAACCACCAACCACAGGGGCCAAGAACTTTCAGCGCCCTGCCGGTCAGCCTTGGAATTGGCAGGGGGAGATCTGGGGGCTGACACTGGTCCTTGATGCTGGCATCCTACATTAGCTTTGCTTGTGGTGCTGAGGCAGTTCCCACATACCCAGGCCTGTCCTGGAGTCAGATTCACCCCATCTACACAAACACCACGCTCCCACGGG
>NC_138374.1:135175467-135244947 GCF_054177405.1 Leptonychotes weddellii
CATCTAAAACTAATGATGTAATGTATGGGAATTAACATAAGAATAAAAAAATTTAAAAAAAAATTCTGCCCACTCTCCAATAAGGGGACCTCTGTGCCAGCCTGTCACGGCTCCTGGGTTTTGTGGTCACACCTTTGGGAAGAGCTTCAGAGAAGAAGCATCACTAGTGTCTCTGGGAGATAAGGCATCGGAGAAAATGCCCTGTGTCTCAGCGTCGTACCAGCAGACCTCTGTGTTCTGCCTGGACCCACCCTACCCTGTCCAAGGTCTGCAGCAAGGACGTGGTGGTGGTGGCTCCACGTGTCCCCTGTGGGTCACAGGAGTGGCAGCCCTGAGACAGCCCACTGGAAAGGGGAACTCCCACGCTGGCCCCGGTGAGACTCTGGGGCCTCTCCACACAGAACTGTAGTTGTTGCTGCCTGGGGAGCGCAGGCGGGGGAGGACGGTGTCTGGTGGGCCACCAGTGCTAACCAGGCAGACGAGAGCCTGCCATCCCGCTGATTGCTTCCGTGTTACACGTTCCAGAGCGGACCTAGAGCCCAAGTCCCAGGCCCTTCCGCCGTGGGCTCTTGTCCCCTCCCTTGCCCCTAGGGCACAGCAAGGGGTGCTCTCAGGAGCCGAGACACAGGGCGTGGGCTGGGCAGACAGGGCGAGGGGGATGCGGCGGAGGGCTGGGACGGCTCACCGTTCACATTGAGCGTGTAGTAGGCCTTGTAGCTGCCCATGTTGCTGGTGGCCGTGCAGCCGTATGTCCCACTGTCGCTCTTGTTGAGGAAGGGGAAGATCAGGGCACTCTCCTGGGTCATCTTTAGCGGGGGCACACTGCCCTCCTTCTCCCACAGGTACTGCTGGGGTCTGTGGAGGCAGAGAAATCTCACGTGTTTGGGAGAGAGCAGGCCAGGGGGCTGAAGGGAGACAGAAAAACACCTGGGTGGAGGAAGTCAAGGACGGTTTGATGCAGGCTGAAGGACTTAACAGGGGCCACAGGCACGAGGTGCTGAAGGGAGGGGTGACCCCTTGGGGTTTGACCTGAGGATGAGGGTGATTTCCTAACTCGTATCTGACTGTGACTTGGTGGATCCTACGGGGACCATGGGGGCAGCCAGAGAGTGCCCCCCTTCTGCTGCTTTGCAGGAGAAACAGGTGGGGGATGGACGGCGCAGGGCAGGGACAGGGAAGGCAAGAGGCTGACAGTAGGGGGCGATGGGGAGACTCTAAGGGAAGACCACAGTCTGAGGTGCGGAGGTGCGCTGGGGCGGGAAGCGGATCCTCTTACACGGGATTGCCACGGCCCTCACAGTGGAGTAGCAGTTTCTGGCCCTCGCGGGGGTGTGGGGGGTCTGGCCTAATCTTCGCCGTCGGTGTGTCTGTGGAGAAGGAAAGGGCGTCAGCGCACAATGGCCACACCGTCCAGGAGAGGACCGCCATCCCGCCATCATCCAGTTGCGCATTACGGCTTCCATCCCGAGAAGTCTCAAGCGCTGGCGGGGCCGGGGACAGAGGCCTCCACCCCCCGCCTGCCGCGAGCCCAGTCCACGGTTGCTACTGAACGCGCATGGGATCCGCACTGCAACCCCGTAGAGGTAGGATTTCCGAAGATCTGTCGTGGTGGGGACCGAAAGGACGTCCTAACAGAGAGCTGAGAAAGGGTCGACTTAATACACATTTTTGGTAACCAGTGAACTTGAACGGGATCGTTTATTGAGCTCACACTCTCTCCATCCTCTCTGTTCTGCCGGGAGTTTAAACTGAAAGCAACAAGGGAACACAAAATATCATTTTCCACCGTCAGTCCAACAGTGAAGTAAGAGCTTCCCAACAACAAGAGATGGGGGTCGTATTTGGGCGGCAGAAAGGCACTGACATGGTACAGATGAGCTCTGTGAAGGCATAACGGCATCTGCCATGCGCCAAAGGGCTGCTGGGAGGCTAGGTCCAGATGGCCGCACGAACAATACAGCCAGATGCTGGTTTAGAACAACAGATAAAGAGGCCGAGCTTCCCCCAAGGACAGAGCCAACCTTAACAACCAGTTAATGAACGTGTTTCTGTCAGAGCAAACAGGACAAAGAGCATCAGTCCAGGTGAGAAGACGGGTGCTCCAGGGCCCCACAGCCACAGAAACCTCTAGCACAGTGCCTGGAGTCTAGCACTTGTTGACTGACTGCTGATCACAGTTGGGCCTAGAGAGTCAGCGCCAGATGGTCTGGTACCTGACAGAGAAGTCTGTGGGGTTCGGACATGGGAGGGCCCTCCTGAGCCCTAGACAGGGACCCGGGCCTGGGGCCCCACACTTCTAACTAATCAGCAGAGAAACACCTTACAGCAATAGACAACTCTGAAGTCTGCACAGTTCTTTCACAGATATTTTCCCCTTGACCCTCACGCTAACTCCGGGAAGTAAGCAGCCCCTGGGAGATGGCAAGTTTGGTGAAAGAGGCACAGCTAGTGGGTAGTGGCCCCGCGGCTGGATTCGGGGCCGTCTGCCGCCAGCTTGAGAGTATGCCAACTGGGAAGTGACACCGCCCCAAACCTGCCTCACATTCAGGTTTCAGCAATGGGTCTAGCAATTTTGAAGAGTGCCAAATTCAGTCCTGGGTCTTCCATAAGAAAGAAGATGAAGCAGCTGAGTTATTTCAGGAAAATGCCCGCCTCTAGATAAATTAGGATAAGAAATGCATTATTTTATAACTCTCTGTCTTCTGCCTCGGTACTTTCTTTTCTTTTTTCTTGGTTCCCTGACTCAGAAAATTTACAAATTTCCTCAGGTGAGGGTGGAAGTTTCCTGTCCACACCCAGGGCAGATTCCACAGAGAAACAAAGACCCTTGGAAAGGTTCCAGGTAGGGACTATGACAGTGGCCATTGTAAGTCAGAGAGCCAAGAACACTTGCAGAGCTGGGGCAGACGAGGAGGACCACAGGGAAAATCTGGGATCCTGAAATCACAGTATGTTGGTCTAGGAAAAAGCCTTAGTGGTCACCAGGTTCATCTTCTTATAGAGCAAATAAAGAGTCAAGCTCAGTGGGTAAAGCCCTTTTCTTAACCTCAGAGAGCCTGGAGCGGTGGGGGGCGGGGGGAAGACTAGCACCTGCATCTTCTGACTCCTGGCTTGCTACAGTTACCACTAGAGCTTACAGTCTAGCTGCATAACCCTGGCCTAGCTCAGGGCTTAGTAAACTTGCTCTGGGGCCAAATCCTCCCAGCTCTGTGTTTTTGTAAATAAAGTTTTATTGGAATGCGGCCACACTAATGTGTTGACATACTGTTTATGGCTATTTTCCTGCAGCAACAGCAGAGTTAAGTAGTTGAGACAGAGACCATGTGACCCCCAAAGCCTCAAATACTTGCTATTGAGCCCTTTACTGAAAAGCTTGCTGACTCTTGGCCTGGTGCTGTCACCCCTCAACTCATCACTTATCTGTGCACAGTGCTTCGCATATAGTCACGAGCACTTCCTCCCCCCGCCACCATCTCATACCTGATCCTTCTTCACCCAGAAGCCCACCACATACATAGAACTTCGATGCGTTGAGAGGTGGATCTGTCAGCTCCCTTTAGAGATTCATGGTTCACAGAGCATACGATGTCAGCCCCATCATCCTCACGGGAAACCTGGAATGTCACTGAGCTGCTCACGGTGAAGGTTTTACCATTGGGATCTTCCTGAACGCGGGTTGGTTCTCCTGGAGTACAGAACAGACACACACACACGCATACACACAGACAGAGTGAGCCCTAACATACAGATACAGTGTGGGCCCCACGGCAGACATACAGATGGCGAGTCTCAACTTAGACAAACTTAGAAAGTTGTGAAATGGTTATGTACACACAGGGAGAATGTAGGCCCTAGCACACACACACACACACACACACACATGAGTGTGCACAGAATATCTGTCCTTCTCCTTCTGCACCACACTAATGTGCACATACACAGACACGTACCCCTCTCTTCCTCACCCACCCCACCACCTCCTTCTGAACCCCAAAGCAGGGGGACGTACCGTGGAGCTCTTGGTCGCCCTTCCGCCAGGTGAGCTGGGCTGCAGGTTTGCTTCCAGAAGACTGACAGTTTAGGGTGGTTGTCTCCTTTTCCCGTAATGAGGACTTGTAGCCAGTAATTATGGGCTTCTGTGGGATTCCTGCCATGGACGGGGGATGGCCAAGATAGGAAGGAGAGGCACCATGAGGTGACCTCAGCTGTCCCTGCAGAGATGGCCCCTCAGTGGCGGGGGGGCGGGGGGGGGAGGAGTCAGGATGCATGAGTCCTACTTTGGTTTAGAATGGGTAGAAGACTAGAGAAATCATCTTTCTCTTCAATCTCTTCCGTAAGGACACACAGGGAAGATCTGATACATGACCTGACACCCCACAGCAAAACTGGCTGGCTAAAGAAATGGTGTGAAGCCCAGGGGAGCAAGGAAGAAAACTGAAATGTAGGACCCAGGTAAGAGCATGTAAGCAGCTGGGGTACTTGGACAATAGAATCATACACTACAAGTATTTCTCGTTTTCCTCATATAATCTTGGGAGGTCCATGGAATAGACGTGAGCATCTTTCTATCATAGGTTAGGAAATTCAGGCTCAGAGAGAATAAGAGATTCCTCCCAGAGCACACAGTAAGTAGAGGAGAAAAGATCAGAACCCAGTGCTATTTGCACTTGGTTCCATTGTGAAGGAAGCACAGACTGAAGTTTTCCCAAATGCTGGGAGACTTGCCTGGCCTCTGGCTGCCTCAGGGGCTCACCTAGGAGCTGTGTTTGCAAGGAAGCCCACTGTGGAGCCCCTGGGGTTGGGGAGCCTCACCGAGCACAGTGACGAGGGACTTGGCGGTCCTCACGGGCATGGTGAAGATGGAGCAGGTGTACTCGCCCTCATCCGCCAGGGCCACGTTGCTGATGCTGATGCTGAGCTCATGGGGTGTGGATCTAACCAGCTGGATCCGATTATCACGAAGGGCTGGGGACATCGGGAGAACGGGAAGCAGGGCTTTCACTGGCACTGCTCATCTTCCGGTCCCAGGCCAGAGTCTTTGGGAGAAGGGGTCTAGCATGGTTTGGGGAACGGAAAACTGCTTCTGAGTTTGAGCAGTCTTTATGCGGTCAGTCACTTTCCTGAGCCACTGGTCAGGCACAGCAGCCTCAGGGACGCTCAGAGAAGTAGGCTTGAATCTCGTGGGCTGCCGTGTGAAGTACACGGGGCAACACTGACACCAGCTAAATCTTAGGGCTGCTTTGGGGTGTCGCCAGGGAGGACCCTGTGGGACCGTGCATGGTTCAGGTCAGAGCTGTGACACTACAGTTTTTCTGGAGCCAGGGGAGGAGCCCCTGGCGTAGCTGCCTCCTCCAACAGCATGTCTTCCCAGTGCCCAGCCTCCGCACCCCAGGCACGTATAGCCCCGGGCTCTGCGGACCCCTGCCCCCGCCCACAGTGCCCCCGGAGAGAGGACACCTGGGACAGTACCTCTCTTCTCGCCAAAGTAGAGAGTCTGCTGGGCAGGGTTAGACCACTGCAGAGACGAGTCCTCGTGATCCTTCACTTGGCACTTGAGCACCACGGTGCCACCAGCCACCACTGTCTCGTCCGATGTCCAGGGCTGGCTATCTGCAGGAGTACAAGAGGGTCAGCTTCCTGAGGAAGCCCCAGCCCCTCCCCCCACTTCTGGGCCAAAGCGTGCCTCATCTAACCCCGGCGGTCCGAGGCCCGGGTGTCTGTGTTCTCGCAAGGCATCGTGGGAGAAGGAAGAGAGGTGGTGGGGAAGGGGAGACAGACCTTATTTCCTCTCGCTCGGAATACACAGAAAAACAGTCACTTGTTGAATGTTTGCTGAGTGAACTGACAGGGCCACAAACATTTAGGGGAATAAAGGCGCCCACATCTACACAGAGCACCGCACATGCATCTTTCCTGAGAGGCTCTGCCGTTCACTTTGAAAGCACGCACACGCATCTGTCGTTCTACACTCTGCCTTCCTGCCTGTGCCTGCCTATTCGAGCAAGGACAGGAAAGGTGCTTGAGACCAATAATCCCAAAACTAAAAGCGAGGAGAAGGCCGAGCCAGCTTTGGGTCCCACATTCATTTACATAAGAGGTAGCTGATAAAACTGTGGAATAAGCAACCAAAAAGATTTAAAAAAAAAAGAAAGAAAGAAAGAAAGAAAGAAAAGAAAAGCTGAAACATATTGGCACAGACTTTTGAATTCCTCCCACAATAACTTCCCTTCATCGTCAGCTCACACTCTTTCAGTACCCGGACAACCGGCCTCTCCACACACCAACCCAAATCACCCCCCTCCTGTTATTTTAGAATAAAGGATTAAAGTTTTCCCTGCCATGTGATGGAAATACTTTCCCACCCCTCTCTCCTTAGTCAAATTAACTAAAAAAAAAAAAAAAAGGACGAACAAGGTATCATATGGATGAGCCATTTGACTCCCAAATGGGCCCTCAAGATGGCCTAGCTGGGAGCCCTCAGGGCGTGACCCTCGCTTCTGCCTCCACCCAACGTTGTTCCGTGTTCCCCACGGCTTGGCTTCTGCTCCCCATGCTGACTCCCTCATCTCCAGGACTGACTTTCTGTGACCCCAGAGCAGCGACCTCCACAGGACGAAAATGCACAACACCTTCCAGCTCTGATTCTGAAGCATCCGCACCATCCCTTCGATGGCATGAAACCAGTTAAGCAGCATTATTCTTCTCTGAATAGGAAGCCAAGGAACTTACTTCCTGCGTTTCCTAATTGAGTAATTTTAAACAATCCCCATCCTCCCCCTGGCACTGACCTTACCCCTGCCCTGTCTGTTATTCCTTTCCTCCTTGGTCACCAGAGCTCCATTTCCAAGAAATACATAATGGATGCTCCTAGCAGAGAAGGGGCCCTGAGGAGAGAAGGTGGCGTGTGCTGGACTTGATAACAAGCACGCGCGCTTCGGGGTGTCCATCTTCACGTTGGTGCACAAAGTCTGGCCGCTGGTTTCAGTGTTTAGAATCATAACAGAACTGAGGGGGATCTTAGGGATCACGGAATCCAATTCCCTCATTTTACAGATGTAGACAATGAGGCCATGGAGGTGGAGTGATTGCCTATGATCATTCTACTAACCAGGGACTCCAGTGGGGACTATGATTCTGTTCTTCGACTCTCAATGCAGGGGCCTTTTCATGGGAATGCTCCTCAAGTAACCGTCTAACTTGAACATTTAAACGATGATTTTAAGATTAGTGAGCCAGAGACAGAGCTGGCTGAGTACACTGGGACATGATTTATCCCTTAAGCATCTGAACTAAAGGTTTGGGAAACCTGTCATTTACTGCTCGCCATATACCAAGTTTTGACCAGTAATCCTGTTATCCCTGGGTCCCTTTGAAGAATTCTACTTCGATTGTGTCTTTCAGAACCTCTTTATTCTGAGTAATACCCTCCTCCTGGAATCATTTTATTTTGGGGAAAAGGTGTAGGGGATACAGAGGTCTCTGCACTGGAGTAAGGGAAGAGGCGTAGGTGCAAGAGAAGTTGGTGGTGTGGAACTAAGAACTAAAATGTCGGATGGAGCTGTGTGGTAATGAAGGGGGTGAGAACATAGGGCAGAGGCAACATGAGTGGGAGATGATGTGAGGATGGCTGAAGGAACTGAGGGACATTGAGATGAGGGTCCTGGATTCTCACCTTGACTGGCCAGCATGTCAGAGCTGCTCCAGACTGTGGAGCTGATGGCCTCGCCGAGTGGAGCCAGAGTTCCCAGCTCCAAATCCTGCTCCTGCCAGTAGCCTGGGGAGAGAATCTCCATCAAGGATGAGCCCTACGTATTTGCTGCTACCATTTGGGATACGTTGGTTGTTGAGGGTGGGGAGAGGGCAGGCCCTTAATGAAAAGCAGGTTCTCCAGGATCCCTAAGAGAAGGTGGGTTTCTCACAAAGGGGAGAGATTAACTAGAGTCCTGAAAAGGAAAGTGAGCTCTTCCTCTGAAGGAGAGATAAAAGGAGGATGCTGAGTTTTACCAGTCAGAGCCAGAAGAGACCTTAAAGATCCTCTGGTCCAGTTCTCCCACTTTACAGATAAGGACAATGGAGCCTACAAAGGTTAAAAGTCACTTGGTGAAGGTCATTCCAGAAAATGAAAGATAAGCAAAGAGTTTTCATTCCTTATCCAGGATTCTTTCTGCTACACCATATTATCTACTAAAATAACAACAGATTTAATAATTACAAAATACGTTTACTCTTAATCCTTTTAGTAGACCTGTGAAATAAACACGCTGGTTCCTGTTTTGCAGCGTGGAAACAGGATGAAGTGACTTGCCCAAGGTCATACAAACAGAAGAACAAAGATCGTAAATTGAATGCCTGATCCCAAGTCCAGAGCTGTTACTTTCCAGTTGAGGCCCCTACCACTGCAGACAGACCGCGGCGGGCCGGCGACGGCCACCTGCTAGCGGACGCGCAGTCTGGACTGTTCCTCCTGCGCCCGGCCCACTGCCCACTTGATTCCCCTGGCTCTGCTCCCTGCCGGCCACAACTAACCCCAGGGCCTGAGTCACCGCCTGTCGTCCCGGCCGGTGGCTCCTGCACCCGCCGGAGAAGCACTGCACGGAGCCCAGGGCCTGGGTCCCCAGCTCCACCTGAAGAGGCGGAGGGACAAAGAAAGCCGCCACGCAAATCTGCCGAGTCTCCCGCCGCAAACCCAGAAATAGCCAATCACTGGCGCAAAGATCAGTGACGTCATCGGCTGCTGAGCAGAGTCCGGAGCGGCCGCGCGTCCCGGGCCGGGAGTCGCGGGAACTTGGCGGGCGGGGCGGGGCGGGCACGCGGGAACCTGACGGGCCAACGCTGCCCCGGCGGTGCTAGGGCGGTCGGGGGTGCGGGTCGGGGGTGCGAGACCAGACTGAGACGGGGGCCTGAAGAAAGGGGACGGGACGAGGGGGGGAACTGCGGAATCTGAAGGAAAGGGGAGAAGGGACAGGTTGCGGGGGAGAGCAAGGGAGGAGAGGGGAGGGAGGGGGTGGCCGGGGTGGCGGGGGTGGGCGAGGCGGAGGAAGCGGGCTAGGGCCCCGAGAGAGCGCCTCAGGGGGTCACCGGCCTCCACTGGTCCTCACACACATCCTCCAGGAAATTCGAGAAAACGTTCTTCTCCGGGAGCGTTAGCACCAATGTCCAAATGGGGAGGGAAAGTAGAGACGGCAGAAAACCTGGAGCCCGCGGAGAGAAGTAGGCAGCAAAGCGGACAGGGAAAGTGTTGGTGAAGGGAGGCAAGAAGACTGAGGCCGCCAGGAGAGGTGGCCAGTGCTAACACAGGGGCTCTCAGACCCAGCAGTGCCCGCCCCCCTTGCCCCCACCGGGGGCCAGGCCCTGGCCCTGCTGCCTTCTGCGGACTTCAAGGCTGGAGGCAACCTGACGCTGGTGAGTGTTTCATTTTCTTTTCCAGGTTTTGTATTTGTGGGTGCTTGGACACACGGTGGAAAGCCAGATTGGGGTGGTAGAGGGTCAGAGAGAAGCCAGAGAGGGGTCCATGCTTAACCCCCAACTCCCAGTCCTGGTTCTATGTGCCCTCCGTAAGCACCAAATAGGAGCGGAGGGAATAGCGATCTCAGACTTTGGCACAGGACTTCTCAGTTTGCAGGGTGGATCTTCAGCCACGAGTTCATTTAATGACAAAACCACCTTGAGAGATAGGCAGCCAACAGAATCGCTTTTTAGAGATGAGGTTGAGAGAGGTCCAGTGACTTACCTAAAGGCACACAAATACACCTCTCAAGAATCCTCTTTCTCTCTCCCTTGGGGCTCTCAGAGCTTTTTCAACAGCTCTTTTTTCGTGTGGCATTTCTGCTCATTGTATTGCAGTACACTTGTTTACTTATCAGTTTCCCCATCTAAACTTTGAGCTGGTTAAGAACAGGGGCCTGACCTTACTCATTTTGTATCCTCAGCTCTCAGTGCAGAGCAGGTTCTTGGTGCATTAAATTGGCTCTGGTCATTCATTCAGACACACCTGGCGCTCTGCTCTGTTCCCAGTCAGGCAGAGGATGTATCTGCCCAACAGTGTGGATTTCGTCCCACTCTCCTGCGCCTTCTTTCCTCTGTGCTTTTTTGCTGCATTCCCTCAGTTGCTTTTCCCTCCTGTTTCTATTTCTTTCATCTCTCCCCTCCTGCATTTTGCTGGCATTTTCTCCCCCTGTATAGGATGAATATGTGAAATGGTAAGGTAGGGCATTCAAACCACACTGAATTGTTCAGATGAGGGGACAGATAATTAAAATGAATAGCCTCCAATAAATGACATATATTGTGTTTGTAGATTTCCGGGGAACTCACTCTGGTTTGTAGCGTTTTAAGAAGCTGGTGAACAGATAACTGTGTGTGTGTGTTTCTTTCCCTGCTGCGGTGATATTTCTCCCTCTAGTTCTGAAGAGTACTTATGATCGTATGTCTTCTCTTGAGAACTGTCTGTTAGTATGCCTGAAAGTTTTCTCGCTGTTCTTATAACACTGTGCACCTGTAATGATAAATGCAGAATGGCCATTCCCCCAGCAGCGGATGAGTGATTATAATGCTATTAACAGAAACATGGATAAGTAGCAGAAATTATGACTGGGGCAGCAAAAGCCTTGTGCCTTTGGGTTCAGATTGTGCTCATCATTTATGACATCAGCATAAATTCCTTCTGTGGACTCCAGTTGGAAGACAAAACTCAGGAGCGCTCTGAAAGGGCGGCATGGACTTTGCAGTGGACACAGTGGACCTTCTGCTCAGGCAGGGACACTGGAGGGAAATGCAGACTTTGGACCACAGAGCCACTTGTTGCGGGGGTGGGGGGGGCAGGCTACTCATAGGGAAAAGCAATGAAGAGATTCTATTCAAATGGGCCTTACTGTCTTCCTGCTTGTGAGCCTTCACTGACTTCCCATGGTCTACAGATAATATCCAGATGTGTTAGGCTGGCCTTCAAGATCCTGGGCAGTCTGACGCCACTGTGCCTTCCAGCTTTGTCTTTCCTTTATCCTACCCATATCCCAGACATGATGCCAGTCTGAGTTTTCTATAAACCCTTGGCTTTCCTGCCTACATTCCCTTTCCTACCATAGCCCTGCTGATAATGCCCTCCACCCATCTTCATACATCTAAGCCCTACCAGTGCTTAAAGCCTACTTTCTGTGGCATTTGCTCTGGTAAGTCTTCCTTAATTGTCTTGGATGGAAATGGCTTCTGGTTTCTCTGAGTTGCAACACTTGATCTACTTTTCTTAAGTTGTGCATCACTCTGTGTTGTACTGCAAGTTTGGCTTCCCTCCTAAATTATAAAGATTCCACAGGTGGGGATATCTGATTCATCTCTGTATCCAGCACGGGCTCTAATGCAGCATACTGCACATGGAAGGGGCTTGATAAACAAATATTTAATAAATGAATCCAAGATGCTGGGCATCTTCTGTTGTGAGAACCAGGCTCAGCATCTGCCAGGGAAGAGGAAAAAGCAAACCAAAGAGGAGGAGGAAGGAACAAAGGAGAAGGTAGACCATCGCAAGGCTGAAGCTCTAGAACCTACAATATGGTGGGAATCGATGTTTATTGATCACCTTGTATGTGTCAAAGCCCAAGTTAGGTGCTCTATAGTCATTATCCAGAACAGCCCTTTTTGATAGGTATTAGTATGCATACGTTAAGGATGAGTTGGCTGCGACTCAGAAAAGTTAAGTAACTCATCTACACGATGGAGCCAGTAAGTGTTGGGACGGGACAGCCGTCAAACTTAGACCCCTCTGACCGCAGAGCCCAGGCTTTGTGCACTTCTCCGCTGCACTGCCTCCCTCTGCAGAAGTATGCATTTTGTGTGTGTGGTGGGGGGGTGGGGGCAGGAGTTCTAGGGGTCAAGGTTCCTTCCTGCATCGCTCACTAAACAACATTCACACTGCTCATCTGTAAGATGATCAAGATAACAGTGTAGCAAGTTGGGAATGGGGGCTTGTGCTGGTAATGGGATGGCTTATACCCACTGAATTTCCTCGTTAATTGGATTTCTTCATGTGGCTTCATCTATACCTCTGGGGGATACTTCATTTACCCCCAAGAGCCTTACAATGCGGGACTTTTCAGTTAACCCAGCAGCAGATGTGTCTAGTTAAAACTAACAGAATCCCGTCACGTTTTCACAAGACTCTAGTGTCTGGGCTGAAAACAAAAAGAGTGTCTTGTTTGCCCTCAGTTGCCTTGGGGGTTTCTTAATTCTTGGTTTATTTACCCGTGGGTTCCAATATCTTAAGGACTCCCGGCATTTTAAAGGACAAAGTAGCCCTTTCACCCACCAATGTCCTCCTGATCGCTTGTTCACACTGAGAGGAGCAGAAGTGGGAATTGGAGACTTACCGTGTCCCTCGAAAGAGCAGTGGCACCTGGGACTCGTTTTCCACTCATAACACATGTCCTCACATATAGTACGTGCTCAATAAATATTTATTGAATAAACATATGAGCGACCCAAATGAATGAAAATGTAGGATGTCTGAGTGAGGCTAGGAGGGAAGTCTAAGAGAATGTGCCAGCATAAGCTCCAGTTGCTTGGTTCATGCCTCCCCTGCCCTGTCTGTTCTGGGAATCTCCAGTGCATTCCCCCGGGCCTGTGAACACGGTCACCGATGCATAGGTGGGATGGTGGGACAGGGACCGAGAGCTCCCGTGTTACCATTGCTGGCCTTGCCAGCGCCTGGGTCCAGAGCTTTACTTCCCTGACTAGAGAAAACCAGCTCCCTGAGTAGGAGTTGATGATGATGGTGATGGTGATGATGATGATGAGTCAGCATTTCTAACTCCAGAGTTAAAAATATTCTTCATCCCAGCCTACTTGTTATTCCTCACGACTACCATGACAGGTGGGTGGAGGAGTGTTATCTCCAAGGGAAAAACACACTGGGGGCTGTGGCCCAAAATACTGAAGGGACCCACTTTTAGGATCGTTTACCCACACCCTCTGCTAGGCTCCCCGGCCAGGGGATCTCGCTCGGATTCTTCCCTGACCTAAGCTACTAGTGAATTCTTGTGTATGTTTGGATCACACACAGAAGAGAACGGGCCTGGCAAAATCAGATTTAGAACTCAGCCCCTGGAGCTTTGCTGTGTGCCCAGAGCCACACGTTTCTTTATCAGTGAATGTCTGATCCTGCGTCTGGAGGAAGGTAGGCCTTGTAGTCCCATGTAGTCCTGATTTAGATGATAACTCCGAGATCTGGGGAGAGTCACTTTGACCTGAGAGACTTTAGAGCTCAACACCCTGATCAAAAAAGGACTCCTTTCATACTTTTATACTTCCTTGCGTGCTGCCAGGAATTACTCTACTTCTGCTGAGGTCACCGTGTTGCTCCCTCATCTAAGGCATGGAGGGCCTGAGTGTCGAAAAACTCTTACTTCCACCTTCTGTCCCTTTCTAACTCCATCCTCCCCCGGGTTCTCAATCCCTCCTTCTCTCTGTACTAGAGTGCAGTCACACAAAAGCTGGGGCCGTGAGAGGTGGGAGTTGTTCTGACATTTGGGATTGTCTGTCTTTCCAGGTGTATTTCCTGCTTTCTCTGTTGCTCCACAGGGATGGGCCTCTGTCCCCTCACAGGCTGCAGGATCACCTAAAGGATGCCCTGGCTCGGTTCAGATACGTTCCAGCTCACAGTTCCTGCAGGACTTCTGAGCTCAGTCTCGCCCCAGTGGCCTGCCTCCCTCACCCAGGCCTCCCCTCCACCCTCTCTGTTGCGGGGCCCCTGGGACCTCGCTCTTTGTTCCCTCGCTCCGTTCTTTCTGTTGCTGTCTGGCTTTTCCTCCTGGAGTCTTGTTTATCTCCTTTCCCTCTGGCTCCCAGCAGCCGCTTGGGCCCAGAAGGCACTACTCTCTGAGCTTTGCTGTACTATCCCAGGAGGCACACAGGATATAAGGGGAAATAGACGGTAAATAGGGTGGGAAACAGAACCTTCACTAGAAGAAGTGCCTGTTGTGTTGATTTGTCCCATGGCTTGGTGAAGCGTGGCCAAGAGGTTCAGATTTGCAGAACCAGGGATCCTACACTATTAGATAATCCAAGAGATTTAGGTTTGGAAGGGGCTGATCCAGGCTCCAACAGGTTTATTACTGAACATTGGCAGATGCCTTTTGGTTCCATCCTAAGCAGGTCATTGAAAATGAAAGGCTTTTGTTTCCTGGGCTTGGAATGGTGTGTGGCTAAGCTTTTCCAGGCTGAATGAGGAGGAGGGAATCTTTGGGTTAGTTGGCTAGCTCGCCTGTGGTGGGCGTGAGGGTGGGGTTAAAACAAAAAGCTTATCTGTGTGTTAACCCTCTTTTCACTAAAAAACAACAACAACAAAAAAAACCAAAAAACCCCCCAAAACACCAAAAGCAAACCTCGTTATCCCAAATGTTTTGAATTACCCAAATATTAGAAAAAAGTACCAAACTACAATATATCATGAATAAATATATTTTGTATATTTCCTAAAACCCAGCCATCGATTTGCATGTCTGGTCATTTTCTACTGACCCCTAATGGCCAGAGGTGGTTAATCCTAAGATCTTTTTGATTCTACCACACAGAGTATGGAATTGATGTCCTTTCTGACCCCCTCTTACCTAAGTTCAGTAATTCCTCTCTTCCTTCTGTTATGCCTAATCCTCCCCAAAATACTTTCCCCTCTATCATTCTTAGAAGCATAGACTTTGAGACTTGACAAGAATCCGAAGTAGCACCTAGTGCAAATCTCATTTTCAAGAAGAAAAACCAGGGCTCAGACAGGTTGAGACACTTGAGCAAGGTCACACAGGCAGTCTGTGGAACCCGTGGTTAGAAGCCCGTCTCCTGTGGTCACTGTCATTTGATAGCAGCCCTGGGGGCCAAGGGATTCAGAGGTTAAGTTGCCAGGTGGTGTGATTTTACTTTCAGTGACATCTACCCTCCCTGCTCCCCATCTCTGTGGATGGTAGTGAGGCCCCCCAGGACCCCGGACCTCAAAGGAGGTAAGGCTCCTAAATGCCAGGCAGGTTAGAGGTGGTGTGAGGTGAGCTGTGAGCTCCTGCAGCCGTGAAGAATGGCGTCTTCACAGACTCAGGGCCTTACTGGCCTCTTCCAGGTCTCCCCAGAGAGGACACCAAGGGGCAGAGGTGCTTCCATGCCCGTAGATGTGAAAAGGCTGACTGAGGACAGGCTGTGGGTGCGCACCCGTGTGCTGGCCTCTGGTGGTGGAGAGCCTTGGGATGCAGGGCTGACCGTGAGGAGGGGGATGGCTACAAGAGAGGAGAGAGCAGAGGAGCATGTCCGATTCTCGAGCTCTGAAGAGAGAAGAATCTGGAGGCAGTAGTGGGCTTGTGGTAGGCTGAGGGGGCCCCTCAGAGACTTAGTTAAGATTCCGAGGAGCGGAGACTGGGAAGTGGGTGGCGGAGAAGGAGGTGGGGACAGCTGTTGCTTTGATTTGCTATTGAGTCAGTGTTCTCAGTGCATTGGCACTGGGAGGGAGCCCTGGGCTGGCCCCCAACAGAAGCAAGCCCCTCTGTAGCCAATACTGCCTTGTAGCAAGAACTGCAGTTGGGAGACAAAGAGGAAGGGGGTCTGATCCCAAAAGAGCCCCTTCCCAGGCTTAGCTCTTTCCTCGCAGCACTGGGCTGTGTTCTGTGGACAAGCATCTAGTGTTCTGGACTAAGAGGCTGGGAGGGGATGAGGCAGAGCAAAGAGGATGGCTCAGGAGGAGCTGCTGGGAGAGCGGCCCGGGGTCTCTGCAGGGGGCTGTCTCATCCGCTGTTGCTCAGGTAAGCCCACAAGGCTGGGCATGACATCACTCCCTTGATGGTAGCTCTGAGCCACCTCCTCATTCCCTTCCCACACACGTTCACACACGCAGAAATCAGGACAGGTGGGACCCGGGGTCTGCATGCTGATGCAGGAGTCAGGAAGCCAGACTTCGTCTGAACTCTGAGATGCTCCCCGGAACCAGGTGCAGGCACTTCATACCCCTCCCCTAAATTTTTGCCTTGCTGCTTTCACACGTGTGGAATAGAACTGGGGGAAAATCTCCCATCTTAGAAAATACTTGGGAAAGGAAACATAACAGAGGCAGTGTGGCTAAGTGAACAGAGAATTCCACCTAGCTCATTGGACAGTATGTTTGTGGTAAAGGAGGGACTGGGAATGGGCAAGGCAGCCCAGGGGCATGGAGGAGAAATGAAGAGTGGGTTCCCCAAGGCTGAGAAACCCCAGTCCAGTTTGCACAGCCGGAGCGCCCGCTTGAGTGCACGGATGGCCTCCCTTTCTCAACAGGCTCTGTCTTACTCTCCTTGGCTCTTAAGTCCTACTTTAGATATCTCAGCCCGATGGCTTGGTGTGGGGGGATAACAATGCTGGGAAAAAAGTTTAATTTGTTAGAAGCCAGGCAAGAAAGCATTCATCTCTGCTGGTTCTGATTTCACTGACTTGTTTTTACTGTTTCCCTTCACTGGGTGATGAGAGTCAAGGTGTGGATGGCAGGTTCAGGGCACTGCTGAGGAGCATTACATGAAGACAGTTGTTTCCGCTCTGCACACCTACACTGCTCCAGGCCCCCTCCCTCAGTCGTAACAGTCTCTTCCTTTCACTTTTTTCACTTAAAAATGTATTTTCCAGAGGGTGGCACATTGTTCAGTTAGCCTTACTTTGTGCCTTCCAGGGGGACTTGAGCGCTTTGGTGAAACAGACACATTCTTCCAAGCCTACAGACTTCATGGTCCCCACAATGGGGACCCACAGATCTCCTGTTCTTTTCTTAAACCTTCATTGAGTACCTTCTCTGAGGAGGGTATATACTCAATTTTTGTTCTCCACGATACATATATATTCCAACCTAGTCACCCTCTTTCTCTCATTTAGCATGTGTCCCTCAACACACATGACACACTACAGTTTTCACTATTCATATCTCTGTTTTTATTTTTTTCTGACACAAACACACAGCTTTTCTTATGACCCAGATACAGAGCCCTTTTCCCCAGCCCATTATTAGTCAGAACCCCTTACTTCCAGAAAACCATATGGCTTAAACTCAGAGATTTTCCCCAAAGCAGAATTTAGGTTCTCTCTTCTGCTCAGACTCCCCAGGAGAGGGACAGAATCCTCTCCCCTCCCAAGGGCTGAGGCTCAGGCCATCTGTCACTGACACTGGACTCCAGGGCTTGGAAACCAGGAGAGAGTTGGCATGAAGCAGCAGTTGAGGATAAATGAGAATATGTGAGGCCCAGGGGCTTAGTGGTGGTAGTTTTTATATTTGTTTGAGATGATAGGATAGAGATTAGAGGAGAAAACACATAATACGTGTTTAGAAAGATTTCATCCTTAGTAATTAGAGTAAGAGTTAGTAAGAATGAGTACAATTGTCCTACTGTCATTTTTTTGCATTTGCTGAGGGACAAATGATTAGGAGCAGATGGCAAAACTGGCCTTTCGTTTCATAATAAGGAAAGAACTTGGCTCTAGGCTCTTCAGAGGTTGACCTAAGCCATGCTAAGTCTCAAGTTACTTGTCATCAATGTATTTATTAGAGTCTTGCTGGGTTTCTAAGAAGTATCAGGTATTTAAGTCAAAGACTCCAGAAACCAGTTCACCCTCCAGAGCTTTTTACCCCAAGGTTTTGGCTGGAATTCTAGAATCAGGATTGGAAGCAAAGAATCGGGGCAACAGAAGAAGACAAGTAAACGTAGGAAGCCAGGATTTGCATAATCACAATGAAATCTGGTATTGGAGTACTGGTTCCCCACTCTGCCTGGCTAATATCTGGGATTATATGAAGGAAGTGCAGAGCTAAGTAGTGGTTAGGTTAGAGATGAATGGCTGAGATAGCAGCCTTCATTTCTTGTTCTTTTTTTCCCCTAGGGCAAGGTGGTGCATCTGACCTTCCTGACCCTGAACTGGAAGTAAATGAGTCAAAGGTGCTTATAATTAGCAATCAATACACAATTAGTGCAGGTCTATCTGGGGTAAGGAAAAATAAATCCTTAGAGAAGACTACATTTTAGTTCTTTATATTATTTAGCTTTCTTATCATTCTCCTGGAGATCTCTAGGAGACAGAGAGAGAGAGAGGTTTAAGGAATCCCAGAGGGAAGAACTCAACGCAGAATAATGATACAATTTTGAAAAAAAAAATGTTGGAAACTCTGCATTAGAATCCTTTCTGAAACATGTCTGCTGTCCGTGAGAACAGGGGGCTCAGGGAGATGAGTAGATAGGAGATACTCCAGCTGTTACTGTAACCTAAATTCTGTCTTCCTGAAGGCTCACTCATGGAGATAAATCACTTCCATTACCTGTCCTTGAGGAATGAAGTTTCTCCTTGTTTCACATGAGGAGATGGAAGAGGGGCCCTGAAAATTCATCCTGGAAGCTCGCCTCCCCAACTAGATTCTGCTGTAGGTCATTCACCAGTGTAAACCATTATAAGAATGATTACTAAGAAATTGATATGAAATCAGCACTTAGGGGAAATCAGGATTTAGGGGAAGATAAGCTTGTGTGGTTTTGATTTGATGGGAGGAACAGGCTGTCTAGTCTCAGACTGGCAGGGGCTGAGCATTCTCGGCTCCTTGCTGCATTTGACGTCATCAGTATTGGCAGATACCCCAAAAGAGTAGCAGAGTCCAGTTTAAAGATGCGCCTCTTGAGAGTTGGCCAAGGACTTGGACTCTGGGATAAGATGGTTGTATTTAGTTCTGTACAAGATGGTTGTAAAGATGGGGGACGTGAGTCAGGGTTTTGGTATTTGTTTTTGGTGTCTCTCATATATATTAAATTCCTCCCTTACCTATTCGGATAACCCATCTGTATATATTCTCTTTGTATTTACTTCTAAGGTTGAGGGAAAAGAGAAAATAAGCACCATGACAGGACAGTTTGAGTTGGTTGTCAGGCTCAGAGTGGTGTTAAGAGGGGGGTACTTAGCAAACTGAGGAGGGCACATTTTTGTATTCCACATTTACAGGGCAGATGTGGTACTACTGTATATGAGCAATACTGTCTTAATCGAAAACAGGACCATTTGTAGTTCTGTTTATCGTTTATGACTCCACATATGGCAAAACATCCAGTTCTTCTGAGGCCATCTGAGGTCACTGAGCATTTCAAACAGCTCATCTTCTCAACCTCAGTTTCACCTGCTCGTTCTGTCCCCTTCCTACAGTTGTTTAGATGGTTGTGACGACCTTTTGTATCTATATCTCAAGGTTTGTTCCCCTCTTCCTGGTGGAGCAGGTCAGGGATCATAGCCAAGATCATGCGTGTTTGTGGTGAGGGGAAGGAGATGCACCTTAGGAGAGGTGGAGACTTGGAAGTTTGGAGGGAGAGCAGGACCACGGAGAGCAGCAAAGAGAGCCTGGAGTGGCACGTGGGGGTTAGCACCATGGAGAGCTCAGGGCTTCAGTTCCTCCCTCAAAAAGCAGAGGGGAACAGGGATGATGGGTTAAGGCATCCAGCTCTCCAGAACTCATACTGAAGGCAGACATCGGGACTTCTGTTAAGATCATGCTATACCCATCACTTGCTCTAAAAGGCCTCCTGAAGTCCTTTGTTTGAACCTGCCATATATACACCCAAGATCATATAAAAAGTGAGGACCATCACCAGACTGAGTTTGTCAACGTGAGCCTTAGTAATTACGACAATTACCTAGGTATTAGGGGTGGTGGAAGGGGTTTTAATTTGCCACAATCAATTATGAATAAAAGTATCTTCTAATGAGGGAAATAGTGCCTGTGTCCCCTCAGAGACACTAAGGCATGAGAAAGCCAAAGTGTCTTACCATCAGATAGGGTATGAGATGTATCAGAGTCAGGGTGCCCAGAGGCACCCCAAATTGCCATGAACAGTCCAGTCTTCATCATGTATGGGAAAGAGGAATGGATCATGCCTCTTAAGAAGGCATTTGTCTTTAGGACATTAGTTGGGACATTTGGTCGGTCTCTTTACACTTAGAGAAATTTTGGTAAAGGGACAAATCTAGTTCTCTCTCTAGTACTTGTTGCTTCAGTGAAGAATATGTAGCTTTGCTAAGCCTCTATTTTGCAAAAGTCTCAACAACTTCATGTGTTCAAGACTCTTGAAAGCTAGGCTTCTCAGTGTTAGAAGGGATGGATCTCCTTGTTATAACAGGGTTGGATTGGGTTTTTACTTGGGTTATAGGAACCCTGAGCACCAGCTGCTTCTGACCTTGTAAAGAATCATCACTACTGCTGATCCTAGAGGAAGAGGCAGGTCTTTGGCCCCAGAGACTTATTCTTCTCCATTTTATACTTGCATGGAGTGTTTGTTCTTAATTTGACTGAGTTTTTAGGGACCTGAATCTTTATCAGATGGCTTGTTTCTCCGGGCTCTTTTTCTGATGGTTTGTTTCTCTCTATCTCTTATAAGCATTCCCATGGGGATTGCTGTTCTCAGAGTTTATGGATAGAGCTCTAGGACATGACCTCATCCAGGAAACAGAATGTTCCAGTATATGGGCCTATAGCCAATGGTTAAACAGGAAATGTTAAATTTTAACATGAAAAATGAGAGGAGGAGATATAATTACCAAAACTTTCTAATGCCTTGGGGATGTTTCATTCAGTGGTCAGTAAGGAGGTAGTCCAGGCCACCAGTTGCTTTCATGGAAAATCTGGAACCTAGGTTACCAGCCTTAGGTGACATTCTGTCACTGAGAAGCAGATGACAAAGCAGGGATCATAGAGCCAGTGTGCAGTTACTGGAGTAGGAAATGACAAAGACTGTGATGCCTCACAGCCACCCCCCCCCCTGGGGTTTTATCTCTCTGGTGATAACTGTGAAGATATCAGTCCTAGCATGTGACTTAAGGACAAGCAGCTTTTGATCCCCTTCTGCGTATTATGTGGACCTCAAGGGAGTAGTATCAGCGAGGAGTACCGACATCAAATCTCAGGATTCACAGACCAATGGCACAACAACCCGATCGCCTGTTTCAAAGTGACCAGCGCACCAAAAAAGATGCCATCTGTGGAATTTTATGGCTGCAGAACTGTGAGTCACTCTCCAAGTGAAGAGGGAATGTCTCCAACAAGGCACTCTTGAAATTAGACTTGGGTCTCCAGTCTTCCTCAGTTGGAAGAGGAAGGAAAGAGAGCATCTGAGGGCAGCGGCCTAGCTCCCTTGCTGTCGGGTGAGACCAGAGGACCTCAAGCTGCATGTAGCAGAGGGCCCAGGCGTCAAGATTGCTGGGGGGGGGGGGGCAGGAAGAAGGGTGAAAGAGCCACAGGTCTGTCTTCTCTCTTTCAAGCAGGTAATTCTCCTTTGATCTGTTTTACTTATGTGATAAAGGAATTTCACATTTTCAACACTAAAAGTGAGAAAACCACCATCCTGCTCCTGAAAGAAACTCCTTTGCCCAGCAGTGCTGCCTAGGCCCGGGAAGAGCTTGGGGCAGAGGCTGCGGTGGGACTCTGGATGGCCAGGGGACGTGCCACAGCTCGGGCCCCTCGTCAGACAGACTGGTTCTGCATGGAGTTCACGAAGCTCTGCCATACCAGCGTCGCTCTGAAGGCCTCAAGTTCTCGGTGCCAGGAAACACACGTCTATCCTTCCCAAGAGCTACAGCTGCACTGGGGAGAGCACGGTTACAGGGACAGAACGGTTACAGCTGCAGGGAGGAAGAAACGGGATGGAGGAGGCCTGCCAAGCAGACCCGTGGGCAGCTCTGGAGTGAATGCTTTCTGGACTTCTCCGGCACATTGGGCATGAGCTCTACACTGGGCACCTGGCCAAGGGGCTGAAGAATGGACGACAGTGGACAGAAGGTCATTGGAAAGGGAAAGATATTCATGTGTCGGGCAGTGCGGTACAAGGTTAAATTGCTACAGGCTGAAGCAAAGTCAGGCTGTCCACCCATCCTCTACACTTGGTCAGCTCACAGGGTGCGGGAAACAACTTGAGAAGCAGAAGGAAGAGCCCAAGGAAGGCTGGTCACAGTGTTGAATGCCAAGCTGCTTACCAGAGATTACCAGAGAACACATTAAGTTCATAGGCCTTGTATCTGCCAAACCTGGAGTTGCCAGCTTCTGCCAGGATCAGTGGAGAAATGTGAGAGGGAAGGAGCAGGTGGCAAACTGAATGTGCAGACGGGTCCCGGGCCTCCAGCCACAGCACGAACGGTTGGTTCTCATAGCATTTCCCGCGCTTCTCCGGCCTCTCAGTCCCTCTTCAGCCTTATGAACCCTCCAAACGTGCTCTACTCCAGGGAGCTCTATGTCCCAGCAGCACATGCTGTTTGTTTCCCTCCCTCTGCCTGGAAGTAGCCACTCTACCACACACCATAGACCACTCAGGCATCCTGTGTTAGGGAATGTTGTCCTCACGCTTTCACACCACATCTCCTTGTTTTGGGCAAACATCACCAGGTAGGCTCTGCACTGCCTCGCTCCCTGCTGGGGGACCCAGGCCACATCAGGGGCACCAGACCCACCTTCTGCATGATCCTGGTCAGAATGGTCATCAAGACCACCATCCATGAGCCTCAGATCTATGCGACTACCTCCTGCATCAGAGCTGGCCCTCTTAGGTCCAGAAACTAAGAGGTGGAATTAATTTAGAGAAAGACTGTGTGGGGCTGTATGTCTTGTACATCAGTAAGGCCCAGGACATTGCACATCAGACGTATGTCTACTATCTAGACAGATAATACTCTACAAGGAAAATGAGGCTTCATTTGACTCTTCCTTGGGAACAGACCTCCCTCCCCATCCTTGACTTCCTGACCTCTCCTCTGGAAATTCTCCATTCCAAAGTTAGTGCCTTGTACTCTTTCCCCCCAGCACTGCTGGGATGTGTTTATAAATGTGAGGGCAGAGGGTTTCTCTTCCTCTCAACCTGACACCTGAGGAAGGGCTGGGCCCCCAGATTGAGGGCCAAGACAAAATACTGTGTTTGGTGAAGAAAGACTTGGCTAGTATACAGATTTACTCTGTTCTCCAATGTTTATGTCCTAGGGCTGAAGAGCTCCCAGCTTTCTGGGGTGACTTCCTTCTGTGTAGGTCCCAGCCTGGGGCTGTCTGTCCCCACTCCTGAACAGGTGCAGTTTGGGTCACACTGTCTATGCTGAATACAGCTAGTGGGATGAGAAAGCCAGGGGCTGCGGATGAAAGTCAAGGCCTGGTAGAGGGTCATTACTGAGACACATAGAGCCAGCAGTCTCTCCTTGCCACATACCTAGCTGGCCCTTGGGACTCTCCTCACCTCCTCAGTGAGCAGGGTCATGAGTGTAATCCTCTGGGGAAGGGGGATTCCACGGAGGGGAGGGGCCGCTGTCTCTGTGGTGACTCGGGCAGGGACTCCCTTTGGGGTGCTGATGGGTACAGCGTGGAAGGAGTCAGCCAGCCAGCTATAGGGAGGGGATCCCCAGTGTCCTCATACCAACTGAAGCTCCTTTATCATGATGGAAACAGGGCTCGGGGGGAGGAGGTCAGGGGAGATGGAGCAGTGATTCCTCCAGCACCCTGACTCTTCGCCTGTTTTCTTCCAATGAAATTCTTTACATCATCCTCCCCAGTTTCAACCCCTCCCCTCTCCACCCCCGCCCCGCCCTGGCCCTGTGCCCATCCCTGCTGGCCACTGGGTCCATAGCCCAGGAGCCGCCTCCCCTTTCTCCTCCCCTGCGGTTCTTTCTGTTTTTCGTTGGCATCTGTCCGGGCATAGCCACCACCCTCCCTCTCACTCTCCCCACATCCCTTTGCTCCGCAGAGGTCCTGTCCCCTCTCCCCCTAACGCCGCCCAGCCCTCCTCTGACTGGGCAGAGAAGACTGAGGATGCATTCCGTTAGTCCCTCCACTGCCTGCCCTCCCGCCTCAGGGGACCTGAGGCTCTGAGCCGTGGCTCTCTTCCTGGGCTCCCTACAAACTGTCCCCCACCACCCCATGAACCGTCAGCAGCCTTTAAAAAAACCGAGGGGCCCCCACAGCGCTGACCTACATAGCTGGGTCCAGGGCGGGAGGGGCTCTTCCCCAAGTCCCCTCGCCCTGGCCCCGCCTCCCTGCTCCCCCCACTCTCTTCCTTGTCTCTTCGCTTACAAACCCAAGAAGGCTTGAGTTCCCACCTGGGGCAAAGGGGACCAGGCGAGCTACCCCACCCCTAATCTGGCAAAATCAGTGCTTAGCCCAAGACAGCTTTGGGTTTTCTCGGCATCCTCCTTCCCAAATGTCTTGATCCTTCCTTTTGCCCAACCTTCCCCCACCTCCTCCGCTCCTGTCTGGGTTTCTTTTCCCAGCTGCTGCCACCGCTATAGGGATACTGCCATCCTGGGGCCCCCGCCCTGTGTTGTTGTTTTGCTCCAAGGAGAAGCCCCCCCCTTCCTTGCCCACGCCCCCCTCGGCAGCCTCACCCAGGCCCCCTTCCCTGCCCACTCGGAGCTGCGCCGCGGGTGGGGGCGGGCGGGGGGTGGGCAGCGGTGTTTGCATTCGGCAGTTTGGGGGTTTGCACTGGCTATCCAACCCCTCAGACACATACACAAACCCCCGACACACGCCCTTACTGAAACGGCGACAGATCTCACTCCGCCCCCAACACACACTGACACAGACATACACACAGATCCTGACACAGAAACACCAACACAGACGCGCACACCCAGACACGCACACGGACAGCGGCACAGCCAAGCCGGGCCGCACCGAGCCGAGCGAGCCCGGCGCACACGCACACAGCGAGGCGTACAGCAGGTGCGCAGCCGGCCACCCCAGCCCCGCACCGACACGGATGCCCGGGCAGAGCCACCCGGTACAGCGGCCGCGGCGACTCGAACCGCCGCTCCCAGACAAAGCCCGCGGGCTCCCCCGCCCCGCTGCGATCGGAGCCCCCGCCCCGGTCCCCCACCTCCCGGCGCAGCCCTCCCCCCCAAACTCACCGTCCTGGGAGAGGTTGGCCCCGCCGGGCGCCCCGCAGCAGGCCAGGAGCAGCAGCAGGGGCAGGGCGGAGGGGCCCCCCATGGCGCGTCCCGGCCGGCTCCCCGCTGCGCGCCGGCGAGCCTGGGTCCCCGGGGGCGGGGGCTGGGCAGGGGGTGGGCGACGACGCTGACCGACAGGGCGCCCCCGAGCCGCTTCGGAGCCCGGGGCCGAGGCGGGGACCGGGAGGGAGCCGGCGCTGCTGCAGTCGCGGGGATTAAATAGGGCGCTCGGAGCAAACCATTCGGTTGGAGGTGGAGGGGGGGCGACGGGGGGTTGGGCTGGTCGCGGGGGGGCCAAGCTGCCGCATTCCCCACGCCCCCCGCCTCCCACACCCCCTCCGCGCCCTCGTGGTGCCTTCCAGCTTCTCCCCCGGGAGCTCCGCCAGCCGGGCGCGGGTGTGGAGCCGAGGGAGGGAGCTGGCTCAGCAGTGGGACCCGGCGCGCACCCCTCTTAGGCTTGGGTGGAGGGAGGGGACCCGGGCAGGGCCTTGGGCCAGCTGGCGGGAGCGGCCACTGCAGGCCTGGGCAAGGGCGTGCCCACTAGCCCGAGGTCCTCCAGCCCCGCCCTCCCTCCTTTGGCAACTGGGGAACCCCATGAGCCCCGGGGCCCCCTATCAAGAGTGTTGCCCAGCGACATCTCCCCATGGGTAGCCAGTTACCCTGAGCGGTTCTCCTAAACACACACATCCCTAGCTCCTCTGACCCAAGAGCCCCCGGTTATCCGTCCAGCAACAGTGTGTGGCCCCAGGCAATTTCCCTTGAAAGGCTTCTTTCAGCAAACCCCCAGGCCGTGGGAATCAATGTTTTCCTCAATCCCTTGTTTAAGAAATGACTCCCCTTCTAAAACCTGATTCCACTTCAGACTCTTGCCCAACCAAACAGCCTACAAAGCAACTCTGTAGTTTTCCCCCTTAATCCTCCTTATCCTCCCTTTACTCACAGCCCTTCCCCCCAGTATTTTTTCTTCTTTCTTAATCTTCCAGAGGAACTTGTTCTTTCTTCTCAAGTTCTAGTAAGTAAGATTCTTGGGTGAATGGTCTGATCTGCAGACCCAATGGTCTGATCTGCAGACCCGCGAGAAGATGCCGTCTTTAAGGAGCCAAAGCAGCTCTTGTCCCTGAGGCCGGATATAAGATGAATGAGAGAGGCAGGGCCTTTGCACTTGCTTTTAGATCAAGAGTCCCAAGTCCCTGGGGTTTGCTGTTCTGTGTGATCTCTGTATTTCTGGAAGACTCTTGGTACATCTCAGAAAGGGAGCCCTTGAAGTCAGTTTTGCTCAACCTTAGCTTTTGGGTATACGTTCCTAAATCTTAGACTCTCTGAATCAAAGAATTTTAGGTATATAAGGATTCTTTAAAAACATCTGGTACAACCCCTTATTATACAGGTGGCAGCTGAGGTGATAGGGGCTTAACTGCCCATCCAAGGTTACACTGACAGTTAATAGTAGAAAACGCAAGTGGTGGTTGGGACGTGGGGCAATATGATCTCTGAAGTGTCTTCCAGTCCTGTGAGCCCATGCTTTGTCCCTGAATGATGGATTTGGGTGCATGTCTTCTAACCTCTACACCAGTCCCCTTTCTGCAGTGAGACTGTGCCTCACCATGAGAATCCTTCATGTTTGGTTCATCTTTCCCCTTCTCTGACAGGCTTTCTCGGCCCTCTGTGATGGACTTAACTGTCTGCCACCTAGTAGTTCAAGGACAAGGATGTGGGAAGTACTCTGTAATCGGGAAAGCTCTGTATCAGTGTTAGTCACTGATGGAGAGGCCAACGAATATTCTCTGGGAAGTTCCTTCAGGATGGTCAGAATGCTGCCCCACTGTTTTCTCTGTTTCTAGAATCTGTCTGTGGTCTCTGGGGGAAGAGCTCTGCCTGCCTCTTGCGTATTTTCTGAGCGTCTGGGTAGTTATTTAGAATTACTTGCAGAAGTTTTTGGCCACCTTGGGCTGTCTGACTTGCTTGCTTTCCTATATATCAGTGACTCCAAAACATTCTCTTCCCTGGGGCTCCCTGGTGTCTTAAAATCTCTGAGAGATTAAAATGGAGGGGGGAGTGTGGTTGAAGGCTGTACAGACCAGGGTGCAAGAGAGAGGAGAGGCCAGAGAGGAAGATCAGGCTTTCTGACAGTGGTGGGACCAGGTGGTATGAATTTAGTCCTACAGAGAGAAAGAAGGAGTGGGTGTGTTTTCAGAGAGAATGGGGCTTCAGAAGGGAAGGATCAGGCTCTCCTAGCTAAAGGGTCTTGATGGCTAAAGAGTATTACCTTAGGAGGTAGAAGAAGCCTTAGAGATCATCAGAGCAGGCTTAAGAGAGGACAGGTTACTGTCGCAGGAGTGAGAGGAGCTGGGCCGGATGGGACAGCAGGATAGGGGATTAGGTCCCGAGCTCCTCTAACTAATCATCTTTTCTGTCTGCTGCTCTGCCGTGATCCCCTTCTGCCTGTCCTCACGTAATGCTCTAAGGCCTGCTGGTCGCGCCCCACCCTCTACTGTAACCGCACAGGAGGAGGATCAAGGGTGGGAGGAGAGGGAGAGCTGTTTTGGAGAGACTATTAAGAGCTAGCAAATGAGACTCTGGAATGCTCTTTTCCTACTGGCTCCTTTTCCCTTTTCTGCATCATCAGCATCAGTTTGACAGCACTTTAGGCCCTGGGAATAGGAAGCAGACATTGGCTTTTAGAATTATAGAATGAAAGAGTATTAGAGTCGTAAGCAACCTTCAAGATTACCTAATCAATGCCCCTTGTTGAATGGTTGAAGAAGATGAGGCTCGGAGAAGTTGAGTGACTTCCTACGATCACACAGGTGCACAGTAAAGGGGTTACCCACGTTGGATAGGGAGGCAGATAGTCCCCTCGGGAGCAGGAGGAATAAGGAGAATCATTGTCAGTACTTCTGAGCAGTGTACAGATTGAGGAATTGCTCACTCCTGCGTGTCTCTGAATGAAAGGGTAGCTTCTCCTGCAGATGTGGATGTCTCTATTGGGAATAACTCCTTGCCTATAATCATTCTAATGCCCTTTGTACATGCATGAACACCCGGCATCTCACTCCTATTCACTACGAGTAGAGTTTTTGCAAAGCAAGACTGACCTACAAGGATTCTCCCCATCATGTAAATAGATAAGATAGAAGTATCCATGTTGGATTGTGATCTCTATGGTTACTTTCCACTCTAAAATTCTGTGACACACAATACGCATTTCCAAGAGACTTGCACAAAGTGTGGAGTAGGTTGTCTGTGGGATTAAAGAGCTGGTAGCTACAGTGGAGGCTGGGTGTCGGGGGGAAGCCGAGAAGGAGATTGGAGAGAAGGCGGGTTTTGGCTCCTGGATGCTCCTGTCCACTCAGCAACAGCCTAGGGAGCTGGGGGTGTGGAATGCGGTGCTGGCACGGTGCTGGGCTGGATGCAGCTGTGTGGGCCCTGGGCATTCCTTTCCCCGTGCTGGTCCTGCTCCTGCTCAGGATGGGAGGGGGCCTCAGCCGAGCCCGGTGAATACTAGGTATTATTCATCCAGGAGGGGGATGACTGCACCTGTAGGAAACAGCTCGGAAGACTGGGCTCAGTTCTGCTCTGGACTCTAATCCTTCTCGTCTCTATGACTTTTCCTTTATCAGTGAATTCTACATGGGTTTCCACATTGCTTTTCTCTTTAATTTTCCAACCCAACTAAACCAGTACTCCTCATACTGCTTCCTTCTTCCATTATCCAGTTTTAATTAACCCCATCCTTAATAATCACCTCTGTGTGCATTTTAATTCTAACCTTAATTGAATTCTAATTTCAATCCTAACCCTAATCTATTACAGACTCTAACTATTAATCCTAATACCAACCCCAGTTTAATTGTCAATTTGAGCCAGCATCTTCATTCTAACCTGCTATGAGCTAGCAACTAGGACAGCAACATACATATGATAAAAATGATCACAGGTACCATTTGCGAATCCGACGTTTGCCACATTTGGCACTGGGTACTATACGTGCAGAGCATCTCATTGAGGGACTGGAAAGTACTTGAAGGTGGTTGGAATTATTAGCTGCCTTACAAATATGAGGAAACAAAGGCTTAACGACATTATGTCATTTGTCAATAGTGGGTCTGAATCTACTACTTAAGGCCCCCTTGAGCTTAAAGCCTGTGCTCATTCCTCTTTCTGCCAACAAATACTTTCTGATCAACACTTTCCTAAAATCCTAACTAAATCTGACTGGAATGACTTCTAAAATACTGAGTTTCCCAAGAGTGTATTATTAGTTTAGGGTTTTTGTTTGTTTACTAAATAGTGGTACAAAATAGAAACCAAACAAATACACCAACAAAAAAGCCCAAATCTCCCCACCCAGAAACCCCACTGACACTTTAAAAACATGAATGTATTTAAAAGTTAAAATAATCAAACTATAGAAAGAAACAAACTGAAAAGCCTCCTTTTCCTTCCCAGACTTACTGAATTCCAACCCCCCCACCTCGGGCAGGGGGGACATTGTTGGCATTAAATTTGCCCAGCAACCCTGTCTCCCACAACATATCAGAACAGCAGATAAAGTCAAGGTCAGTACCTGTCCATGAAATCACCCTAGGTATATATATGACTTAGGCATGAAAATCGCTAGACAATTTGAATTTATGATTAACAGTAACTGTTAAAGGCCAACGATATGCTAGATGTTACACAAAGTTCTTTCCAGTTAGTATTCCTTGTGGTGCTCCCAAGCTTTCTGGACAGCGTGCCTTACGCCTGCTGTACAGACAAGTGTGATCGTGTCTGAGCCTCAGGTGGAGATAAAGCCTGGAGACGCCAAATGACTGGCCCAAGAGCACAGAGGTGTGGCAGAGAGATCCAGATTTCAGATACACCAGATCTGTCTTAGCCCAGAGCCTAAGTGTTCAGCGCCTGGGTTGAGCCAGGAGACTTGTTAGATAGAAGAGGTCATTTGAGCTTTGTTCTGCAGGAGGGAAGAGGCATTGCTTGACATTAGAGAGGAGGATGACCTGAGAGACTGTGGGAGGACACAGATCAATCTGGGAGGAGGCAGTGCAAGGGGAAACGGAGCAGGACAACCCGAGCACAGAGGGGAATGAGCGCAAGGTGCAAGTTATCGGGGATGGAACAAATATGAGCTGAGACTGGGGATAGTCTTTGTGATAAATTCAGGCAAATATAAAATCATGCAATAAGTGTGTGTGCCACTTTGTTTCAGTGACAGGCTGATTGATGTATTTCGGAAAGACAGTAGACACACATAATCATCTGCGAACAAAAATATCCATTTTCGGTTACATGGGTATTTACAGCCTCTCCAACGAATATCCCGGCTTCCTTCTCCTTGCATTCTGTGCTCCACAATATTAAATGGCTTGTAATTCCCCAAACACACTGTGTTGTTTCATGCCTCAGTGTCTTTGCACATACTATTTCCTATACCTGGATTGCCCATCTCATTAAGTCTGATGAAACTGGCGCTTGTGTTTATCTATCCAAACTTTGATTAGGTGCCGCTGACTCTGTGAAGTTTTCTAGTCAGAGATAATCACTCCTTGCTAGGAGCTACCACTATAGGAAATATAACCTCCCCCTGTTATCCTTCTTTCGTGGTGGTGCAAGGGTTTGTCTGTGTTTTTCTTCGCTAACTGTGAGCTCTTTGAGGGCAGCAGTGGTATTTCACGAATCTTGTTATTCCCAGTGCTTAGTGTAGAAACAGAAAATTAGTAGATTCTCAGTTAATTCTACTGCATTTAGCTGAAATAGCATATTTATAAACACAGAGGCTTGATGAACCATTTTTCTTCAGAAGTACATACATGTATATAACCAACCACATTTCACTGGCATATTCCCTGCAGTTATGTATGCGTTCAAGTAGATACAATGTGTCCAAAATAAGTTGAATGATTCTAATACACGTGTACACGTATTTCCAACCACTTATTCAAGATACATTTTTGTCATTCTTGGAATTGACTTGAGAGCTTGCCACATCCTTTTGCATATCTTCAGTTGTGGAAATTTTCATCCTTTGAGGATGGCTTTTAATTTTGAAAATAGCCGAATGCCCTTAGGATCCAAGCCTTATGGATAAGTGGTGGTTCGTGTTGGGTAATACAAAAACAGGATTTGGCTGTGGGGTAATAGTAGATGACTTACAGTTTGACAAATATGGTGGTTCTTAAGGCAGTTCCCGAAGAGGAGTTCTAGAAAATTTCTGAGCAACGGCATTCTGGTCTATTTGTTAATACAAACAAAATTAAGATAGCGTGCTGTCATTTTGTACTCACACCTGGTGGACATACTTGCGTGGATATAAGAACACAAGAGATCGTATGTCCAAGAATAGAACTCTCTGGTCATTCTTTCATTCGTTCATTTGTAGCTATGGAGTTTTTATATGCCATGCACAATGCTAGTTGAAATTGGGTGTTTTGACCCAGCTGTTTTGTTGCAATCTATAAAAAAAAAAAATCTGTAAACCCCCAGGTTTTATTTTTTTCAATTACAAAATAAAATGATCAGTGGATGTTCTTAACCCCATCTCCAATCTCCACCCCAGTTTCGAGCCTTATTTTATCCGTAAGGAAATATACAAAAGTCAGGGATAGAATAATATTCAGGGATGTGAAATACTTGGTAATTAAGACTAGCCTGGCAGTAATGGTTTGCTTTTTAGAATCATAAGATAGGAGTGAATGTTAAAAAATGCTACAACAAAATGTCAGTGTCTGGTGCTGGGCTCTTGAGATGAGCAAGTCTGAAACTAACCTTTAAGGAGCTCAGAGTCCAGTAGGGAAAATAGGCATGTAAGCACATAATTGCTACACCGTGTGATAAATACTGTGGTGCAATTCCAAATATGGCCTGTAGAATCACGGAAGAGGCAGAGATTACATTTGTGGGAAACGTTAAGGAATAACTGGGAGTCAACCAGGTATAAAAAGGATGAAGGCATTAGCAAAAGAGGGGAGAGTGTATGCAAAAGCAGGAAAGCTAGAAGCAGCCCCGTCAGTTGTCACTAGATTGTGAAAGGAATTTATGCCAGAGATAGCTCCTAATTCTGCAGACCAGGAGCCAATGGAGGGTTTTAAACAGGGAAATGTCAGTGCTGGATTTGCATTTTAGAGCGATAACTGTGGCAGTAGTGGATGGATGGACTGGCGGATACACGTCATTTGATTCAGAAGGCTGACCCTTCTGGAGACCACAGATCCAGTACCGTGACATTGAGTAGGACCCACTGAGTGTGGGCTCGTCTGATCCTGTGGGCAGAGTAGAGATAACACCCAGAACACAGCTTTAGGACCCAGCCAGCCATCAGTAGCTCTTCCCCATAGCAGACAGTGTTTTGGAGACAGGAACTTGTGTAGAGGAAGGGGGTAGGTACCATGACCAGCTGTCCTGGCTTTCCAGGGACTGAGGCACTTTCCAGAACTTTCAGTGCTAAGATTGGGAAAGTCCTGGATACACTGGGATGGTTGGTCAACAGATAGTTGCCTCCTGGCACCTGTTACTCAGAGCATCTCCCTGGCAACCAGCTGGGGGTCATCTCCAGGGCAGACTGGAGGGGAAGGAAAGCGGAGTTATTTTATGTTTTAGGGGGAGGGGAGAGGTGGGAAGGGGTGGGGGGTAGTGGTGATTCAGAAGGGCTAGGCCAGATGAACAGAAAGACAGAAGAAAGGCTAAGTAGGAGACAGTGTGGAGGTTGGTTTCTGCCCAGGACCCCACCTCCGCTCTCTGAGATGCTGGGCTCTCTGCTGGTGGTAGGGAACATTGCAGACTCAAAAGAGCAGGCATTGCCAAGAGTGAACGTGTTTATTTAGCTTTTCCTTCATGCATAGGGTTCATATATTCATGCATACATTTATTCATTCAACATTCATAGAGGGCTTACTGTGCAGATGCTCTATCATTTAGTCTTCGCATATGACTTGTAGGTAGAATTATTCCCATATTTCAGATGAGAAAAATGAGTCTCAGGAAATGTGGTAACTTCCTTTGAGTCACACATTACCTGGCAGAGCTGAGATCTTAATTTAGCTGTGTCTCCAAAATGCCCAGTCATTCCAGCAAACCAGCATATCCACCTGTTACAAATAATACAGATACTCAGGAGATTCTGGTTCTGTAAACTCCTAATAAAGATTCCCAGCCTCACTGTTAGCAAGTGCCCCCAGATGATGCCCAGACCCCGACAGTCCTGAGAAACAACACGCCGCAGTCCGTGTCTCCTCACAGAGACCCCGCTGACTCGTTAGAGAACCCCATGTGTAAGTAGCTCAGTAGAATACTGTTGGGTTAAGTTTTAAAAGCAAAATACAACCGAATCCTTCAGTAAGTAGTTTTCTTGACTTTTTCTCTGCAATGATTGCTAAATGTTTATTATTTATAAAGCCCTGTGCAGTCTGGCCCTTTCTTAGCTCTGACACCCTGTAACCTGATGGCCACAGGATTCCCCCTTGAGTATCTGTCCCTAACACACCCAAGCCTTCTAGCTAGCTGGCTGGCCCTCCTGAGCCAGAACCTTCCCCCTCTGCTCTGTAGGAAGCTGCTCTTGCATGCACATCTTTGCTTCAGTGTCGCCTCTCCTGGGAGGCCTTCCCACTGCCTTGCAAACACCTCTCATTTTCGGCTACAATCTTAATCATGTGTCTTTGGTTTGTGTATTCGTTATCTGTGCCGCTTCTCCCGGTAGACAGAAGCTCCACAAGATAGGGAAGATCTGTCAACCTGGATCAAAGCTATTGCCAGTAGCCTAAGGATATCGTGCATAATAACGTCTGGCATGCAGTAGGTGCTTATTAAATGTTTGCATAAATGCATGAAAGAGAACACTCTCTAGGGGCGCCCGGGTGGCTCAGTCGGTTAAGTGGCTACCTTGGCTCAGGTCATGATCCCAAAGTCCTGGGATCTAGGGGTCCTGGGATGGAGCCCCTTGGCAGGGCCCCCACTCAGCAGGGAGTCTGCTTCTCCCTCCCCCTCTGCCCCTCTCTCCTACTTGTGCTCCCGTGCTCTTTCTCTCTCTCTCTCAAATGAATAAATTTTTTTAAAAATCTTAAAAAAAAAAAAAACATTCTCACTCATCGCACGAGAGAGAGTGCCCACATTCTTTGACTTTACAATCAAGAACTTTTTTCTTGGGCCCCAAGCAAATCTCCCTCTGTCATTTAACCTGTTTCCCGCTGGTTCATGAAAGAAAACGTCTCTTTCTCTTCACCAGCCTCGATGTAGTATCTTCTGGAGGCTCTGAGACTGTTAGTAACTTGCCCCTCAACCTCCCAGGTGTCAGGTGAATGTGTCCTAACTCCTAACTTCCTGCCCATTCTTTTCTCAATGGAACCTCTTCTCTGATCCTCTTTACTTAGTCAGGTTCAGAACAGGTGCTGGTAGGTGAGTAAGGCCTTGTCTGATGGTTACGAGCATCTCATGCTCCTGCTGGCTCTCTTGTATGTTTTCCTGCTGTTCTTTTTTTTTTTTCAAGAGGCTTGACCATTTTTATTTTATTTTATTATTTTTTTAAGATTTTATTTATTAGAGAGAGCGAGCAGAGCACAAGCAGGGGGAATGGCAGGCAGAGGGAGAGGGAGAAGCAGGCTCCCCACTGAGCAGGGAGCCCGATACGGGGCTCGATCCCAGGACCCTGGGATCATGACCTGAGCTGAAGGTGGACGCTTCACTGACTGAGCCACCCAGGCACCCTGTTTTTCTGCTGTTCTTGATTTAAACTGTCTCTTTGGCTAATTCATGGTCACTTCTGGTCCATTTTGGTTCTAATACCTTCGTAAGCCCTAAAATTCCAGAGCTTGCTACCATTAAGAGTAGTATTCCCTCGCCGGCGACACCTGCTGAGATTTGCCACCAGATCGCACCCCAGGGCTTCCTCGTGTTCCTGTGGCTGAGCCAGAAACGGAGGCAGACGCACTTGGGTGTTTTCACCCCACTCATGTGAGCCCTGGCTAGCACTGCGCAGAGTGCCTGTGTGTCCTGCTCTAAGAAGGTTAAGCAAGTTTCAGGAACCATTCCTGACTCGCTGAAGACGCAGCGTGTGAGGGAGAAAGTGTGGATTTTGAAGTTGGGCTCCCCTGTGCTTGAAGATGGACCAGCTGGGCCACTGCCTTTGAGATCAGTCTTTGCACTTGTTAGAGGTTAGACGTTACCATGGACTGTCCCCGTTGGCTTGTGGTGAAGAGTGAGGATGTTCATATTCATGTGAAACACCGATCGGATCCAAGAACTCAGCACATGTTAGTTCTCTCTCTCTGTGCCCCCTCCACCTGGAGCAGAGGTGTGGGGGATTGTCTCTGGCTGCCTGGGTGGACCGTAGACTCTTGCTTGGTGTCCGTTGTCTGAATAGAAAGTGCTACCTGGGTCTGGAGTTTCAGTTCCAACTCCTTGACCACTCCTACCCGGAGCGCCGCGTTCAGCCTGCTCTCTGCTACCCTCGTGCGGCCGCCCCGACCCCGCACCATTCCCGGTCCTCTGCTTCCTCGATGTGGTGACTTTGCTGTAATGCAGCCCCTCGCAGCTTCTTGGCCAAACTGGCTCCTGACTCCTCTGTGTCTCAAACACACACATAAAACAGAGTTCAGTTTAATTTCAGTCTTGCGTCGTCAGGTAATATTATACAGGTTCTTCTAACCGTTCCTCGTCCCTTCCAATATGCATCTCGTCTGTAAGAGACGCTGCAGGAAACAGTGGAGAGTTTGGGCGCCAGTAAGGTCCCTTCGGGTTTCAAATCCCATGATCTGTTGCTTTGTTCGACACAAAGTTCTCTGACATATGAGTGCTGAGACAACAGTATGTTGCCATAGGTTATTTATTTTTTTAAGATTTTATTTATTTATTTGGGAGAGAGATAGAGAGAGAGCGCACGCAAGCAGGAGGAGTGGCAGGGAGAGGGAGCAGCAGCTCCGCACTGAGCAGGGAGCCCGATGTGGGACTCGATCCCAGGACCCTGGGATCATGACCTGAGCCGAAGGCAGACGCTTCACCGACTGAGCCCCCTGGGTGCCCCGCCATAGGTTATTTAGTCATAGAAATCCTCTCGTTTTGCCCTTAAGTTCAGATCTCTGCTACCACTTCTCCTACTTGCATGGCTGTCTAGCAAGAGTGACAAAGGGTTATTTGGGATACAGTAAATACACTATTCTGTTTGAAAAACTTTAAGGATGAGAATAAAGGGAAATTCACTTGGTGAGGTGGTTTTAAACTAAATTTGAGAGGGTAGGACTTGAATACCAGACACTGAAGAAGTTTTTGGTTTTTGTTTTTGTTTTTTTAAGAGAGAGAGAGAGAGTGGGGAGGGGCAGAGGGACAAAGGGAGAGGGGAGAGAGAATCTTAAGCAGGTTCCACACCCAGTACGGAGCCTGATGCCGGTCTCAATCTCACAACCCTGAGATCATGACTTGAGCCAAAATCAGGAGTCGCATGCTTAACTGACTGAGCCACCCAGAGTAGATCAGCACCTCTGCAGAGTTTTATCTTTAACCCAATGTCAGTGAGAAAAATTTTGTAGCAGGATGTTATGTGATTGAATTATTGTTTAAAGATTAACCATCAGATTCACAATGACAAAGGTGTTAATTCTTTCTCCCACTTAATCTGTAAATTCAGTGCAATCCCATGCTAAATCCCAATATTTTATTTATTTTTGTTTTTGAAGATTTATTTATTTATTTATTTATTTATTTATTTATTTGAGAGAGAGAGAGAGAACAAGAGAAAGCACAAGCAGTGGGAGGAGCAGAAGCAGACTCCATGCTGAGTGGAGCCCACTGTGAGATCATGACCAGAGCTGAAGTTAAGAGTCAAATGCCTAACGACTGCACCACCCAGGTCCCCCCAATATTTTATTTTTATGGAACTTGATCCATTGATCCTAACATTCCCTTAGAAGAGAAAGTCAAGAATAGCCATATATATATATATTTTTTTTATTTTTTATTTTTTATTTATTCTTAACACACAGGGTTGGGGAGGTTGGGGAGATGGTATTCCAGCTATCCTAAGTTACTTTAAAATTATAGCAATGAAAACATTGAAGTATTGTCCAGGATTACACAAACAGTTCAATGGAATAGGAGAGAGACCATGGTCACAAACCGATGTGGAAATTTAGTGTATGAATTTGGTGTATGAATATAGTGTATGAAGAATCATACACTATATCGTATACTATGTTTCTAATCACTGACTGAGGCCTGGACTGTTTAATGCATGGTATTAAAATAATAGATTATCTATTTGCCAGTTGGCATGGGATAGGTTGAGCCCTCCCTCATACCATAGGCAAAAATAAATTTCAGCTGGACTGAAGTACTACATTTTATAAACAAAACAGAGCAAAAGAAATTGTTCAACACTATAGAAAAATAGTGTTTAATAATATTTACATTTAATACGTAAAAATACGTTTAACCTTCCTGAGCCAGACACAAAACCCAGAATCCATGAAAGAAAGGACTGACAAGTTTTACTGCTTGAATTTTTTAAATGATATAAATGTAGATACCATAGACAAAATATAAAAGTAAGTTACAGTCTGGGGACAATTTATTTACAACACATATAGCTAAGTATTACATGGATAACATGCAAAATACCTAATAAATACACATAAAAAGCTAAACAATCCAAAAGAAAAGTAGACAAGGTATATAAGTAGGAATTCTCAGAAGAAACACAGTTATCTATTAAACATCTGAAAACATGGTCAATGGCATTTGCATTTGGAGAAATACAAGTTAAAGCAACAAAGAGACCTGAGATTGTTAAAAAGTATCAAAGACTAGGGGCGCGTGGGTGGCCCAGTTGGTTAAGCATCTGACTCTTTGCTTCAGCTCAGGTCATGATCTCAGGGTCCTGAGATCGAGCCCCGTGCCTGGCTCCGCACTGAGCGTGGAGTCTGCTTGAGATTCTATCTCCTTCTCCCTCTGCCCCTCCCACTTGTATGCGTTCACACATATGCGTGCACTCTCTCTCTCTCAAAATAAATAATTTTTAAAAAGTATCAAAGATTGTTAAAATTTTTTAAAATTTTTAAAAAGTATCAGATTGTTAAAAATTAAAACGATGGATCACATCCAGTGTTGGCAAGTGTTTGGGGAAATAGGCACCTTCATTTATTGTTAGTGAAAATGTAAATTGGGGCAGCCGTCTTGCAGATATTTTGGCAGAATGTATCAAAATTAAAAATTGAAACACCAGTGGTGCTATTTCCATAAACCCATGCTATATGCCTAGTCACACATGAGCACCGTAATTTATGTGCATAGATGTGAATCAAGTCATTGTTTCCAGTAGAGAAAAATGGCAAGCAACCTAAATATCCATCAATAGGGAATTTGTTAAATAAATTATACTATATCTGTACTTTGTGATAACATGTAACAATTAAAAAGAATGAGGTAAATTTATATATACCAACTTGGAAAGATAACCAAGATGTATTGTTAAATGAAAATACAAAGAAAGTACACATGCTATTATCCTTTTTGTATAAAATAGGAAAGAAACCTAAAACAATATATGTGCCTAGGTTATATTTCATCTACATGTAAATGTGTGTTTAAGTATATGAACTGCTACTTACTGGCCGTGTGACTTTGAACAAAGTGCTTAACCTCTCAGTATTTTATTCTCCCTGTGTGGAGAATAAAGATAATAATAATCATACATATCCCCTAGGGTTGTATAACATAAGGAAATAAATCAATCTATTTAAGGTTCTTCGAACAGTGCATGGCGCATGGTGGACACTTGATGAGTGCTCCTATTATTCAGATCCATGTTCAGCTTGGAAAATTACGAGTTCTGGGGTGGGAGTGAGAATTAAGTCATAAAGGAGGGGGACTCTAATTGTTTATATAATATACTTAATTTGTTTTTACAGTGATCATGTGCTTCTGTGCTGAGTAATTAAAAAATAATTTTAAAAGCTTATTCTAAGGAGATCTATTAAAAGATAATTATAGAAATGCAGTTTATAAACAAGCAGTTCTGAGCTGGGGTGGCGGCATTGGGAACAGAAAGGGGGTGCTCTGGTTGGTGGTGGCTGTGGGAGGTGAAAGAGAGAAAGGGTAGACGTTGCTCTCAGTTTGAGAGATTGATCTGGAAAATGCTGAACCATGGAATCTTTTCATGAGGTGTAGTATTTTGAGACAGAGGAAGATTAGTTTTGTTTAAACTGGGTTGAGGGTAAGCTTCTGGGACCCTTCTAACAGGACCCATTCAGTAGACAGCACGTAGAGACTGGAGCCCTGGACAAAGCTGACTGTTTCGATACCACTTTGAGGTAGAACAGCAGGAAAAGTCTCAAGTTCTCAGGTCTCATTTTAAGGGTTCCCGTGTAATATTTCCATTATAAAAATAAACAAGTGTGGCATTCTGGAACAGTCCCTAGGCTAGGGAGACAGAGACCTGTTCTAGCCCATTGTTTATCCATTTTCCCCCCAGCAAACATATACTGAGTTAACTACCACCTGCCGGGTCCTGTACAGACTGACAAGATACAAGGGGCTCCCGGTGCTTGCGGTCCAGCAGGACACGGACGTGCACACAGCGAGGGCAGTGCCGTGTGCTCTGTGCTCTAAAGGGGTGTGCGCAGGCGCAGTCACTGTCTGAGGCTGGTGGGCTCCAGTCTGCGGGGGTTGAGGTGGATGTTGGGGAAGATCTTACAGAAAAGGAGGTGAAGGGCCTAAGTCTTTAAGGAGGAGGAGCAGTTTCCAGGCAGATGTGGGAGCGGGAGAAGGGAAGGGCGTTCCAGAAAGATGGAACAGCGCACACCAAGGCATAACCAGAACAGTTTTTGGGTTTATGTGTGTGTGTGTGTGTGTGTGTGTTTAGGGAATTACAAGTATTTTGGCATTGTGCAACATAAGGCCGGAAGTGGGTGGAGAATGAGAGTAAATGAAGCTGAAAAGAGGGGAGGAATCACATTGTAGATGGCCTTTAGGCTCTTCTCTGGGCTACGGGTTTTCCTTCCAGAAAAATCACCACCGCTGTCGGCCGTGTGGCAGATGGTGGAAGGGAAAGGGCCAGGTGCAGATAGACAAGTGAGGGATTATGAAAATATTTCAATAGGCCTGCCCACGAGCCAGGACTCACACAGCACAGCAGCTGATGGGACACCGAGCACACGTTGAGGGAAGGCGTCACGGCAGAATCCAGGCTTCTAGCGCAGGTGACCCGATGGCCAGCCCTGTCTCCCTTGTGCTGTTTTCTATCAAATCAGTCTTGTCCTTTCAATTTACTGTGTGTAGCCAGTTCTATGACTGGGGTGCGGACCTCTGTTAGGACTTCCCTCGGTGAGGGCCTAAAGCCTCCGCACCGCGCCCTCTGGAAATGATCTACCGCGCGGCAGCCGGAACGATCTCTCTGAATTGTACATCAAATCACAGTTCTCCCTTACTTAAAACCCTTCCCTGCCTCGGCATCTCCTGCGGGATTAACATCGAAGGCCTTGGACATGACAGAGGAAGGTCTCCCGGATCTGGTCTTCCAGCCACAGGCTGTCACCCCCCGCCGGGACTCTGGGCGTCAGCGACCCCTCATTTCTCGTAGTTTCTCACACACACACGAGGGGTTTGGGTGTAACTTATGCTGGCCTCTCTTAGAGCACTGTTCTCCCCTACTTTCCCCAACACGCATGGGTGCACACACGCACACACGCATGCCCTTTCACGCACACACTCCCTTGCACGCACACACTCGCCCTTGCACGCACACACGCATGCCCTTGCATGCACACACTCCCTTGCACACACATGCATGCCCTTGCACGCACACACACACGCCCTTGTACGCACACACGCATGCCCTTGCACGCACACACTCCCTGACCCAACCTCTTCTTTCGCTCCGGTGAGCAACTGTTCCTCCTTTCTACAGCTTATTTCCGTGGCTCTAGCAAACCTCCTCAGACCCTCGGAGGGGGTTAGTCTGCCCACATTCTCTATTACTGTACATGCTGCGTGTTTCTCCCCATTTGGGCCACTTTGCTTTGTGACTCTGTTTGGTTTTTGTCTCTGACTGTGACTTTTCTGAGGGCAGATACGGTGTCTTCAGTATCTCTCTGTTCCCAGTGCCTAGCATATCTCGTGACACGTGGTACCTCTTCATGGATTTGCAGCATAAATAAACTAATAAGCGAGTGGGTGGGTGGTGCTACCATGAAGCAGATTAGTAGATCGTGAAGAGCAGAAGATTTACGGGGAAATTTAAGTTCAGATTTGTACATCTTACCATTGAAATGCCTGTGAGTCCTGGAGGGGTGCTTATTTCAAGGTTGCTGAATATACCAGGCTGGCTGTCAGGTGCGGAAAGGGAGTGTTCAGCTCCTACTCAGTAATCTGTGCTACAGTGTCTTTTCAGATAATTTAGGGAGAAAATAGAAGAGAAGAGAAGCCATGCACACTTGAGGGCAGTGTGTTTGACCACAACCCACAGAGGAAATCAATTTATTTTTTCTTACAACGAAGAACACACATGTCTACACAAATACCTATACGTTTAACTGGAACAACATTTCAGGAAATGATACAGGGTCTTATTAGAGGCTGATGCCTTCTGGTGTTTTCTGCTTTGTTGTGTTCTGCCCCATCCTGTCTTACCCTATGCTACCATTTCTCTTCTCTTCTATTTAATGGTATGAAATGCTGCTGACATTTTGACTGGTGGTCTGATAACCACTGCTTTTTGGGACCCTGATATGTGGGAAGGAGGCCCGGCAAAGGGGGCAGAGAAGGAGGGACGAGAAATAGGAGGAGAGGCCCGTGCGCCATGGAAAGCAGGGGAGTGAACGTTCTAGAGAACGAAGATGGGTTTGGTGTGAAATGCTGCAGAAAGGTGAAGTGAGCCTCTTGAATCTGATGATGAGGAAGCCGTTAGTGACTTGAGCAAGAACCTTCTGTAGAAACAGACGGTTTTCACCTCCTTTGTCTCATTTACTCCTTGTAATGGCCCCACAAGGCAGGTGTTCTTACTTGTGTGAATTCTGAAAGGAACAGGCAATCTGAGCCTCAGAGAGGTTCGTTTAGGTGCTCAGCACCACACAGTAAGTTGCAGAGCTGGGATTCAAACCTTGGTCAATCCTGACTTTAAAGTCTGTATTTTTCCAATCAGACCACAGCAGTTAGTCTATTTTTGTAATATTGGATAAGTAATTTAATTTTTATGGGCATGAGTTTACTAATCTATGTAATTACAGATGAGAGGGTTGACAAAAATTATAGACTACAGAAATATACAAAATAAAGAGCAAACATTCACCCACTTAGCATTATCAATTTAATCTTCAGACTAGTTTTTTTTAATTTATAAAAGTAATAAGATTATATGGTAAAAATTCTACTAATGCAATAAGATTAAAAATGAAACTTAATTATTTTAAAATCTCTTTCCGTTTTGAGCATTCAGTGATTCCAGGACGAAGCTACTTGATCCTTTTGATTTTCTTATTTTCAGTGATGACTGAAGACTAAGCATACCGTCCCCTTCCCCACACTCTGCATGGAGACCCCACTGGGGTGACCCCATAGTCGCATAAAAAGAGCCCTCAAGTGGCAGTCAGAGAGCCCGGTACTGGGCGCAGCTCTGTGAATGACTGGCTGACTGACCCGGAGTGAAGCATCTTATTTATCTGGACATTGGTTTCCTCTGCTTTGACCTTTGGTGACTAAAGGGAGAATGAGCCACTGAGGGGAGACCATGGGGTGGGAGGCTCTCCCACCCTCACCAGGCACCACTCTCCATCTTCTTAGCCTGCAGCGCTGCCCTCCACCCGTGGCCATTCCACACCCTCCTGTCCTGCCCTTGGGGCACCACCCCTCGATCACAAGGGCAGGGAAGAGACTTGTGGGGAAGGTCTCAGACCAGTGTCACGGGATGCCCTGCTCTCAGCGCACGCCATCTGTGGATGCCTGCCCGTGGCGGCGGCAGAAGTCAAGCAGTCCATTGCTTCCCGGCTGATGACTTTGGGCAAGCCGTTGACTGTCCTTGATCAAGGTTTTCCTTTTGTAAAAGGCGGAGGATGATCATCACTCTTTCCACAATCTAGGAGTGTTCTGATGATAAAATGAGATAAAGAATTAAAAATATTTTTATCATCATGATGCCTCCTGTTAATGCTGTTTCTTAGACTCTTTGATGGATAGCATGAGGGAGAACTGTGGAAATCCAGCTACTTGCTGTTACTCAAAGTAAAATGCTTCCCCTGGAGCCCGTGTTCAGTGTGGGGACTGAATGCTAGCTAGGATGGCCTTGAGAAGGGCCAGTCCTATGTTGATAAGGACAACGGCGCACACTTCGTCAGACAGAGGCCCCCTGTCCCTGGGATGGAGATGCTCCTGGTCACAATTTCTGTGTAAACTGATGCCTTGTAAAAGATGAAGACTGTTCTTCTCTTGCTGTTACAGAGTCTACCTACGACGTTTACCTCTAGGCTTCTTTCAGGCTGAGTGGGAAGTGGAGCTGAGGTAGTTAAAGGACAAAGAAATCCCCTTTACTCCTAATATTAGGCACAATCGACGTTCTCGAGCCCCTGGACCTGTGACCAGAATCATTGATGCTTGAAGGGTCTGTCTTCTAACTCTTTGGCCTCTGGCCTAGAGTATCTGCCCTTTTATGGACCAGGTTCTCTGTGGTGTCTGTGAAGATTAGGGAGCCTGGTTGCCAGGCCATCCCCATGTCCCTCAGTGCCAGGGGATCAGCAGGGCCCAATCGGGGCCCCCCAGCTTTAAAGCCAGTGGTGCATGCATGGAGCCCCAGGCCTGGAAGTGAAGCAGATATAGGTATGTGGTAGAGCAGGAAGCTCCTCGGATGTCTGGAGGTGAACATGGCAAAGGGAAGGACCAGCAGGTCATTCCGGACAGGAATCTGGCTCTGCATGGATGGGGTGGGAGGCGATTCAGAAGAACAGGTCCTATGGACTGAAGATTTGGGAAGCAGGAGAGATCTGGACTAAAGGGCTGGGGTGGGGGGAAGTAAAGAGATCTGGAGAATGAAATCTAGAGGAAGGGAAGAGAGGGCCTGATGGCGAAGGAGCGAACATACCAAGATTTTGGAGTGAGTGGCAGAGCACAGAAATCACAGGCGAGGGCGGAGGAGCTGGGAGGCCTGGGAGATCAAAGAGCCTTACACCCCACAGTGCTGGGGGCCGAGACAGGTGCAGCGGGCTCAGTGCGCCCGAGACCAGGAACGGCGCGTGTGGATCGTAGTGTTTGGAATAGACAGACCCTAGATGAGAATAGATGGGAGTGTCGCCAAGAAATTGGGCATGTCAGACGATAGATCTTGTGAGGAAGGATTAGGGAATGCCAACGACATGTGGAAAGTGAGGAGATGGACAGGAGTATGGAGAGGTGAGGATGGCGGAGTTGGGGGGGGTGTCCAAGTCAGGACGTGACCACAGGTGATGTGCCTGCTCTGTAGGAGAAGGAGAGATTGAGGGGGTGGCGAGAAGACACAGGAAGAAGATGGGACTGGGGAGTTAGTGCTGAACACACACGAGGATGGTGGCTTGGGGTCAGGACTACAGGCATAGAGACAGAGCCTGGATTCTAAAGAAGAAAAGTGGGGGTTGAGCTGGAGGGGTAGCACCAGGAATTAACTCACTTGTTGGGAAATTGGAGTGAAGCAGAGAGAACATCTCCCTCCAATTTCCCAGAAAGATCTGGTGGGACGTGCTAACCCACTGCCTGTCCTTTCATTAAACATTAAAGCAGTCTTCCTCACACTTCTTGACCAAAGAGAATTTACATCCTTGGAGCACACTCTCTAGAATTCTCTAGATAGTCTCCTAGAGGAGGCCAAGAGAGGAGAAACAGAGAGGCAAACAGGAAGATTCCATCCCCAGATCCTTCACCATTCCTCAGACTCCCTTGGGGGTGGACCTCTGCACGGACTCTGCCCGTTGTGACCTTGGCGAGTGCCTGGAGGTGCAGCCCATTATCAGGACAGATTGAGTCCAGGTCTACCTTTGGGGAGACTTGTGAGTAACCCATGGCGCTGGGCTAGACCTGGGATGGAGGATGTGATGACTCAGGTAGACTTTGCCCTCCTTTGTCCTCCTTTGTCTTGACTCTGAGGCCCAATTACCTGGATCATCTCACTTCTTCCCTCTTAGAGGATAGGAAAAGGGATCAGGAAGGAATAAACAATCTTCAGCCAGGTTCTTCAGCTGAGGAAGGAAGGAAACAAAAGGCTTTAGGAATATTAATGCTTCGTTATGATGGGTTAGAAAAATGCATGAGAAGAAGAGACAAATGAGCACAGGGCAAGACCCCATGAGGACGAAAAGTCTGGAAAAGAACGGAGGGACCTTTGTTTTAGAGGGATGTCCATCCTGCCCTTCTTTAAGGGATGGGGAGTTATGAGCTGAACATCTGTTAGGTGTGCAGAGTGGGCCTTTCTCCATAGGCCTGACTTCACAGAGCTCCTTTTCAGCCTCCCTGAGAGGTGCTTAGCAGAGGGGTAAAGGGGTGCCGAAAAAGTGATAGGAAGCCGCTGGTGGTTGGGGACACAGAAAATGGTGTATGGAAATCACTTCTAGAGGATGTGCCCACAGTGGATGTGAATGAATAAGGTTGGGACATGGCAGGCCCTGGAAGATGAGACTATCATGTATTGTCCAAGGCTGTGTTGTCCAAATGTCTAGTTCATGGTCTTACTCCATCTAAATCCCTTAGCATTTACAATATATGTTAAGGAAAAAAAAAAAGAAGAAGATAGTAGGAGGGGAAGAATGAAGGGGGGGAAATCGGAGGGGGAGACGAACCACGAGAGGATGGACTCTGAAAAACAAACTGAGGGTTTTAGAGGGGAGGGGGGTGGGAGGATGGGTTAGCCTGGTGATGGGTATTAAAGAGGGCACGTTCTGCATGGAGCACTGGGTGTTACGCACAAACAATGAATCACGGAACACTACATCAAAAACTAATGATGTAATGTATGGTGATTAACATAACAATAAAAAAGTAAAAAGAAAAAATCCCTTAGCATTTAAAACACAGGCTGGTAGGGATAGGCCCCCTAGGGAAACTGTGAATAGGATTTAACTGTATTTGTTCCTGGGCCAACGGGAGATATTTTTTTGGCATTTATCATATGTATTCCAGCAACACTTTATGAATGAAATAATGTATGAGCATCACCAGTTTGTCTGTGGGGTCAAAGAATGGATTCAGTTAGAGGCATGAGTAACGCTTGAGTCACAGATCTTTGGAGAATTAAATCAGTACAAAAAATTTTTGGAAGGGGAATATACTTATCTTAGGGTTTGCATAAACAGAAATAGCATACCTAGTTTCAAAGAAGAAAAAGAGGTGCTGTTTTCAGTCATTTTGAATGGCTTACCCTCACTTTTCCTGCCTCGTTAAAGCTACCACTTTCTTTGATGATTTCCCTCCTTATTTTTAAATTAAAAACCAAGTTTAGAGACATTATTCACACCTATCAAGAAGCTTTAGCTGGTTCATGGATGATAAAGTGAAACAAGATACGTCAGAGACATCTCTTATTTGAAAAAATCCCTTGGGCAGTCCAGAGGATTTTTGTTGATATAGATTATGAGTATAAGGGGTCCCAGAAAGGGTTTTTTTTTTTTGCTAGAATGGGGAGATTGCTGTGGGGATGAGGGAAAGATAAAGGGAGGTTATTCAAGAAGAAGGAGGTGACTCAGGCAACAGAGTCAAGACTTGTAACTCAAGGGGCAGAGGCAGAAAGGGGATGACTGACTATACCAAGGCTTGGCTCATCTTTATCCATAGCATTTATTATTGCCCCTAATTTGTAATGGGGAAGTGAAAGGCTGAGAAGTTAATTTTCACAGGGTTTTGAGGCAAGTGAGCTGCAGTTGGCTATTGCAGCTGGATCTTTCTGCTTTGAGAGTTAAGGTCTTTGTGTGCACTTGGAAACTTGACACCTTATTTGGTGTGCAATAAGATTGATTCTGTCTTTTCTCCCATACATCTTTCAGAGTAGTTCCTATGTTGGGATTTGCCTACAGGATCCTGGAGGGTGGGACCGTGTCCTTATTTTCCCTCATCGTTGTATCCCCAGCGCTAAGAGAGAACGTTGTGAGCAGTGAATGAGTCTCTTGGAAGGCGCTGGGGAACTGGGACTCTTCCTTCAGGGTGTGGAGAACACGTGATCTCTTCAGATGCAATGAAGCTTTGGGCAAAGCTCAGGACAGATAGATTTCTTGGATATAGGACAACATCTTTAGAGCAGGGGTGTGTGTCTGTGTCTAAGATAACTTTGAGCCTGGTGGGATGTGTCCTGAGAACCTGTTTTGCATCCACATGGATCCTGGCTGGCATGTGGGGTTGAACTTCCCTTTACAGGCACATGGACCTCCTGACTCATCCCTTGACCAGCATCTTGTTACTAGTCACCCCATGTAATGCAATATCTGGCCAGCACTGGGTTTCGAGTGTCAGGTTCTTGGAGTGGTCCAGGGTAGATGTATTAAGAAAGGCCTGTTCTATGCCCTTTTGCTTTATGTTTAGTGTAGATGCACCATCGGCTTCCCTATTCTGAGCTCCTGGCTCTGGGTCCCAGGGGGAAGACACGCTTGGTTGGCGTGGCTGCTTTTCCCTGGGTGTTAGTCTTCTCCTTGCCCCGTGACCTGATCGAAGCACCTTGGTCCTGTTCTTGCCCAGATCTCATTCTCGGGGCTGTATGAACTGAATGGGCAGGGAAGTGTGAGTCTTAGAGTTTTAAGGGCCCTTCAAGACCTTCCGGTTGTCATGTTGTTCTTCACTTGGCCATCAGCTGGTCTCACGGGTTAGAAGGAACTGTCTTGAATTGTGATCGGAGTCAGTTGGCAGGGGCCAGGGTGGTGGGCCACAGAAGCACATGCTGAGAGGGGAGAGGAGGAAGCATGCGTCAGCTCTCTGCTTTTACTGTAACCTTGTAAGTGGGAGTGGGCTGGCGAACACTGAATCAGTCTTTAAATCAGTGCATTGTCCTTGGGAGCATAGAGGCCAATTTTCCCCTGATGCGTGTGGCAATCAAACAGGAGAGAAAGAGCTGAAGGTGAGGCAGGAAGGACTTGGATTAGACATTCAGGAGAACCAGCACAGGGGAAATTATAACCAACAGAGATTAGGGATTGCATCTTCTCAAGGAGGCTTTTAAAAATAGGAACTGTTTTCTTGGATCTGGGCGGCGGCGGGGGGGGGGGGGGTCTGGAGGTCTTTATATATGGTTATGGAGGGCTGGCTGATTTGATTGCCTTGGGATTCCTCTGGCAAGCCCAGCAGCTGAGAAACCCTCATTCTTTAAATTAGGCAGTCCTGGGAAGAAGGAATGGCAGCCTTGGAGCTAGGGAGGGTGGGGGAAGGGGAGCAGGTAGGTTTCCCGGAGGGCTTTGTGAGGACCACCTGTATTTCATTAGGGAGCTTACCCTCCTCCCTGTATGTTCTCCCTCCCTCCCTCTCTCCCTCCCTCTCTCCCTCCCTCTCTCCCTCCCTCTCTCCCTCTCTCCCTCTCTCCCTCTCTCCCTCTCTCCCTCTCACACACACACTCACCACTCTTCCGTCTCCTCCCCATCCGTGATTCCAGTGAAGATGCTGAAGGCACATCACATTAGACTCGGTATCGCTTCCCCGGGCTTGACAGATGCAGCTCTTACAGCTGAGAGCTGGACCAGTCTCCCGGAGCCCGGCTTCCCCGCCTGGCTGTGCCGCCACGAGGTTCACACAGCTTCTTTATGGGAACGGCTCCTTTGTCTCAGGGAAGGAGGGCTTTCCTAAATCCCCCAGCTCTGCCCAGCCCCTATCTGAGAGTAGCGGGACTGGGATGAAACCACAGTGAGGGAGAGGGGTGGAGGTAGAGCCGGCTCGGTTTGCTCACTGGGCAGGGTGCGCTCTGCTTAATTAGCATGAGAATAGACAGACTTTCCTGCATCCTCCCTCAGGGATGGAGAGGAAGGAGCAAAGGCTCTAGCTCCATCCTACCCCATCAGAGCTCCTGGGACTGAAAATGACTATGGCCCCATTCCTCTGATCCCCCAAGGACCCAGGACCCACAGTGCTGAGAAAAGCTTTGACGGAGCCGGCGGGTGGATCTCCACTCCAGATTTTCCAGCTGTCCCTGCCCCCCCACCGCTCGGGAGCAGGATGCCGAGATGGCTGGTGATGCAGAAGGTATGTGCTTTTTCAGTTCTGGTGCTGATGCTGTGTGTGTGGTGAGGTCTCTGTGGCGCAATGGACGAGCGCGCTGGACTTCTAATCCAGAGGTTCCGGGTTCGAGTCCCGGCAGAGATGGTCACCTGGCAGGTGCCTCTTTTATTTTGTGTGCTGTCATGCTAGGTTGATAATTGTATTTATCTGTCCCCGGAGGTTCTGGGAAGAGAAAGGAAACCCCTTTCCTTGGGAATCCTGGACCTCCTCTCCTTTTCCCTTCCCTCCCCCTTCATTCTTTCTCTGTTCCTCCTTTATGGATTTTCATTGTCTCAGGAAGGCTCAGATGTCAGCTGCCTGTCTCTGCTCAGCCGGACTGACACAGCCTTTGAATCCTTTGCTTCCTAGGGGAATCACTGGCACACAGGGACCGAGGTGCCAGGCCATGGGTTCTGGTACCACGGTGGTTGGTTCCCTCTTTCTCCTCTGAGAACACAAAAAGGCAGACTGACCCACATGCATGCCCATGAGGAAATGTCCAGCTGTCCTCTAAGGTAAGGGCCCCCTTGACCAGGGTGGGTCAGGAGGCGGATGGGGTTGTGCAGAGGACATTTATTCACCGTCTTTGTCATTGCTGGGGCTTTTTGTGCTAGAGCTCATCACTCGCTTCCTCATCTACACGGTGAGAGGCGCTCATTGCTCTCGGCGGAATAAACTGCACAGAAGTACACGAATTATGGGGCAGATGAACTTGTCCCGGGAAACTCAAAGGTCTCACGCTCCTGTGGAAAGTTGGTAGCCTTTCCTCTTTGCAGGGCAAGCTCAGAGGGCGGTGTGTGTGGGGAGGTTATTTCTATCATTCCCTTTTTCCATCAAGACATCTCCTCACCCCTCTCTCGTGCTGCATTCCCTTCTGCTCTTCTTCCCTGCCTCATCCAGTGGCCACATTCAGCAAGATTGGGAGCTTGGGTTTCTATTCTGGGCTGGTCTGGCTCTCTCTCTCCCTCGAATATTGAGGCCTCCAGTCTATTAGCTAGAGGGAGCCGTCCATGCCAGGAAGTGACCTCCACCCCAGGTGAACCCAGGAAACCTGAGACACACACCTCTCCTCCGGCTGCGGGGGAGTCAGCATCTCTCCCACGTGGGGCTCTGCTCGGACATCCAGCAGACACAGTCCTGCACTCAGGCTCTGGGAAGCTGGCGTGGGGTGAGGGGGCCAATCCATACTGGGTTCCGCCAAACCCTGCCAAGAGGTGGGAACTGACAGGGCAGTTAGGGTGGGAAACTGATGGTGGGAGATGGATGTCTTCTGCCTTTAGGGCACCTGCACATTTGTAGCAAATTGAAACTCCTCAACTTCTTTTGAAGCACTTTGGTGCTTTAAAGGGACTTAAAATTCTTGCAGTTAAGAGCCCACAGATATTAACTCTCCCCCACCAGCCCCGTGGATGTGCCCTTTGGAAGATACCAGGGGGGGACCAGAAATTCCTAGGCAGACCCTTCTGGAGTCTTTCTTTTATTGTTAGCTCTGCCTGTGCTGGGTATTTTTGCTTTAAGCCCTGGCCTGAGAGGAAAAATTGGTGTCTGTGGGGTGGGGTGGGGAGGGAGTTTGGCCAAGTGGCATGTCATCTTTTTCAACCATGCCCAGAATGCTACTTCGTCCTGGTTCCCCTTCATCATTCTATTGGAAGAGGGCTGCTCACAGTGAGAAGTAGGGAGGTTGTTCACAGTTGGGGCAAGGGTACAAATTCATTATGGCCTGTTCCAAGGTTTGCTCAACTCTAGAAGCTTTCTAGGAATAAAGCCTCCCTGACATTGTGGGGGTGGGAGGTTGGGGGTGAAGCTGGGAGGGATGTGTGCCCACGTGGGCACTGAATTGAGATTTGTGGAAATGTTTGTTGAGGATGCAGTGTAGCCAGCTCCTCGGCTCGCTACCAGCGAGGACTGAAGCCGTGGACAACCCCCAAACCTGATTTCAGCCAATCATGTCCATTATAGACCTGGGAATTTGAAGACCATGGTTTAAGAAAACCTCTCTGAACTTGAACTGCTTACTTATAGTGACAAGGTTGTTTTGTGTGTCCTCCAGACGGGAAAATGATGAGAGAGTCCGTGATGCGGCTCCATAGGCTGGTCAGCTCTGCGTTCTGTGTCCTCCGTGGGCAGGAGGGGTGCCTGGCTGCCAAGTGGGGAAAGGGAAGGGTGCGGATGGTCAGCCCCTGTCCAGCACACCCAGGGCAGCTGTGGGCCATCAGCTGGGGCTGATACTGACTCGTGCTGCCCCAGGGAAGAGGAGGGGCTGAACTTGCCAGCTGGTGGAATCCTTCAGAGAGCAGATGCTTCCTCTGTGTCTTAGCTGGGAGCCTCGCCTCAGCCAGGTGGGTAGAGGTCCCTGCAAGCTCTACCACTGAAGGGAACTAGAAGCTTCCACATGCTCACACGTCAGCCAGCCTCCGGCTACCCCAGTCTCGGAGGGGTGGTGTCCTGGGGACTTGAAGAAGGGTATCACAAGCACTGGGGGCAAGATTTCTCACACTGGTAAAAATTTCTTTATATGAGATAATAGCTTTCTTCTTAATACATGAGAGCTAACTTCTGATTTATGAATATCATAATTTCTGTATTGTAATGATGCTCAGAACGTACAGTAGAAATTGGCGCTTTTTTTTTTTTTATAAAGTCACTTCACTGGAGGACTCAAATGCTTCAGCGGCGCTAGAGCTGGTCATTAATTACAAGGTATGCGGGCAAGATGTGCCTTATTTATTACTGTATTCTCAGTGCCTGAAATATGGTAGGCACTTGATGGATATATTTAAAGAATTAACGCTGACTTAGATTGGCTATAATTTATGTAGATGGAAGAGGAAGAAATGTGGCTTCTAGAGATCAGGAACACAGGGGGTATCTTCAGGCATTAGTTCGTTTACTTTACAAACATTCATCGGGCTCCCGCTTCCTGCCACCTGCCACGTCCTAGGTCCCAGGATCCACAATAGCGTCGCCTGCGTGTTCCCGCCGCAGAGATAAAAGACAGATGGGCAAATGCCATTATGATAGTATTGTAGGGAGAGGTACCTCCGGGAGGGACTTAACTGAGGAGAAGAGGTAGACTGATGCGAGGCATGGCGATCACGGGAGACTTTCACAGGAGGAGACATTTGGGCGAAGAATGAGTGAAACCAGAGAGATCAATTAGACCCAGAGGGTGGGCGTTTCAAACAGAGAAGGAGCCAGAGCAGAGACCCTCAGCTGGGCACGAGGTAGATGGCTTTGGAGGACAGCACCGAGGTCAGTGTGGTTGGTGTGGAGGGAGACGTGGGGAGATGGGTTCAGACATTCGTATGGGGCACGTCCCAGAGGGTGACGCTCCCGTCACGCCCAGCTCGGCCTTGTAAAGTCAAGCCAGTGTTTGCTCGCTTCTCCTTTACTCTCCAGCAATGAAATTCATAGGTCATGTAGGCTTCCTGTGCACAAAATTTAAAAAGTTATAATATCCTCATTGTAATATAAGACAAAGGAAGTAAGTGTGTAATAATTGATTTGTATGCTACACTAGCAGTCTTATACTTGAAGAATCACCTTCAGTTCAGTGCCTGTGGATATGTAAGTGCAGAAGAACGCAGGCTTGCCTCCCGGCCGACTTAAAGCTCATGAGGGATGCACTGTACCAGCAGGTTGTGAGTCCCCAGACTGGTGAACGCTGTCGATAAATTTGTAATCCAAACAAATTTGATCTTCTTGCAAAGACTGCAGCATTTTGCATTCACGGATATTTTAGGACGTTTTCAATCATGCAGAAAGCTCTGTATTTATACGTAAAAACAAGTTAGATCCGAGGCCCAGACACCAACAGCTAGCTTTTCAGTAGGTCATTCAAAAGAAGTACGCAACAGGAGGCGAGTCTGCATTGTGTGAGAGGCACCTGCCCCTTGGGGGACAGGGCACACAAGCCCCAGGTACCCTTCCTCTCTACAACTGGTTGTGGTGCCCAGTCTTTACCAAAACAGAAATTACACCAGATTTTCAAAACACCTCCTCCCGGCAATTCCAGACCCACCGGCCAGCGCTGACTTAAGGCTTGCAGGTCAGGCTTTCCTTCATGCTAATGAAAATCATCAGTGGGTTTGAGCAGAGGAGGGATGGAATCTCATTTACATGTTACAAGGCTAATTTTGGCTGTGGGTGAGGACTCGTGCGGTTGGGAACAGGGGCGTTTGCGGGTCTGCTGGACGCAAAGCCTTCTAGAAGCAGCGAGGTGTGGCCCTGTGGTTCCCAAGTGGGGATTCCGGTACCACCGACCGCGGAGGGTTTTATAACAATATCCACCCAGAAAAGTGATTAAGCATCTGTGGACAGCTGAGCTGGCATGGATCACTTACACTTTGTCTGAGAACTAACTACTTGTATTTATTGCTATTACAGTGGTTGTCACCTACTAGCAAAAATGTGCATTTTGTTTGTGTTTAAAAGCCACAGCAGATGGAACTTACTCCCCCAAACGTTATTTCGGTGTTTACGTCCTCAGTAATTTCCACAAATTATAATGGAACAGGATGTCTGTAAACTTCTCTGTGTCCTCCCTCGGAGTTGGATCTTTCTGCTTCGGTGGGGGTGATGTTGTTCCACTGGGAACTCTAAGGAGGGGTCCCTTGACGGAGCGGTGGTGGGACATTGATATGATGCGAGGTGCTGGGAGCAGGAGGTCAGCAGAGGAGGTGACAGCCCGGGGACAGCGGACCTGGGACTTAGTCTGAGGTCTTGCTGTTTGCTGGCTCTATGACCCGGGCATGCAATAGGCCTCTCGAGCCCTGATTTCCTCATCTAGAGACGAGCCAAATAATACCTAGAATTAAATAAGGTAAAATGTCCAAGTGTCTGGAGAGTCAGATGCACAGTAGGGGCCCAAACACATACCAGCTTCCTTTGTTTGTGGACAGTGTTCCAGCCATCAGGCTGGTTTCCTGGAGACCATGGTGAGGATGTGGGGGACTTGGCCACGGGCCACATGTCACTGTCCCTTGGAAATGCCTGGGCATCATGGAGTGCCGGGGGGAGTAGAAAGGCACAGAGTTACCCTCCGAGGGCATGTCCTCTCCCTGCAGTCACTGTGGGGGCCCTGCCTTTCTCTCTGGGGCTGAGCACTGAGGTCGTGCAGGGATCCTTTGCAGCCTGGGGAACAAGCCTCCACAGGCCTGTGGAGAGGCCCCTGTAAGCCTCTTAGGTGAGCAGTGCAGGGCTTTAAAGCCAGGGATGAGGCAAGTCCATCCCCACGGTGTGGGAGAGAGGAGCCCAGAGTGAGGCTCCTGACTCCTGGCCAGGGCCCTTCCTGGGAGCGTTCCCTGCCGCAGACCCGCCTCCGTCCGGAGTCTGGGAGGAGTGTCACCTGGAAGTCACTAACAGCCCCTCATCATCTTTTCTTTTGCTACATCTATTGGCCACTTTTGAGGAGAGAAATGGCAGCATCCAGAATAGCAGACAATTTAGAACCAATTATATTTATTTTGGAGGAATACAAAACCTTTTTTCTTTTCTAATTATGCACAAACTTTCTAACAGTGTTTTCAAAATTTTTATACTTGAGCATGCTCCTAACAGCAGAGGAGAGTGATTGCCGACCCCCAGGTGTCAGGAGCGAAGGCTAAGTGGCTTTCGCCAAGCACAGCATTTCCTTGAAGTCTTACACTTTTTGCTACACTCTAGTACAAATTTTGGGTTTTAATTCCTTATAGCTACACTTTCTAAATACAAAAGTAACTAGCTGGCCTTAAATCTGATAATAAAAGTGGTGCCTGGCATACCCTAGTTACAAAAGAAAAGAAATAAATTAATATTAAACACGAGCTTGTGACCCCGGAGCATCCACTCAGAGATGAAGGGGGAGATACTCCGGAGACAGGTTAAGGAGCTGGAAACCTGGCAGGGAATGCACATGAATTCATTACTCATTCAACAAACATTTGTTTAGTTCCTACTCTGTGCCAAGCATTGAGCTAGGTCCTGGGACACACTGACCAGCAGAAGACACAGATGATCACACATAAAATCGGGGCTGTGAGTGAAGGGGCAATCCACGGGGCGGGGAAGTCTGAGGTGGGGGAGCTGAGCTCTTCAGAGAGGCCGGGGAAGCTTCCTCCAGGCAGTGGCCCTGGAGTTGAGTCGGAAAGATCAGTGGGAAACGGCGAAGCAGAGAAAGAAGGAAGGAAGGAGCTTCCCAGACTGAGGTGTAGAGGTGGCAGAGAGAACAGAGGAGGAGAGGCGAGGGGGGTGGCCCCACCAGGGAGAGGGAGGCGGAAGGTGGCGGCAAAGCGGAGTCAGAGAGAGACGTGGGGGGATGACCCCACACGGCTGCATTGGAACCGCAGCGGGTCGTGTCCTTTTCCGAAAAATGAAAGGAAACCCCTGGAGATTTTAAGCCAGAGGCTGCATGATTAGATTTGCATTTTAGGAAGATTGCTCCCACTGCAGCTCAGGGAACAGCGTGGAAGGTGCCTGGGTAGATGCCGAGCTGAAGGAGAGTTCCACCTGTGGGGCGTGGCGCAGCTGGGGGAAGGGGGTGGTGGCCGTGACTGTGGTGGTGGAGACAGAGTGGAGAAGCTGGGTTGTAGGGATATGCAGGAGCCGAAATGTGCAGGATTTGGTTACAGAATGGAAATGGTAGAAAGAGGAAGGAGTTGCCCAGGACGGCTCCACGATTTCTGGCTCGCATCCCACTGACCAAGGCAAGAAACACTGTAAGAAGAAGAGCAGGTGCAGGGCAGAAAATGGTGAGCCCAGCTTTGGGCTTCTCATTTTGAGGTGCTCTGAGATCTTCAAGAGATGTCGGGTCAGGTGTGTGTGAGGTCGGGAGCTGGGCCCGGGTCTGAACTGGTGATCTGATTTGGGGAGTCCTCTGCATGTTGGGAGCCAGACGTTTGCGTGAGGTCACCTGGCGGAAGGTGCAGAGTGAGAGGGGCCAGGGACAAGCTCAGACGACTCCAACATCGAGGAGAGAAAGAGTAGTTGTACCCGGAGTGTCCACAGAGGGCTGTGGTGTTACTGACACGTCCAGAATGGTCATAACCCAAGTTACCGTTAGATTAAGTGCATGGAAGTCGGTGGTGGGAGCTGTCTCGGCGTCTGTGGAGGGTCAGGGCAAGAAACCGGACGGGAGCGGACAGCGTGCGGGAGGGAAGTGAGCAGGTTGAGGCAACTGTCAGGAGTTTGGCTGAGAAGCTGGTGAGCGGGAAGGCAGGGGGCGCCAAGCAAGAAGAAAGACATTTTTTGTTTTCTTGCTTTAAAATGTCCGATTATGGTCACTTTCACACATAAATAAACTAGATGGGGTGGTACTGTGATCCCTCGTGGAGCCATCACTCAGTCTGGACGGTGATCAGCTCATGGCCATCCCGTATCTGCACCTCTACCCACTGAGTTTGTGTTTTAGCGGCAGAGACTTGAGCCCCTTGAAATCCATGGGGAAGGAAATCATTGCGAAGGGGAGTGTGAATAGTCAAGAGAGAGAGAAGCCAAGCACAGATGATAGCCGGGGTCGGTGCGAAGGTGGGGGGACTAAGATGCCGTGAACCTGAGAAGGATTTTTGGGAAGCCGGTGGGTGCTCCTTCCTCACTGCAGCGCGGACAGCGTGGAGTGCAGGTGCATGCAAGTGCGTGCAGGTGCATGCAGGTGCGTGCAGGTGCGTGCAGGTATGTGCAGGTGTGTGCAGGTGCGTGCAGGTGTGTAAAGATGCGTGCAGGTATGTGCAGATGTGTGCAGGTGCATGCTGGTGTGTGCAGGTGTGTGCAGGTGCGTGCAGGTGCGTGCAGGTGCAGGCTTGAACGGCTGACATCGGGAAGATAAGAGATTTCATCTGATGATGGAGGGAGGTAGCTCCTCCTCATCCTCCAAGGCCTCCTCCTTCTTTTAAATTAGGTAGTCATGTCATGACATCTTCAGAAAAGGGGGAGGGTGGGCATTTGAAGAGAGCGCGGATCGTCGGGTTAGTCATTGTGGAGACAGGTGGAATATTTACTGGACGGGGTTCCAGGCCCATTTGGAGGAGATGGATTGGCCCCGAGAACCAGACTCAGCTCGCACACATCTATGTGCGTATTTGTACACCCGGCTTGTGAATGTTTGCTTTCATAATATACTGCTGTTGGCACTCTGCTCCCTAGCAAAGGAATGTGCGTCCGAACATGTGTGTGTGTGTTTTACGGGGGACATGGATTCCACAGGCTCCTGAGTGTGTGAGCAGAATGTCTAGATCTCAAGAGGGAGAGGATTTCAGTTCTTCAAATGTAGGTGTGACTTAGGGACCTCGGCGCCTGTGTTTTGCATTAGCTGTTGCAGGGCGCCACCTGCTGGAAAGCCCGCGCAACGTCGCCAGCCGGGTTTTTCCAGCGCGCACTCTAAATAAAACCTTCCTTCTCGGCAAGGTCCGCGTTCTTGCACATGGCACTCCCCCCTGGCATGTGAGTTCCACTTCTTAGAGGCTCCTTTACTTTCCTTGTGTATTAAAGCAGGAACTCGAAAATGCGTTCTTTTCTGACTCGGTTTTGGCCGAGACCACATCCGCCCTGTCACAGTACATTTCTTGTCTGTAAGGCTCATCCGTGTCCGTGTATCAAAGAAGAAGAAGGCAAGGTTAGACTCACCTAGAACAGCATTAGTAAGAAATAGATTGTCGGTTAAAGGCATGGGGAGTATAGTTGCTATGGAAACCAACTTTGTCCAGATTATGAGGTGTCTTGTTCAGCAAATCTGCATTTAGTCCCCCAGCACTTCCTGTTCCAAATCCTCCTCCTCCTGGTTCCGTAACTAAAATATGCGTTTCCGGGCGCCTGGGTGGCTCAGTCGTTAGGCGTCTGCCTTCGGCTCAGGTCATGGTCCCAGGGTCCTGGGATCGAGCCCCGCATCGGGCATCGGGCTCCCTGCCTGGTGGGGAGTCTGCTTCTCCCTCTCCCACTCCCCCTGCTTGTGTTCCTGCTCTCGCGCTCTCTCTCTCTGTCAAATACATAAATAAAAAATCTTTTAAAAAATAATAAAAATAAATAAATAAAATATGCGTTTCTTCATAGTTTCCAAGTTGACCATTCGGGACCCTTCTGGTCTGCCGTAAGTGATCTTTTTTATAGTCAAACTGGCCCAGAGCACCATGTCCATTAAAGCTTGTTCTCCATGAGATGCTCAGGTCACACCACAAAACTGCTCTTGGTTTCTAGATTTTCATTCAGTAATTCCTTTCCTTCAAATTAACTTATGCTATGGGAGAATTCAGGGATAAATCACTCTAATTGCTTCCTCTCCTTTAATTCAGTCAATAAGTCTTAATTATGGTCATTTTACATATACAAATTGTCATGATTCACAGAGAATTCAGAGAAACGCCAGGCTGAAGTACTGAGTCATTCACAAGAAAAGCAGTGTTCGCTCATTTACTTAGGCGGTCTTCAGGAAGCACCTACTCTGTGTCAGAAGTTTTGGACGCCCGTGGGGATATCGGGGAGCAAGACAGTCATGACTGGTCTCTGCAGAGCTTTCTCTACAGTGTGGGAAACACTGATGAGGTCATCACAGAAGACTTCTGGTGAGGTCTCTGGTAGGGGAAGTCCAGAGAATGTTGTGGAATACCTGGAAGCTAGAGAGTTATGGAGGGCTTCCTGGAAGAAGGGGTATTAACCCATGATGGAAGGGAAGAACAAAATGATGCCAGGAGGGCTATGGGGCTGAAACCTAATGGTGAGAGCCAGATGATGGAGAGGCTGATAAACCTTTTTAAGGTGTTTAGATTTTTTTTTTTAACAATAAGTCTAGTTGATATCCATCCCCACGCATAGTTATAATTTTTTATTTTCTTGTGATGAGAACTTTTAAGATCCACTCTTTTAGCAACTTCTAAATATATGGTACAATATTATTGACTATACTCACCATACTGTACATTACATCCCCAGGATTTATTTATTTATTTTATAACTGGAAGTTTGTCACCTTTTGACTGCCTTTACCCATTTCGCCCACCCTGGCCCCTACCTCTGGATTTTATTCCAAGATTTTATTTTAGGAGCAAGTACCAGCCAGTGAAAGATTTTAAGTATGTGTGTGTAAGAGGGTGGTGACCACACTCAGATTTATATGTTAGAAAGGTTATTCTAGCTGAAATTTGGAGCAGGACTGAGGGGGAGCCAGACTGGACATGAGAGCAAAGGTATGTGCGATGTGGCCCTGGCTTCTATTACGGGAGCCGGAGAGAAGTGAATGGATCCGAGAGAGATTATTGCATGGATAGGACTTGTTGGAAATTGGTTGTAGGAGGTAAGGGAAGGAGAAGAGCCTAGCTTTCTGTCTTGAGCAGAGGGGTACTTGGAGGTTTCATTTGGTGAAACAGGGAGTACCGGATGAGAAGTGGATTCTCAGAATGGCCAGGGGAGATGAGTGTTTCCCCTTTGGATGTGCTGAATTTGAGACATCTAATGCGTGGGGCAGATATGTGAGTGAGCGTCTGGAGGTAGGAGCTGGTGCTCTGAAGACAAATCTGGGCCAGAGATACAAGTTAGGAGTCACCCTCCTGTTGAGGGTACACTGATGCTCGGGCCGCAGTCAACAGCTCCCAGAATGCAGGGTGAGCAAGCAAGAGTGGCCAGGAAGAAGCCCCGAGGCCCCCATCGTTGAAGGGATTGTTAGAGGAGGCAGAAGCCAGCAAGTGAGACCAGTCACAGGGGGAGAGAACCAGGCGGGCTGCTGTAGAGCTGGTTAGGAGAAGCTTCTGGAAAGGCTGCATGCGGCACAGCGTGCACGTTCCTGAGAAGGACTGATGTTTTCTTTGGGATTTAGTAATGGGTGGCCTTGTCAGGTGGGGTCCTGGGGGGGTGATCATGGGCTTCAGGGAGTTCACAGTGAGGAGAGGGGAGGAAGGGGAGACAGTGAGCTTATTAAGTCAATCTGCGCCGTGTGAATTGGAAGCTAAGGGTGAGGCGGGAGATTGGAAGCTAGGGGTGAAGCGGGAGCTGGAGGGGCAGGTGTGATGAGGGAGGGATGTTCTGTTTTTGGAAAGGGGGTGGTTGAGAGTGTTTCAGTACTCCCAGAAGTTATCGTGCAAAGAACGGAAGGCCGAGGGGTCAAGAGGGAGCACTCAGTAGAGAGTGAGGTCCCTAAGAAGGCAGCCGGAGTTAATCAGTTATTGTGTCTGTCCTTATGAAGGAACAGTTCTAAGAGCATTGTCTCATTACACAGCCTCTCCGAGAGAGGTTCTGCTGTTAGGATCCCGTTTTTTGAGTTGGGGAAACTGAGGCACAGTTGGGCACTGGGAGGAACCAAGGCCACATGGAAAGTGGTGGAGCTGGGACTCGTACCCAGGCGTCCATCTCGAGACTCACAGAGCTAACCCCGAGGCCTCGTCATGGGAGCCACAGTCCAGGGGGAGACGTAAGTAGGAGGTGTTCAGCCTTACCCTGGGACTGAGCAGGGTGGAGACAGACGCAGGTGTCAACGTGGGGGCTGTTATTGGTGTCCTAGAAATGCCGTAACAGGTTACCCCAATCTGGGTGGTTTACAAACCACAGGGATTTATTCTCCTGCCGTTTGGGAGGCTGGAAGTCTAAAATTAATGGGCCATCAAGGTCTGACGTCTTGAGAAAGGGCTCCCTGGTGTGGGGCTGCATGCCTCCACCGTCAGCCTCTGTCCTCATGCAGATGGCTTCTCGGTGTCCCAAACCTCTCTGCCTTTCTCTGAGAGAGACACCTGCCATGGGATCTAAGGCTCACCCTACATCCAGGACGATCTCATCTTGAGATCCTCAATTACACCTGCAAAGATGCTTTTTCCAAATAAGGTCATGACCATGGGTTTGAAGATCTGGGCACGTCTTGTGGGGTCACAACGTGACCTGCTGTGGCTAGAAAATTGAGGGAGTCCTGCCTAATGGATTCCATATCTTCTGTGAAGGAGGAACATGAATAATTTTCTGAGAGTGAACTCAGATGTAGAGGGATCAGGTTTCTGAGGAGAGTGAAGAAATCTTGCAGTAATTATTATTGGCATCTGGAGTCAGCTGACTAGGAAACACTGCATGTTTGTGCAGAACGAGTCTGCTCGCATTCACTTATAGTTGTGTGATCTCCCCTGGCAGCCATGAGCCGCCTGGGCAAACAGGCGGAGAGCTGACCATGGACACGACTGAGTCACAGTCTGTGGGGAGGGGGCGTGAATGCCGGGGAAGGGCAGAGACAGACGAGGCTTAGGATGTTGGCAAGTGGTGGTTTTCTAGAGAAGGCCGTGGACGTGAAGCCAGATGTGCACGGAAGTGAAGTCAGAAGGGGCGAATGGATGAGTCATGGCAGACAGGACCCTGGGAGGAATTCGGTGAACCGGCCGTCTTAATACAAGGTTATTCTCAGAGCATGGGGTATTGGGTTGTATTGTTTCACATGAAGAAAAGAATCTGGTTGCAGCAGAAGTAAAGAGAAGGTTGAGAGAGATGGAAAAGTCAAAGAAGAGAGAAGGCAGGAGTCTGGACAGGCCACCCATGCGGACACAGAGCCCACGGGACAGTGGCAGGGCCAGGGTGGAGGAGGCTGCTAAGGGCACGGTGTTGGACCCAGCTCCAGGACCACTGGCACCTGGAGAAGGTGTTGAGCTGGGTGTGGTGATTGCCTTGGTCTGCCGTTCATCACTATAGATTGTTCAGAGAGACAGAACCAACGGGGGGTGTGTGTGTGTGTGTGTGAGAGAGAGAGAGAGAGAGGGAGACAAAGATGGAGACAGACAGAGAGAAGAGGGAAGGAAGAGAGGGGAGGGGAGGGAGAGGGAAGAAGAGAGATTTATTATAAGGAATTGGCTCCCACATGATGGAGGCTGAGTTCAGACCAAGGAGAGCTGATTGTATAATTCTAGTCTGAGTCCGAAGGTCTGAGAATCGGGAATCAGTGATGTAAGTTCCAGTCCAAGTACAAATTCAAAAGGCAGGAGGCTGATGTCTCGGCTCAAAGGCAGTCGGGCAGAGAAGAATAATTCTGCCTTCCTCTGCCTTTTATTCTACTTAGACCTTTGACTGATTGGATGAGTCTCACCCACACTGGGGGAGGACGGTCTGCTTTACTCAGCCCACCCATTCACATGTTAGTCTCATCCACACACACCAGAATAGTATCTGAATAAATATCTGGGCACCCATGACTCAGTCAAGTTGACCCAGGGAGAAATTAACCATCACAAGTGTCTTGATTACATGTAGTGCCTTAATATATTGGTCTTAGTTTCCTCAATATAAAATGAAGGGTGAACAAGATTATTTCTAAAGGCCCTTCTAATTTTAACTTTTGTGTTTTAAAGCAGAATCCCAAGTGCTTGGTGTGGTGTTTCTTCTTAATGGAGTATAATTCAGAAATGGCACCTGTGAATCCACAGATCTTAGAAACTGATGATTATACTCAGGGTCTAGCTATTACTCTCTCCTTACCTGCCTTTTTTTTTTCTAATCATAAAGGTTTCGATAGAACACCTTTAAGAGTACAGCTCTAGGAGCCTCTCATTAACACACAGTTCCAGAAGGTTCCCGGACGGCGGGCCCAGCTCTGGTTGTAGAAGCTCTGCTTTCACTGAACACAAGGGATGCTGGAGCACTAACCTCTCAGGTGAGTTCCTCGTACGGACTTACTCAGGGAATGCACTCCTCTGTGTGGCCTTTCTTGACTTCCCTCCCCGCCTGCGCCGTCGGGACCAGGGGCCCTGCTGCTGTCCCCTCCCTAGCGCTCCTGCCATGGCGCTCTATACACAGGATTGCTTGTCCTTTATTTCTGTCTCCCCCACACAATGACTAACACAGAAGACACGGTGAATTAATTGAGACTGATGTCATTTTATTGTGGGCTTAGGATGAATCTGTCCTTCTCTTGCTTGTCGCCACATCGAGCAGCTATTTGATACAGGTCACCGTGCTGGCAGCCGGGAGAGTCATGATAAACACGACCCAGGAGGTCCTGACCCTCGGGAGGCATGTGTGCAAGTAGTAGAAACTGACGAGACCAAAGGGAAAGCCGCGGGAAACAAGATGTGGAGTGGCTGCCATTTGTAATTCATTTGTCATGGCGGGAATAAGTAAGAGACTGACAGGTATCCCTACTTTGGTGAAGAGGAACATGACGTCTTTGTCAGTTGGTGACATGGGAGGGAACTGGGGAATTCTCCAGCAGAGGCTTGGGGTGGAGAAACGGGAGGCACGTGGGGTTGTGCAGGGACCTGCGCTGGTCCCCGTCCAGAGCGTGCTGGGGGCGGGGGTGGGGAGGAGATGTAGCAGGAGCATCATGGGTGGAGGGGGCCCTACCGTCCGGGGATAACGTAATGGCAGGAAAGACCCCAGGATGTAGGTTTGAGGTGTTCTAAAGATAAACATTGATTTAGATTTGCTGATGTGATCAGATTTGTGGGCGTGGATGATGAAAACAGGAGGCAGGCATGTCTCTGACATAATGGATGGCCGTGCACTGGTTTGGGGAGATCTGGAAGAAGAGAGGCTTCGGGGGTGGGGTATAGGTAGGATGGGGGGCTGAGCACCCAGCGGTTCTACTTTCTCACCAAACGATGAGGTGACATCCTTAACTGAGCGAGCCTCTGTTCTCCTGGTGACATGGAAGCTAACTTGCTGGTGAGAGATAATCGACTCTCTGGTCGGCTTGGATTTCTGCTTTTTGGCATCTGTTCATCTGTGCTTTTTGTTTTCTGAAAGTTGTTGGTTGTGATAATTACTGTTTGGGTTTGTGTTGTTGTTTGATGAGATTTAAAATTCTGTGTCAGCACCCGGTCAGCATATCATGCTTTGGGGGCAATGGCCGGCAGGGCAGTGGGCCGTGTGAAGTGGGAGAATTGATCTGATCATCACGGTTGACAGAGGGGGTTCTTGAAGGTTCAGAGGAGACAGGTGTTGGAGAAAGAGCACATTAGGCATTGTAGAGAAAAGGAGGGATGGAGGTGCACAGCTTTGCCGTGCCCTGCACAAAAAGTGACACTCATTTCCACCCTACAGACTTTTAGTCCAGTTGCCGCGACTCCCCGGGCCACTCGGGTACCCTTGCTGGGCTCAGGACAGTGTGCACGAGAGTGGGGGCTGCCCAAGGGGCCCGTGCTCATCTGAGTTACATTAATTCTTTATTGTGAAATAAATTATTCATACCCAACGATGTATATAAAATATATACACAGTTTAAAGCATGTAATTACAATCATAAAATAAACACTCAAGTCTCAACCAGTCAGCTGAAAATGAGGACGCTGCCCGTTCCTTTGACAATTCTCGGGTTTTCGCCCCCAGCACCTGTGGGCGACCCTCACCCCCTTAGCTTTCTGTATGGTTAGATCTCAAATGCAGCTATCCTGAAATAATATGTTAGCTAGTTTTGCTTATTTTTAAACTTCTTATAAATGGACATATATTCTTTTTGTTCCCTCATGACTATATTTTCTGAGATTTATCCATGCTTTTAGAGGTACAACAGTTAGCTTACATTCATCAATAGGTACTGCTCCATGGTAGGAAGATGCGACAATTTATTAATATATCCTGCCTTCGATGGACATGTAGTTTATTTCCACGCTATTTCCACGTTTTTCAGATTATGTACTTGGGAATGAAATTGCTGAATCTTAGTTGATACTCCTATCACCAGGGTATGCTTCATTGCTTTCAAAGTGATTCTCCCAATTTTGGATTGCATTTTCATAACCGGTAATCCCAGAGACTTTGCAAATGTGGAAACAGAGCTCCTGCCTGGTCACCCTCGCAGAGACAGCCATGCTGCAGGAAATGGGGGGACACTCCAGGCCAGTGAGGCTCGGGCGGCGTATTTTCCTCGTTCCGTTTCTTCCTTCACTCACTCCTGTTCTCGGACAGGAGTATCTCTTACCACATGGAGGTGTTTGGGGGGCTTCCCGGAGGCTAAGAATGTCCAAAATCAGGAGATGTGAGGTTAGAGGCACAAAAGGCAGAGGGCGCTGGGGAGTCTGGAATGCCTGTCAAGCCATGGACGGGAGGAGGTTGACTTGCACACGTTTGGCCATAATTCCTGAACCAGAGTGGAAGGCTTCTGCAGCTGGGAGCTCCCAGAGTCACCGTGGGACTGCTGTGAGAATCTCTTATCCCGCACGGACACAGAAGTGTGGGATCACCGCCGGACGTTGCCCTGTCCTGACGCTCTGGCCGCCGTGCTTCCTGGAACACCGGGCTGGCACCTACACACCCTCCCTTTCCCCAGAGTCAGCCCCGAGCCAGTCACATTAGAAAAAGAGCCTCTAATCCTCACAAGACTCCTGAAGAGCAGGGATTGTGCTAACTTCGGGGATGAGAAAACTGAGGTTCGGGGGGTCACTGGCTTCTAGGTGGCCGAAGCAAAGTGTCCCCGCCGTCTAATTTCACCTGGGCTCTTTCTCCCGGTATCTGCCCCGCTCTTCTGTCTCTGGTCCTTTCTCACCCTGTGACCCTCAACAAGGGCTTTAGATGAAAAAGTCACCGTTCACATAAGCACTCATGTAACAGGGAAAATCACTGTGCGGACCTCGTCCATTCTAGGAAGAGCAGCGTTCCAGACCACACAGGGTCTGTCTCCCTTGACGTTATTATTGTCTTTGTGTTTATATCGGTCTCCTAAGTCAAGTCTTGCCGCCTGTGGGTTTAGTCTGCCCCGTAGCTCGCATGTGCCTACAACAGGGAGGTCTTGTCTGTAGATCTTGCTTCGGTGTCTTGTGGGTCCTGCGTGATTTTGCTTGCGTCCTGGCAGAGAGCATATTCCCCCCTAACACTCGGGGCTCTTAGCAGAGGCTTTCCTGGGATGAGCAAACTCACACACTCGTCCCCTAGCTCTGACGATTGTCTTGGAGAAGCAGTCAGGCTTAGCAGCACACCCAGCCTGCCGATGTCCCGATCCCTGGGGACACTGCCGTCACGGCCTCTCAGGCCCTTCCCTTGTCCAAGGACACCTCAGCCTGCTGATAGGGGGTCGGGGCAGAGTGAGGCCATATCACTCAAATGAGGGGAAAATCAGAACATTGGTCTCCCTCCTGGTGAGGCTCGGGACATCCTGTTGCCACCACGTGGGAGGCACCAGGGGGAAAAGTGATTCAGATCACCCCCCTCCCTGCACAACCTTCCTGCTGCCTCCCACACCAGGGCCACTTCCCCTGGTTCTCCGGTGGACCCCGCAGATGTTGGGAATGTCAAGGCCATGATCTGTGGAGTTGTTCTCTAGGGCCAACCCCCAGACAGTAAGTTGAAATGAAAAGAAATCCTAAACTCTTCTCGTAATGGTCATGCCACAGGAAGACAAATATGAGGGGCTTTTGTTTCCAGCTCCTATGGGCAACTGGTTGCCCTGGAATCCTGGATCCTCTGCTTTCAAATTAGGGAGAGAATCTCTGAAAATAACAAAGTTTTCTGAGGATAGCAATAGACAAGACACCAGAGGTTTTGTGGGGTCTAGAACAGGGCCTGGCAAACATTTCCGGCAGAGGGTCAGAGAGTGAATGTTTCAGGTTTTGTGGGCCCTTCTGTCTCTGTGGAACATAAATCTTTGAGTGGATTTACAATCCTTTAGAAAATACAAACACCATTCTTAGCTTGGGATCCTTACAAAGCTGGACCACAGGCTGGATTTGGCCTGTAGCTTGCCAACCCCAGTCCTACGAGGACGCTTTCAACTTTAGAGTCACGAAATATCAGAGAAAACACTGCTAGAATCTTAATGTGGTAAATTCTGAGAGGAAGCCATGAGCAGAAACAGCAGGAGCAAGCATGACTACTTAGGAAATAGTTTCTGGAGAAGAGCATGAACGAGGGAAGGGAAAGGAAGAACAGAGTGTCCAGAGCACAGGTGAGAATCTGGGGAAGCGGCGTGAATGAGGCAGAGTCTCTCCTGAGCACGTACACGCATGCCCTGTTGTGTGGCCGACCGGATTTGTGTGGGGACTTGAGAAGGAATGTGCTCCCTTCTTGTGGTCCTAGCTGCAGTCCTCTTTCAACCGTGTCTGGTCACAGTCCTTCACTCACCTTCCTGCCACGTTCCAACACCATTGGTTTAGTGCTCCTTCTATTAGTTATCAGGATAAAAAACAGAGAGAGAGAGAGAGAGAGAAGGAGGGCATCATTGTGGTGGGGCATTGGTTGGCGGGGGTGGGTAGGAAGACAGCAGGAGCTGTGGGAAGCTCTCTGTGGATTGAGAAGTAAATGCAGGAGTACCAGCCTTGTAACTTTAATCAAAATACAAACCATTTTCTCCCCCAGATCATCAGAAAATATTCAAGGCAGAGAAGGAGAAAAATCCAAACATGAGCTGAGAGGTAATACGTGTCCAAGAGAAATTGAGGAAGGGAGCTCATGTGCTAGCCCAGGTGGGAACACAGGTGAACAGGCTACTCTTTGCTAGAAGATAATATGAAAGACAGATTTCTAAATACCCTAGAAATAGTGGCCCTTCCAGGAAAGACCCATTTCCCCAGCATTCTGCAAGAGCCCTGAACCAAGAGTTAAAGTATCTTGGCTTTTGTCTCAGCCGACTCCTTCCCAGCTGAGACCTCCAGCGATTAGCTCATCTGAGTCTGTTTCCTCATCAATGAAATGGAGACTATCTGGGTTTTTTTCCTATTTCATTCCATTGTTTGGATTTGTACATGGATACTAAAGGGCTTTATAAAGTATTAAGAACTATGATTATGAAAGAGATATTATTAGTTTCTGTATTTAATTCCTATTTATTAGTGTTTCAGTAGTGGGTTGCCTTTACTCATACACGGCTGGCTGTGTACTGGGATTGACCGGTATCCCAGGGACGACCTGCCTCTCAAATTTCTGCTGAATCAGACTGTGACAACATGATTAAATCATTTCAGAGGGATCCAAAGTCTCTACAGTCCTCAGGTTATGAAAATAAGAAACATTAAAACCAAATGTATCAAGGATGGGACCCAATTCACCTGTGGGCATCCTCGTTCCTGATTAGCTGGTCCCCTAGCTGTGTCTTCAGGGAAAAGAGCAGGGTTACCTCTGGAGGCATCCGAGAGCTTGGGGTCACCATGAAAGCAGCAAATGCCTGCCAGGAGAACACCGGAGGGGAGCAAGGCATTCAGGAAGAGAGGAAAGGTCTCCTGCACCTGGCTTCACAGTTGTGATGGATGCTGATTTGTTCTGCCCAGACATAGGGTGTTTGAGAGATGGCAGCCTGTGACCTTTCTTCCTTTGCCTTCCTTCCTGGTGCCATGTTTCCCCAAACACGTATTCTTAGAACAGGACCCTGACAAACCCTCTTGAGGCTATGATGATGTAGACTGATAAGTTTCCACCAAAAATTCATGCTCCCCTTCCAAGGGCCACCTTTCCTGATGGCCTTGCATCTGGATGGGGCTGGTGAGTAGATTGATGTGTGTCTCTTACAGGCTGAGGTGGTTAAAAAGCATTTTGTCCGCTTCCTGTTTTCTTGTCTGCTTACTAGATATTGATGTCAGCAGCGATGCTGGAAACCGAGTCTTGAAGATGAAATGGTCACAAAAATGGAAGGAAATGGGGCCTCTGGGTCATCTGTGTCACTGCTTAAAGGAGAGCTGCCCGGTTGGGAACACTTACACGGGACTGGAATGTGAGCAACAAGCCCACGTTCCAGTGGGATTTGGGGTCTTCTGGGGCAGCAGCTATTATGACATGGATTAATATGGCCACTGATCTTCTCAAACCTTGCCAGACTCTTCTGTTCTCTGTAAGTGGGATCGGCTAGACATTTCTGTTGAGCTTGTCCTCTCCCTTCTCTCCTCGGATTCTTTCTACCCTCCCTGCTGTCATGTCCTCAGATGAATAATGACCGCAACAGAGAGCAGAGGGAACAGGGCAACAATGGTTGTTTTATTCATGAATTCCTTTATTCACCCATTCACTTCTTTCCCTCTGCATGACTTGACTACGTGGCCATAGCCCAGGAGTTGGATGGGAGCCAGGGATAGACATTGGCGGGCACCTGGTCTAAGCTCTTAGGGTGGCAGTAAAGACCGTAAGTTTCCATGGTGGGACTTCATATTGAGAGCCGAGGGGAAGAGGGTTTGTCACCACTTTATACCCTGGGAATTTGTTTCTTTTTCATTTCTTACGTTCCATTTGGCAGGTACCTTTGAAATGTAGGATTTGTTGGTGGAGTACCCTAAGGTCATTACCTGGTTTATCAAACTGGCCCCGGAAGACCAGAGAGTTGTTCCCACCTAAAGTCCTGCTGTGTGCCTGGAGCCCACGTTTTAAATACTTGGATAGAAGAGAAACCAAGAGCCCAAGGGTTGAAGAGGCTGAAGTCACCCATACATGGCAAATAAATAAAAATCTAGAAAAGAAGACCAAACAAAAATAGCCACTTACAAAAGCACACCAAACTTGTCCCTGAGATCTCATAATTTTCCCACTTAGGTGGATTGTGCTCACAGGTACACTCACAAT